>NC_050185.1:7300000-7620000 GCF_008315115.2 Sander lucioperca
GGCTTAGATGTATGTCCCTTGACATTGAAAAAAACCCCAAATTAAAATTAAATGTATGCCAAACTAACCCAATACTTAAAATACTCACATGGACATACAGTATATTTACAGATGAGTCAAAGCTCATATTTAGTACACAGGACCTACAAATTCTTTACACAAAACACATTTTAAAAAAACAGAAATGTGTGGAGAGCACTTACCATGTGAGTATCTTTCTTGGCATAAAGTTTGACAGAAATATCGAGCTCACCACTTTCTCCTTCCTGCCAGAGTTCAACAGACTGAAACAGAAACATTTAAATATATTAACAATGTACTCACTAGTTAAATGATAGACGGACAGATTATTTTAAGAGGATGGAA
The DNA here is from genome assembly GCF_008315115.2 of Sander lucioperca. Classification (NCBI taxonomy): domain Eukaryota; kingdom Metazoa; phylum Chordata; class Actinopteri; order Perciformes; family Percidae; genus Sander; species Sander lucioperca. Next base: position 7,300,367 of record NC_050185.1, read on the forward strand.
GAATGAAGGGGTGCCGTCAACCCAGGAGGGGGCTTGTGAGATGGCTAGGGTGGCGGCGTTTGAAAAGATGTCATATAAACAGTTTGTCAGGTTGGATGTCTACACTAGAAAATGGGGAAGGTACCTGAGCTTTCTGGAGGGCTCCTAAGTAGCTCTGTGCTGGGAAGAGATGTGTATGATGGACTTATGGTGTTGTCATTTATACATATGTTTATTTCAATTACGGTTTATTGTCTATTTTGTTACTATTTTGTTGAATGGTCTTGAAAATTGTAGTCACTGTCACATCTTTTCTTGATTTTTGAGAGTGAGTGGGTGGTGATGACAAAAGGGAGGGGGGGGTGATGTGTTCATGTAGCGAGCCGTGTGTTTTGTATGTTGTTAAAAAAAAAATTGTTATTAATTAAAGTGCCCATATTATGAAAAAAAACACTTTTTCTGGGATTTGGGGTGTTATGTTGTGTCTCTGGTGCTTCCACACACATACAAACTTTGAAAAAAATCCATCCATGCTGTTTAGAGTGAGATACAGTTTCTGAATGTGTCCTGCCTTCAGTCTCTGGGTGAGCTGTTCAAAATCGGCACGGCTTGTGACGTCACAAGCCGAAACGAGCAGGCTAACCGCAACCATTAGCTCGTAGCGTTAGCATGCTAACGCTAGCATGCTACCGCTAGCATGCTAACGCTAGCATGCTACCTCGTTCTCAATAGCAAAGCACTGCTACAACACACACAAGTTCACCATAATCTACAAAAGAACTACTTACATGTGCGCCCTCATTTAGAAGTCTCCCAGCTAATCCTGCCTTGTAACTGACCAAAGTTGTAGAAACAGCCTTTCTTTTATTGTCTATGGAGCTAGCTAGCTGACATGATCTACATCTGAGCTACTGGGCATGTGCAGTGCAATCAAAGATAGTACAGAAGAAGGAGAAGAAAAGAGGTCTCACTCTGTAGCTAAAACAGAGACCAGCTGAAAAGAGGATCTGCAGCAGTGAGAGAGAGCGGTGCAGTACAACAAAAATATGGTGTTTTTTGAAAATTAAACCATGTAAACCTATTCTGGTACAACCTTAAAATACAATTATGAACCTGAAAATGAGCATAATATGGCTGCTTTAAAATTGTTAATCACAAAACAGAAAAATGTACTCACTTCTACAAAAGTCAATAAAGTGTTGGTCAATGTGGAAGTCAGCTCTTGGCTTAGAGCAGTGACCACTACTACATATCCCAGAGTTCTTTGCATGTGTATTAAAGATGTCCTCCAGATGAGCCTGACTGTGTCCAATGTTTTGCAATGTCTATTCATGTGTTTGTTAGTTTGTCAGAAACACATAACAAATGAAGACTGTAATACAGTTTGACTTGATGGTGTGATTCCACACCTGTGGATGCAGGAATTCTACAGTAGCAGTTAATACAGACCAACATGATAAATAACATGCAGAGAGCAATGAAAATAATGCCCTGAATGGGACATGGCGTATACAAAATGGCCCTCCAGGGTGCATATGAAAAGCAAAAGTGAAGCAGATGGAGGCTGGGGCCAAAAGCTGCTTCAAAGCACATGTCAGCATGTAGAGTGAACGTGAGTATGGATGGCTTTAGCCACAGAGTCAGTGCAGTGAGATGTGATTGGTGTAGTCAGTTAGCTGTCAGCTTATCATCACGTGTGACTAAGAGTGTCCCTGCCAAATTGGTTCACCTGTGTCATTGAATAGGGCACTTCCTGGGGCAGATACTCCAGAAGCTTCTCTCTGATGATGTTGGTGCAGACTTCCTCTGGACTCTGGTCCGTCAGGACCTCACTGTGGTACTGCCACGATCCTGGCTTCGCCGCAGCCATAAAGTAGCTCTTCGACAACGAAATAAAAGAAAGGTTATTTTTATGGAATAAAATGATTGATTCTGATTGATAAAAAAACAGAAATGAGATGAGACCAATACCGAAGTTGAGCTTTCTTATAAACCTAAAACATACTTGTATCCTGTTCACAGTTTTCCCTGCTGTGACCATAATCTAACGTGTACCTTCAGTGTCTCCACGTCATCTCTGTCCACAGAGGAGAGCATGAAGACGTCCTTAAAGTGCGGCCAGCCCTGCTGGCTCTTCAGCGCCTTCAGCTGCTCTTTGCTCAGCACAGAGTTTGGCTCAGCGCTGCCCTCGGGCTCCGCGTTGTCCTCGTCCAGCGGCAACTCGGACCCCCTCTCTGGCCTCTTCTCAGCCCATGGAGGCTTGATCACTGGCCTGATCCGCATTCTGCGTCCGTTCACCACTCCGCACGTCAACTCTGCTGTGAAATCCAGCAGCCGGTCCTTAGCCTTAACCAGGTCTATCTGGAAAACAGAGGAGCATCAGTGAAGACATCGGTAAAACTCTTCAGTGCAGTTGAACATTTCTTTAAATGTTGTGGGAAATGTTCAGGTTTGGTGATATTCTATATTTTTCTGATTGTCTACAGATCCCACGAAAAGACCAAAACCAACAACAGATTGATCCTGCTATACTAATTAATTATTGCTCATGTATCCAAATCCTGATATAGCGTATTCCTCATAGAGTTCCATTGCTGTCCAAAAACTATTAAAAACTGTTGCACACTGAGTGACATGTTTCTTCTAGTTTATTTTATTTTGATTTCACATACACTGTCATCCTTCCATTATACCCACTGCTTTAAGTATTACGAGTCATATTTCTGTATTTATCTACTCTATCTATAAAATGTCCTGAGATAACTTGTTTTGATTGATTGAAATTGTGATTTGTCACTATAAATAAAATTGAATTGAATTGCCTGCTGCTTTAAATACTAGAACACCAAACTGATTAATCTGCACCTGTAAATAGTCCCTCAAATAGTTGAGTAAAGTTTGCAGAAAGCTACAGTGCCCGGCCAGTATCATTCTGTGGAAGAATACCTTATTGAGGACCAAGATTGCAGGGGTGTCAGGGTGCTGGGCCAGGCATTTGAGCACCTCCAGGTCAAGCCTGCTGCACATCCATCTGTCAGCCACATCCACCAAGACTACCACTGGGAATGGACACAGTTCCAATTATAAACCCCTTGAAACTCCTAATGTTAGATCTGTTATACGAAAGCTGCAAAAAGAGAACTCGGGTTCAACTAATAAAAGGCTCAGAGTGAATTTATATCATACTTAGGTCAGCTTCTTTGACTGTGTTCCAGGGATCCACGAGCAAAGTCTTCTCCAGCTGGTGTCTGTGGAAACAGAGGGTCCATTCATATATTACACTGTATAATAATACTGCACGTTGACTACAGAAAGAAAGAAGAAAAAAGAAAAAGAAAGGCACCTTTTGACCTTTGATACAGTGGTGAGACCAGGAGTGTCCAGTAAAATCTACAAAACAACACACAAGTTTTAAAGTTTGGTTTTTGAATGGCATTATTCGTAATAACAGACATAGATAGGAGACATGAGAAAGCTCTTACTATCTGTGTGTCATCCTCTGTTAGGACGCCCAGGGCACGTGACCGCGTAGTGTGTACTTTCTTGGAAACAGCAAACACCTTTAAGAAATAATCATTGGCTTTACAAAATGACCACCATCTCATTCTCCTCCTCAGATCCATTATAGTGTGTAGGTTTAAAGAAAAGGACACTTAAGACAAATACCTTTCTGCCAAGGAGCTGGTTGGACAATGTGGACTTCCCAGCATTTGGGGCACCTATTATGGCAACTTTTAAAACCTTTGGGTTGTCAGGCTGATCTGGATGTCTCAGTAACAAAGATAATTGTTCACCTGAAAAACACACAAACAAAATGAATCATTAGACAGACAATAGAAGTAAATATGACAGCAGTAAAAAAAAAAAAAAAACCTAGATCAGATTGATGGCAGGATGACGTCGGCAGAATTTGGAAAAAGGCTGGGCCCGAATGATCAGATGAGTGTAGTGATGTAAATCTCTGAGGCAGTGGTCTGATTACCACTGTCCGGCGGAACTGAGGCTGGAAGGCGATAAAAACTGCCGTCTGCCTCCGCTGCTTTGCCTTTCATCAGTCTGCTGAGAAATGCCTCTGATGTAATAAAGCAAGCAGGAGTGAAGATAAATGCGTTCCTCCCTCCTCGGCTGCAGGCAGCGTTTCCTGTAAAGAAATCAACATCTCCGTCACTTCGCTGCCAGCAGGGCTGCAAGGTAACTGATTAATTGTGCTTACTTGGATGATGTTAATATGACACGGCATAATATAGCATTCAGATGTTTCTCCTCAAAAACTCATTAAATTAATCACAGAACCATCTGTGATTCATTACGGAGTGATTGTGCAGATTTAGTAGTCATTTGGGAACTATAGAAAATTTACTGTGAATGCTTTACACTGTTTTACACAAAAATTACAAAGCTTATTGAAAGTCTGCTTGTTGCTAAAAAGTATTTTTATTATTATTATTATTAATAGTATCGATTAGCCGATTAATCGATCGCCAGAAAACTGCCAATCGTTCTGATATCCGATTAATTGTTTGAGTCATTTATCAAGAAAACAAAAGAGGATTTACTACTTTTCTCTATTTTATATTATTACAGTATTGTAAATTACATAAAGGTTAAATATTGCTAGGGTCTTGAAGCAATTTGAAGACATCCCCTTCTTGTGATGAACAGCTTTAACCATTTTAAAAAATATATATTACTATTTGATTAGTTAGAAAAAAAAGATTGTCTCCATAATGAAAATAGGTGGCCCTAGTTCAAACAAACGCAGGGATGGGGTATAGGGTGACCCACTCAAACCCAGTATGCCCAGCATGTGAGCCTGACAAATCTTTAAAGATCCCCTTCAGACATATAAAATTACCTCAAATGACATCTACTCCTTCTCCCTCCTTGAAAAATACAGACATGCTGGATACAAGCTGTCTCCTACTTCACTGTAAAGTCTATCCTCAGTGTATGTGCACTGGTGGTTTCAGGTTTCCACATCACACTTCTGTAAGTTGCATTACTGGACCATGATTGGCCTTTGTGATGTCACAAAAATCAAGCTTGTGTGTACTCTTTAAGGTTAGCACAGCGAAACGTTCCTCATTCAGCAGATGAATGTAAAAACAATGTTCTAGTGTCAAACTCTGTACCATTGTGCACAGGGAAGTTCAAAGTGAATTAACAATAAGTAAAACACATATTGGAGTGGAAGGGAGGCTTTAAATTCTGCCAGGTTGATGCAGTATCACAGTAGAAAATCACAACGTTTTCACTTGACATGTAGTCATTTTCTGTCATTTATTCTGCCTGTTACTCTGTCTACCATTCCACACATCGTCTCGGATGACACAGGCGTTATAGACCTTTTTCACGGCAGACATGTTGACATGTCATAGTAGGAAAAACACAGGTGTATTCAAAACCATTAATGATGGCTGCATTCCACTTAGGAGAGGCCCTGGTATTGTGCATGCATGCTCACTGAAATAGCTTACTGGGACACTTGATGGAATTGAGCCATGGTTAAGTTATCAATTTCAGCTGTGCTTTTCCTACTATGACAAGTCAAAAATGTCTGCTGTGAAAAAAGGTCCATTGGTGGTAATTAAAAGCAGCATAGCATTTTATTTACATTTTAGCTGATTGTATGTGCCTCAGAAAAGCAAAGAGATGCCCGGATTTATTTTATCGCCCTGCTCCCTTTAAACGTCAGTCTACGTTACTGGACTGAGCTTGTATTTATCCCATGCTTTTACTAGCAGCCCAATGTCTTGTATTTGCTGAGAAATAATAAGAAATGAGCAGCAGAAGCACTTGTTTGGGACTGACCCGCTGTGAGAAGCCATGACGCACTTTCCTGTCGAGCAGACACGACGACCAGTCTGGAGAGGACGGCGGAGTCTCTGAAAAACCGACTACACACTCTGAAAGCCATTGAGCTTTGATTCAGATGATATGACAGCAGACGGTCGAAAAGCGGCTATAATCGTTTCAGAGGTGAGCCGCTTGTTTACATTCACATTGGCCACAGGGTGAAACCATGTTGCTTTGGCCAAAGAGAAACGTGTTCCGCTATGAAGAGCGTCCTCACAGAGGTTCGAGTGGAAGCTACACCGCCCCCTGGCGACCGATGTGTCAACTGCAACATGTTCCTCCATCCTACTAGTATCCGGAACAAAAGCTTTTAAAGTCAAATACCAATTTGATCACGGACCAACGAGTTTTGTCAACAGGAGGACACATTGAAATGTCTCCTGATTGACACAACTTCAGTCAGTTTTTTGGGGGTTTTTTTGACGTAGAAGATAATGTAATTTAGAGGAACTAAGAGTAAGAGAGGAAATCCTCATCAGACAAAAACGGCCTTAAAATCATTTTGACATATAAAATAATCACATGGTTATTTGAAATGTACATGTACATTAATATCTAAAATAATGACATCTATTAATTCATAATTTTGCAGCAAACCCTCTGTAACCCCCCCCCACCACCACCACCACCACCACCCTGTGGTCCCAGTTTTGAAGCCACCTGTCTAGGTAAGATATTCAGAGGCTAAAATCAGCCAATGGCAATTCCAAATCAGCTCATCATAATGCACACACACATCTGCCGACATGAGCAACTCACAGTTTATAATGGATGACAGCGCTCAAAGGATCTTTTGGCTGGGGTGAAATTCTCTAGATTACTCTGTGAGGGATGGTGTGCCTATAACCACAAATCAGATTGCACTGTGCAGACTTTTTCTTTTCCTCTTGTCCCCTGAGAACACAGAACCGAGCGTATCCCCGAGGGTGCTCGAAGCACAGTTGTGACAATGTTGTTGAGGTTATATCGAACATCCACGCTTAAAGCAATATGGCGACCTGAGGAAAACTATGCATGCTGTCCTACTCCCACCCTCTAGCTCTTCAGTGCTAATTCACAATGACAGGCTGATATAATGACTTGATAACCATGAAGTCTGTCAGGTTAATCAGCAGGCTAAAAGGACACCGTTTGCATATTGATTTATTACTGTAACATGTTATTTTCATTCTGTATGGCAAAGCCAGGCAGAGCAGATGTCTCCCTGTAGTCCATCAAAACACGCCGGCTGTTTGTTAGTCCTCGAGGACTTGCTCGGGGTGAGACAAACCCCACTACTGGAGGATGATGAAGGATATCAGGTAGCTCACAATCTGTCATCATCTAACTCTAAAAGCTCAGCAGCAATGGAAGGGCAACAAAAATGGAGCTTTTAGCAGACACTTACTGCCGAATTCCAATTGAACCAGAAACCAAAAGGATATTTGAGGATCAGTAATGTTTGAACTCTCTCTATCTGCCTCCCTCCCACTCTCCCTCTCTCTCTCCTCTCAAATTCATTCAAGGCCTTTTCTCCCTCCGGGCTTTCCTCACATGGCCATTTCACGTGGGAGTGTATCAGAGTTCTTTCTATGACTGTATTAACTTTGGCCTTCAGAAAGAGCTCTCTCTCTTTAAAAAAAAAGACAAAAAGGCTTCGCCTGCAGACCAGTTAATCATAAGCTGTAGCCCACTTTGCCATTTTGAAGTGCACTTGCCAATGAGATTCAGCATGGTGTGATGGAAAACCTCCCTTTGATGCTGCAATTCAGTGCGCTGTTGATTCCTAATCAATCTTGTTTTCTGTTATTCTAACAGAACACTTTGTATTGATAGGGAATAGGTCCAATCTCCCTGAATATGCAGATTTTTTTCTGCAGGTGATGTCAGACACTAGCTGGGATTAGACATGCAATAACTGGCAGCCTGTGCACTAATAGGAAGATCTGGCTGCTCATGAGGAATAACAAAGTTCATAGAATAATAAGCTTGAGCCATGGGGCATGTTAACAGGGGTTGGGAAAGAACAATCTGTCAGTGCGTCGGAGCATCCATCACTCCATCACCACTGATTGCAGTGAGAGGCGTGATGCTGCACAGCTGGCTGACTGTCTATAAAACAGCAGCTTCTGAACTTTTTCATGCTGAGGACTCCAACACAGATAAGCTATTTGTAAAGGATCCCACAGATTAATGAGTGGATGGATGAATTTCCATACTTGATAAATGAAAAAAGCAGTGACATTTAACGGTTAGGTCTTACGTGATGCCCTGAAGGTCCTCCGAGGTCCCTGGATTCAACAACCACTGCTCCAAACGCCCTTGCTCATGCAGGCTGCTTTTTTTTTTTTTTTTTAAAAAGAGGTGATTTAGCTCCCAAACTACTCATATAGGTCACACTGATGCTCTGATTGTACAATCTCTCGCTCAGTGGGGGAGATAAAGGGAAAACAAACTTTGATTCATTCTAGATTTGCAATCGATGGGACTTGTCTGTGAAGTGGATCAATAGTGCCTCTCTTTGAAATCAGCAATCACGTCAGCGGTGAATTTAAAAAGCGTAATTAGGAACAGCATTCTTAAACATCCTGTATTGACGTCTTCTTTGGTATGGAGAAAGACACCATTCTGCATCATTAACTTTGTATTATTGCATGATGGAGCCTGCTGCTGCTACTTCCCCACCTGCTGGACTCAGAGCGCTGTGTGTGATTGGGCTTTCAGACCAAATTCTCCCCTCTTTCACTTGCTGAGGATGGGGGAAGTGAAGCTTGCAGCCCTAAATTGGCTGGAATATTGTAATAAACCCAGTCCGATCTGGAACCCAGGCCGTGGAGTTATCCTTCACAATGCTTTATATCTGAACTGTTTGTGGAGTTAAACTTGTGTAATTTTCTCCCTCATCATCTTATTTGATTACTTTTGTGCAGGTTCTAACCTGACAAGATATGGCTGCAAGCACACATTCTCCAGCATTCCCATAACTTGCCACAATGTTCAGTGCTGTCCATCTGTCTCTCTCTGGTAATAAAATGGTATCAATACTGTGGAGAGGGCAGGTGGGTGGTTGAAATGGAGTAATTTATTTTAGTTGTCACAGAAATATAAGTGTTTGATTAGGGAGCTATACACATCAGGCTGCACAAATAGAACCTTTCATCAAATCACAAAGCATGTGACACTAGAGACCGTGGAGTCTTCTCCCTGGGTTTTATCTTTCCCAAGAAGATTCATAATACAATATGTGAAGAGCACAATGATGCAAAATGCAAGAGCAATACAGCCCAAGGCAAATCCTGTGCCCGTGTACCAGATGAGTATTACACTTGGGCCAGTAAAACAAGCTGGATTTTTTAAAAAGGTAAACGGAAGATGTTGATGCAAGAAAGAATGATTGGTAACAATATACATGACTGAATGTGTTAGAGATTTGTGACATCCTTGACACAAATTTGGTGGCTTCTCAGTGGGTGTTTTTGGTCTGTTCACCCAAATTACAACAATACATATTTTCCCACATACCCCTAGTGGTACCGAGCCATGCAGATGGTGTCGATTTTAAATGCTTTCAAAAAACACGGTCATCACCCCAAAACAATGGAAGTAATTGGATTTTTTTGGTATCCCTGCTAACAACACAAGTGGTTTAGGCTTCATGTTCTGGTTTGCAAGCAACATTTGGCATGTTGCTCAAAATAATATACATACAAGTGATCTTTATCAATTAAGTTACTTTTGGAGAAATAAGGAAAAACTTGAATGAGTTAGAATGAATGCAGATGCTTCCTTAGGGCACAGTGGCTCACTGAATACAAACTAGATTGATGAGTATGAAAATCATGTGAATAGGCTCTGGCCTTCACAGTCACCAGGTCATCTCAGCTGAACACCTATGGGAGATTCTAGAGCAAAATGTTAGACCTTCATTATCATCATCATCATCATCAAAACTCAAATCATCGATCATCTCGGAGAATCTCGTGATGCTAAGTACCTTTTTAAGACATGTTTAGGTTTTTTTCTTCTTAAACCCATTATTGCTTACTAAATGCTACATCATTACTTCATTACAACCCAAGAATTCACTATACACTCTCATCTTCAAGGGTTGGGATAATTGAGTTTCGTCTTCTGTGCACGTGTGTGAATCATGAGGGGAACACAGTTGATCTTGAGAATTTTTACTTTTCTGTCATTTGTCTGTCTAAGTGCAATGAGAAGACAATTACTAATTGTTAAAAACAAAACAAATTGTAGAATATATCTCAGGTTTTGGGTGATTTGACTTTAAATTGCACTCACATTAAAGTTGTGGAAGAGGTAATCAGGTCCTAACAATACCACAGTGTATTCCTTTACAAGTAAAAGACCTGTATTCAATTTTGCCTAACTAAAAGTATGGAAGTATTGTTGGCAAAATATACTGAAAGTATAAAAGCTAACAGTACTCACTATCCATAATGGCCTCTTTCAGAATGTTAAATTTGTATATATGATGGGATTATTATTATTATTATTATTATTATTATTATTATTATTAGTGCATTAACATATAGGCTAAATGGCATTTTGATGTCATAACTAGGCAAGGTGGAGCCAACTATAACTACTCTGTCAAATCAATCTAGTGGAGTAAAAAGTACAATATCTCCCTCTGAAATATAGTGGCGTAGAAGTAGCATAAGTAGAAATACTCAATTTAAGTGCTTCAAAACTGTACATAGGTACAGTATTTGACTAAATATGTTTTGTTACTTTCCAGCACTGGTCACATTATTTGCAAAGCTGATTTAGCACCATATGCACCCCATGAAATTATCATTATTGTTACTATTATTTTGCTAGAGTTTGTCATGTATTTTGATATTATATAGCTGGCACAATGATTTAATATGTTATTTTACTAATTTCACCTTCAACTTGGCATACATCCTACAAATATTTAGACGTCCAATTAAATTTCACACTGACTGTACCTTTAAACCACTCGGCTGTCCTGCGCAGCGCACATCGCAGTCTGGTACGGTCCCAGTTACTGCGCATGCGCCAGAAGTTGCTGCCGCAGACAGCAGCAGCCAGCCAGCAGTGATTCGGCAGCGCAGGGCAACGGGAGAAAATCTGTCTGTTTTAAACCATGGCGACGTACTAAACGATGCCTTTCGCAGAGGTAAACGGAGAGTAAGTAGTTGTATTTTGATAACACGGCTGCTGTCCGACACTGTGTGACATCCTCTCAAATTGTGGCATACATATTAGGAAAGCTTACGAAGGCAACAATGGGACTGTGTATGTTTCAGACTGGCTGGCTAGGTTAGCTAGCCAGGAGCCTAGGCAGTCAGCTGGCACACTGACTGGCAACATGCAGGTTTATAGCTACTGTGCTGGTCCCCTGTATTGTCTGTATATCTACTGTAAACCCTCGCGGCTTAACTGTCTTTTATGAGGCAAACATGTTTATTCAGGCACTAAAGGAGCCGTACATTCTTGTTCAAAGCTGGTGTTACCTGAATGAAACTGTGCTTGTGTAGTAGAGCTGTTAAGCTAGTTTTTTTTTTTTTTTACATTATGACAACAACCAGTGAGGATTAAGGATAGCTCCCTTTGCTTGCCAAATCATCATCATGATTACATCTTCATCATTATGATTTCCATGAGCATGATGCAGATAGTTCTGTGTCACCCCTCAAGAGAAATGATAAGTTCCTTTCCTGGAAGAAGCCAGCTGCGGATGAAGTTATCTTATGCTATTCAAAGTATGGTATATATGTCGCTAAGTTGTCTCCCACTGCTAGTATCCGATATACTCATTAAGACACGCATATCTATATTCATATGTAGAGTGTCAGTCGTGTTCACTTGTGATACAAATGTTGTGTACGCTCCTCGCTCGCAGCGTGTCTGCAAATAGCACCTCTCAATTTAAAGACAGAGGAAAGTGTTTCCACCTGCAAAGGCAAGTGTTAAAGGTGATAACAAAAGGTTGACGTCACCGGGCTCATCCTGATCCTGCCGCACAACCTCGACCACTGAGGAGGTGGAGGAGGAGGAGGAGGAGGAGGAGGAGTAGTTTCAGAGGAGAGCAGCTTTTTGCCATAGCGTCTAATGCTTCGTGTCTGGAAGGAAAAGGTCTGTCTCTGATCAAATTTCAGGTAACCTAAGGGCACACTTAACTAATGGGATCCTATCGATGTTTCACCCCCTCCAAGCCTGATCTTTACACGGCGGAATGTTAATGTTGCCACAGCCTGTCCGTGTTGTCTTTGGCTGCTCTGAGTCTGGCTTTATTGTTGTAGTCGGTCTATAATGTCATGGAGCTTGACGGATATGATTAAAAAACCGCAGTAAAGCAACACTCCTGTGACTGACTGGACTATGGAAGTGATCGGGTTTACTCTGCACATGGTAAGATGATAAAACTGAGTAATGTCGAGACATGAAAACTGTTTAGTCTACATTTGCATGACGATTTCTCAAGTTGAATAAATCTGTCGTTATGTTAAAAAAAAAAGCCATTATCTTTCCTTTACATTAACAAAGGTGACACTGCCTTGTTAATGGCAGCAGGGAGGATGTGCTCAGTGATATCCTGTGCTTACTCAAACAAGAGCCTGACATTACTTGCCCAAAAGTGCAGTTTGGCAATGTAGCTTTCTACCCCTACATTTTCCAAAGAGCAGATAATTAAATTTCAGACCTTGTTGTCTGGGAAACTCAGGCCCCTAGACTCCCTGCAATTATCGTGTAGAATGAACCCTTTTTTGCATTGGGTTGCTATCTGTCCCAGCACAATGAAGATTAATTAGGTCCTAAAAACAAATGACTGCTAAGCCTCTCCTCCATCTGTAAAATGCAGTCTTCTTCTAATGACAGCAATCTGACAGTTACCTAGAAGAGATGAGTTTGTTTCAAAGGTACTATGAGATATTGTGACAACAGTAAATGTATAGATTTTGGAGTACCTTACAGCGTAGTATTAGAAATAAAAGTTTGACTTTTGTGTCCTTTTCAACATGTATTTACTTTTATTAACGTCTGATTTGTGTGTTAGATCTTACTTCTAATGGCAGCAGATAAGCCCGAGTGTCAGGAGCATCTGGTTAGTTTGTTCATGTCATGCTGGTCAGCATTGTAGAAAATTACAGCGTTCCGCCAAATTGAAATACCACTTGAATGCATGTGTTAATTAGATCTCTGCATGGCTTTTCAAAGTGTCTCTCCTCCTTTGCCAGTGAGTCATGTGCTGACTCTTTGACCTGTCACCACAAACCCAGAGTCTTTGCTGAGGGCAACTTGACAGGAAGGCAAGTTGCTTTGTTTTTTTTTCAGCCAACCACTGACAGATATATTGGGACATATTGATTTACATTGTGGGCAGAGGAGCAGTAATTACCTCTAAATACTTTTGTAGCATCTTGGCTGCTATAGCTTCTCATTCTACCGTTGCCTGTAGACAAGGTTAAACTACAGCAGAAAAAATAACATATTGTAGAGAACATACACACCTACGTATTTAAGATACGTTTTAAAGTAGAGTTCAGTGTGAATGTAATATGCGCGCCCACACAGTTTTCTAGATAGTATCCTCACTGTATCAAACGTTCTTCTTGTAAGCAAATGGCAAAGCAGATACTAGTGAGTGGTTTCACAGAGCAAAATCAATCATTCTGAGCACCTTACTCTGAATCCCGGGGGTTTCTGTGTTGCAGAAGGTTCTCCACATGACAGCCAAATGATCTGATTCCCAACATTAGGCTCATCTCAGACAGCAGTAATAAGAGGATAACATCAAAGCTCTGCTTTATTTCTTAGAGACTTCATAGCAAGACTATGAATAACAGATCACAAGGTACAAAGAGTGAACCAGAAAACTTGAGCACATTTTTTATGTTTCAGCTGTTGTTGGGATTCACAGGGAGCTCATTAAAATACATTGATTAGTAACAATCCTGATTCTGTGATTGTTGACTGTGAAATGGCTTGACTAATCAGCACATTTTTTGATGCAATGCTTTTCTGTGCTGGAATGAACTACTTGGCTGAGGCTCATTTTGGTTTATTCAAAGCCAGTCATTTGATGTAGCATTTTAGAGACGGTACTTGAATTGGAAATGTGTAACGGTACGCTCTACTCAATGCAATACGTTTCTTCCTTTCATATTCCAGCGGGGGCCTGTGTTTGTTAAATCACTGCAGGTGTTGTCTGGGAATTTTATGTGCATAGCAGATTTTTATTTTCCTCACCCCAGTAGTTTTAGATGAGCTGCATTTGTTGAATATCATCCATTTGCTAAATGAGGCTGACCCCCTGTCCCGGACAGCAGGGCAGAGACATACCAGGTACCAATAATGTGCAAGTAGGCTCCACCTTTCAATCCTCCAGTCACCAGGGCAGCTGTCAGCCCATACTCACCCACTCAGCCACCCACCACTTGGAGAGACGTTCTGTGAGGCCACCCAATGTCGTCCCAGCTGTAAGAGTCTGTTTTCAGACAAAAGGCAGATGTTTGGTTTGTGTCAAAGTCAGCAGACCCAGTGTGAGGGTCAAATGCAGGCCAGGCTGGCAGTTAAGAACTGGGGCCACATGATACATCCAGTTTAGGTGTTTACTAGGACATCATGGACAACTTCTGGATACCTCTGAGAGCAAGGGACTGACCTGCAGGGCTCAGGTTGTGGGTTAGCTGTGATGGTATTTAGTTTTGTTCACATGGGTTGTCTTATGTTGTGCTTAATGACTACAGGCACTAAGCCTGATTTTAAGATACATTTTGTGTCTTTGTCTGCTGAATGTTTGTGTTCTTTGTGACTTTTTTTTCTTTTGCATGGATTTGCATGTTAGCCGGCAGGTCCAATTAGGGCAAAAAGCCCTGCTCTTGCTGGGTAGTTTGCGTAATCAGCAAACCCGAGGCTTAAAGCCAGGGAGTGCTGCAGCCTGACGTTACAAACACCGAGACCAAAGGGCTTTCCGAAATTGTTGTGTCTTCAGCTTGAGGGCAATCAGGAAAGAATCTAAGCCTCCCGGTGACATTCACGGCAAAAACAGCAGTCATAGCAGCAGGAGGAACAAGGCTTGGTTTAGGCCAGCATCTGTCTGATCAGGCTTTTCAGAGGTACTGGAGACAACAGGGTTCTTTATCCACCTCCATCACACAGTAACAGCAGAAGAGTAGGGCAGATACTGTTATCCGTTTATGGCACAAGATAAGGCCGCCTCAATCGGATCACTGACCCTCCACTGACACTCTCCACCCCCAATACCAACCCTCTGTAAAAGGGGGTTGCCAGGCGAGTTCCATATCACTCTTAAGTAATCCTAATAGACGCCATTAGCATGTCTGCGGTTATTGCTGCAGTTTTCCAACGTCCATGCCAACTGTACATATCAGGGCATTATTAGCCACCACCGGAGAGGCTCTGAGTCTGACCCGGTCTGAAGGGTCAGAAAGAACGCCACAACAAAGCACCAGTAAAGCTGTAGGGGATATCAAGTGGAGGGGATAGAGGGAGAGTGAGCTCAAAGTGCCATAGTTGGCGCAGACATTAGATAAGGCTAAGCTACCAGAGGATTATAGAGGGAGATGTAAAATGCTGTCGGCTAATTGGGCTTTATTTTTAATATTTCAGAGAGTTCATTAGAGACTAAATTGGTTGAGGATTTCAGCTCAAGCTGTAGACTAAGAGTCTGTTTGGAACAGGCTTTACAACCTGAATAATGGCAGATCATTTTTTGTTAATGTCTTGTCATTGAACACAGGATATAGTGTGTTTGGAGAAATGTTACTCTTCAATACCAGAATTTCAGTTATGTTCCATTTCACAGTTCTTGCCTAACTGTAAGCCTAGTTATCTTACATTCTCTGACTATTCTGAAAGTCAAAATCCCAGTGTTTTATTCTCTTGCCAAGAGAGTAGCTCTGTGAAATTGGTAATAAAACATAGTTTTTTTTTTTTTTTTTACTCTTTGTAACCTTTGGCAAGACACAATAACCTGAAAGATGGAGTTTAGGGTATCATACAGTTATATTCTCCAAAATGACCAAGCAGTGAGTGTTTGTGAAGCCCTAACAAAGCAGTCGACGCTCGGAGGCTTGCTTTGTTAAGAGCTTTGCTGGGGAGGGACTGAGGTTGAGGCGAGCGGTCAATGCACGGCACTTTGCCATGACCCTCCTCAGTTTATCAACTTGCACCACTTCTCCAGGCCTCAGTGTGTGGGTGTGTTTTTTCTGTGTGCGTGCGGCATACTGGAGATCGAGCGGCGCTTAGAATGGGGCCCTTCATAACCTCTTAACCCTCTGGTCCTGTTTGCTACCATTGTTGGCCACAGTGAATGGTATCTCAATGCCTTGAAAAGTAACCAGATGACATTCTTCCTGTTGTTCAAAAGGGCCCAGGGTTGTGTTGTGAAAAGCGTCTGAAAGGATAGGCGAAGACTGTGACCTTCAGTGGCTAATCTCTGGCATGTCATTCGGTGCCTGTTTGAAGCGAATGCAGACCTTTCTCACTGATTGCAACGTACCAAGTCAAACAAGGCAGAAATTCCTATCAGGTTTTCAACAGTTAAACTCGGAAAACACTCAAGTTAGTTTTTTTATTTTACCTCCACTATAAAGGAACCAGAGGGTGTTTTGTAGCGGCTGAACTGAATCGTTATTCCAGACAGGCAGTGTGTCTGACACCTACATTGTCCAAACAGTCTCTCCTGCCTGTGACTGAGCCCTCTGTACACAGACCTGTGGCATCAGCAGCCCCTCTGTACTGCATGCTGAAATACCGCCGCTGCTGTGAAAACAGTGGGGATGAAATGCACTTAGTGAGACAGTAAACATCGGTGCAGCTCTCAAACTAGCTTACGTTGTTTATGTCTCCTCTCTGGTGTATTTGCTGTCTTCAGCTGGCTGCTTTTTCTAGAATGTGCAGAGATGCAATTGTCGCTCTGCGGGGGGGTGATGCTGGCTGTAATCACAGTTCATAGTTCAACTCTGTAGTTGGACTCAGTTGAGCAGCAATAGGACAGGAGTCGCATTATTCTCCTGAACTAGAAGCCCACACTTGACAATACTGTTTGTGTGCATTGAGATGATCATAACAGGGTTTTTATTATGAAGATTGTTGGTCACACAGTAGGAGCATGTCCCCCCCCCACACACACACACACACACAGACATTAATAGGTTTAACATTTCTGCCAACACACAAAGATTAACAGCCTTCACAGCATTATACAATGTTGCTACACAGTTGTAGAGTTTTATCTAACATCGTGACTCTCAAAACCCCCTTAAACAGATGCTTTTCTGAGAACGAGTCTTTACCATTAATGTGTTCAAGGGGATTTGCTTTTCAGCGCGTTAAAATACACTTTACTGGCATCGAGCTGTCTTTGTGCCTGTCTAAATGATCTCTGAGAGCAGGTCTTTGGGTGAGAACAACATTTTCTCCCTGCCTCTTGTGAATAGCACTCCTGCTTCCTGTGTTCACACTGTGCCACCTGTATGGGGTTAAGATTGGGGTCAGAGTCTGTTGTCTGGGGCCCCTTTTTCAGGAGCTGGTTGTGCTGGGGACTGACGTGAAAAAGAAAAGCTGTCAAGTTTTTACGGGCCTCTTTTGTCAGACATCTTTCAACGATAAATGATTGGCATATCTCCTGCCATTTCCCCCTTTTGTTTGCGACCGCAAATAATGGAAATTGACCATTATGTGTGATGTGTTTGCAACCCGCGTGCGTGTGGAAGTGCGCACACATGAAAATGCGAGGTTGTTTACAAAGGAAGCACTGAATTAGAAAAGGAAAATGCCAACTTTTATCATGCTACTGCACAACCATTTTGCATTAGTCAGAAAATATCCCCTGAAGTAGTGTAACATCCGCAGAATGTGATTGAGATAGAGAGGGAGACGGGGTGGGGGCAGAGGAAGAAGGGTGGGCCACAATTTGAAAGGCATACTTGAAAGTGCTCGTGTGTAAAGAGTCCTGAGGCAGGTCATGTTGCTGTGTGGCAGAGAAGCATTCGTCTTGCTCTGTATCTGACGTCCCAGGGTCTCATTGCGCTGCCAGTAGCCCCCTCACCCCATCAAGGGACCAGGTGCTGCTTAGATCTACTCTGGCATGGAAAGACAGCAGATACGCTGGTGGTGGGTTTCACGGTTATTAGGATAAAAATCACAGATGTCACCAGCAGCTCTCTCATTGTATACATCTCAGCTGAGTGTGTACATATAAAGTTTGCAGTCCTAGACCCAAAACAAAGAGATATTTCATCATTACGGTGAATTTGGATGGTGCACTGCCGATGGATAGTTTGTTGGTGAAAGACGCGGTTCATTTAGTCTACTTTGTGTCGAGCACCATTGTACTCTTGTCCTGTGCTGTTTAGCAAGGCTTGCGGCCCTGACAGATTGCCATCCCGATGGGGAGATTTACCCAGCCAGCACTGCCAGTGGCACTGACACCATCATTAGGCTTTGATCAGCTGCAGTCTGCAAGGGGAAGAAGAGAGAGTAATATTCTTGATCTAATTACTAGGAGACATTTCAGGCAGTGTAATGTGTGATTTAACCTCTTGTCAGAGGCTATAAAAGGAAGCTGGGTTAATCTTCCTGGCAACCTCTTTTTCCACGCAGGGGAGAGTGCCTTTTAAATTTCCTTTTCCCATGAAGCTGGTGAAAAACCCAGCACGCCAGTGCAGTATGCTAACACACCTCGGCTGACTTTCTACTTGAAATCTCTCAAGGCAAGAGTTCTCTGACCTTTTGAATGTTAGCAACAGCTGGTTCGCAGGAACTCGTGCTATGTGCATTTGGAGAATTGCAAGTACAACCAAAAAGCTGTCTGTTGACTTCCGTGTGCTCCCTCCAAATGGATTGTTTTGCAGCCCCTTTTGTTTATCTCTCTCTCTCTCTCTCTCTCTCTCTCTCGGTCTCATTCTTTCTCTCTCTCGGTCTCATTCTTTCTCTTTTTCTTTCTCTCCCTCGCCATCACCACCCACACACTGCAGCATGATGAGTGCAGGAGACTTGATTGAGCAAATAAATTGTAAGCGCAATCGAGAGGTTTGGGTTAATCAGTCAGTTAAACAATTCTTTGGACATGAAGGGATTAGTCTTGCCTGCGTTGAGCTCATCAGAGCCCATTCTCCCCAGCGCTGGCCGGGCTTTTAGGGCCAAGGGCCGTGGCCTCTCTGGCTCCATGGAGAACCACACACACGCACCCCTCAGCATGCTCTATTGCCTCTGAATGCCCCACCACTCTTCTCTCCCTTTTGTTGCAGAGTACAATTGGAATGATGGATTAGCAAATTAAATGTAGACCTTTCTATTCATGGCCACCCTTGCTCAAAGTCTCATTCACGGGTTCTATCACACACCTACTTTAAAATGGGTACCATGTTCACTTTATGTCCTTAAATTCCTTCAGAAAAGTGTGTATTTTGCCCTTTAACGCATTCTTAAAAACCAAGCTCCTCAACAATAAAGGCTTTTTTTTGGCAGGATGACTTCCTGTACATTTTCTTCCCCTTTTATTCGAGTGCTGGTCACACTTATAGGAAATGGCCCTGATATGATGATGTGTTGGCAAGCTCCAAGTGCACAGGTGCAGCCTGGCTGAGCCTGCTCTAAATTACCTGTGTCATTGTCTCCATGTTCCTGAGAGCAGAGCGCTGACCTGCCTGACCCACGTTCCCTTTTAGAAACCCATGATCCTCTTTGTGGTGCCCTTTACTTTTTCAAATACCATTATATTTCTTCCCCAAGTTTGATGTTTTATTTTCAATTGTTGTTCACTCACTAATATTACTTGGTATTGTATAGTGCTGGGCGGTATGACAAAAAAATTGTATCACAGTATTTTTTAAGATTCTGGCGGTTTCACGGTATATCATGGTATTTTCTTTCTTTTGCTTGATTGGTTTATATTGGCTTATTTTACTGTCAATATTCAGTACTGTCAGAATATATAAAAAAACGTTTCAATGTCATCATGTTTACTCACAGTTTTGATGACTAAAGGATTTGCTTGGCTCCACAACATTATACAATAATGTTATATGAAGGAGAATGCATGAAACGGTTACAGAATTTAAACAATTTTTTTTTATTGTACAAAATACAAAGTAGTAAAATAAATTAAATAAATACACATAACAACTTTAACATGCTTCCTTTACAAAACAAAGTAGGTGTAAGATTGCTGTTTAAGCACTACCTTGACCACAGGTTAACGTTAGGTTGTTGTAGAAAAGTGGGCCCAGCTCCGCTGTCAGCTTGCTTCGGTGTTTGAATAACCTTAGTGGTTTGGCGGAAGTATTTCGGCGAGGCAAGACATCTTAAATCCAGTGTTTTAATCATTGCTCTGAGCCCGTCTTTCTCGACGGTCTGTAGTGGGACCGTAGGTGGATTGTTATTGCGTTCATTAGGTTGCTCCGCTGCATGCTTGAGGTGACAGGTCTTAACGTTAGCACGGCCGAGTGAAGCCTTCGACTGTATTAAGCGGGGCCATGTCTTCGGCTAGGTGGATAGTGATAGAGTTTGTAATCTCGATCCACCGTTTGCTCTTTCTGTTGTAGGGAGTTCCTCTAGCAAACGTGTCTTGAAGTGACATTTGGCTCGACTTTTCTTTTGCTTTCCCTGTGTTACCTGCTGATGTGGAGGGCGCTGAACTTAACTTCATACATTCTTGATATTCCAAGACGTGCTTGCGGCTAAGGTGGTGGAGCAAATTGCTCATGTTACCGCCTCCGGGGACAACTTTAGCCCGACAACACTTGCATAAAATGGTTGTTTGGTCGACGTCTGAAACCAAAAAAACTCCAAAACAGACACGGCTCCTCTTTTTGGCTCAAGTTATTCTGTGTCATCATGTTCTACTAGTTCTGCAGCTTCGATTTCGGAACTTTCAATGTCTATCCTATCCATCTTCACCGTAACGTAACACCAGAGCACTACTGTTTAACCTCACCACGCCTCGCAGTCGCACCATGCGTGTTTAGAAGCGCAACATTGAAAAGGGTCCCGTCTGAAACAGTGTCACGCGGCGCTGCGTAGCGTTCCGAATGTTGTGTAATCAAATACACCGGTATGGCGGTATATAAAAAATTCATATCATAACGAAAATATACACCGGTATTCGGTGTGAATCGGTATACTGCCCAGCACTAGTATTGTACAGTAATAGCTACTATGACGTTTGATTTGCTACTTTGTTCTAACACTGTTTCAATCCACAGCACTTTGTTTGCTATCTTTGAATCTTAATGTCACATTCGCAAAACCTCTGCTCGGCTGTTGTAACTGCGGTGAGGTTAGCTTGTTGACCAACAGAAAAATAACCAGCTGCTATTTTAATAACTGATTATTTGTTCAAAATAAACAGGTTGCAGCTTCTTAACTGTGAGAAATAGCTGCTTTTCTCTGGCTTATTCGGTATTACTGAATACCTTTGAATTTTGGAGTGTTGGCCGGCTGTTGTGACTGCAGTGAGGTACGTTCAGTATGTCAATATTGAGTATTTATCTCCTAACGTTAATCATACAGTGGTATTTTCTCAACATTGTGAAATCTTATGTGTAGAATTATGGAGAACTTGTGATATATTTTGATGTCAGAGGAATATGTTTTGGTCAATGTTACATTATTATTGTGTCGACCAGCCCCATTCAGCATCCACGTTACAAAGGACTCTTAGGTTATCTTACTGGTTTCCCTTCAGTGCAGCCCAAGTTTGATTCTGTATTTCAAAGTTCAGTTTTGAAGCCCAGGTTCCATTTTTTTTGTGTCTGTTTCCCACCAAGCAAAT
This sequence comes from Sander lucioperca, assembly GCF_008315115.2. Classification (NCBI taxonomy): domain Eukaryota; kingdom Metazoa; phylum Chordata; class Actinopteri; order Perciformes; family Percidae; genus Sander; species Sander lucioperca. The sequence goes on from NC_050185.1 coordinate 7,321,974, forward strand.
AATACAGCCCTCCCCCTTTTCCCTAGTCCCTCCTCCAGTGGAGTGTATGTGTATGTGCGTGTGTGTGGGGATGGGGGGGCGGGGGGATTGCCGTGCTCTGTTGAGACCCCAATTAGCAGGACTAGCAAGCCTCCTGAAGGTCACTCCCAGAGCTTTGGTGTGAGAACAGAGGAGGTCTGGGCCGTTCAGCAGCAGCTCTGAGAGTGACATGGCTGAGACTCTCAGCCGGACCCAGGAGTTCTAACACAATAACCACACTTTATTAAAAGCAACAGCAGTTTGCATATTCTCCGTTTTTGCATTGCACAGTGTTGGCAAAAAGTGGCTCAGGATTTTTGCTAAAGGTCAAGTGTTCTCGGCGGACTGTCATAGAAGACTGTGGCCATATCTGAGGGATCCATTTGTCATTAGCTCCAAAGTCCCCTACTTCATCAGCCCGTGTCGGGTGTCTGCTATCTCGGCCTGATTGATGGCTCTGTCCTTATTGCAGGGAACGAGGGTCGATGGCAAAAAATTTGCTGCTGGGTGCATTAATGCTGTGCTCAATGGCGTAGACCTTTGAGCATGCCTCATCAGTCTTAAGTCATTGGACGGCCGCAGGAGATCTGTATGAGCGGGCATGATGCAAGAGAAAGTGAGCGATAGGAAAAGGAGTTTTATCATCTGGGCTAACTATTACTCATATGACTCTATCTCACTGGTACAGGCCAGAAGAAGAGATTGAATATTTTAAGCTAATCTTTCTTTGATATAAACCATGAGCTATTTGATCAAAGAATAAGTAACCAAGATAACAAATCTGACCAGGCGTTCGATGCTATCTTTCGGTATTTGACAGTTTTCGATACTCATTTGCAAAATTAACACATTTTGGTCTGTATCTAAACATATTGAGGTTGAATATCCAGCCATTGTGGAATTCTGAATTTAATCTCAATCCGCCTAAACTGGCTGACAAAACTGGGGTCAGGGGCAAAATATGGAAGTGAGTTAATCTACAAGCTAAATAGTTTTGACATTCCAACATTTCAGTGCAAAAGAGCTGCTAAATCAGTAATTGCATAATCATGAATAGTGGTGAGGTTGTTGTGTGCCATTTGGCTTGTTTGCTTTCGTATTGTAGTTGTTTTTGTATATTAAACCAGTACATGTGTAGGAGTAAAAATCTTTATGCCATGACAACACCAGTACACACCAACAGTATGTGTAGGCTCACAGTCAGACAGGCAGACAGACGCAGGGCCCTGCAAGCCTGGGAGGGCCAGATGTTCCCATGCAGGCACAGAGGTGCGATGTTTGCCATGCCGGGCCTGTGTTTGCCTGGCTCTCCACAGAGTCACCAGCTGGCTGCCCAGTGCCCTGAGCCAGTGTCTGCTGGGGAAAGAACTAGGGGGCAGAGAGGCTCTCACATATACACAGGAGATGAAGGAGAGACCACAAATGTCTTGTGTGTTTCGCCAAGGGAAAAAGCAGCGCATCTCACACAACCCTGTCTGGTTGAAAAATATGTCTTTTATTCCTCAGCTGGTCTGTAGGTGCGAGGGGGACTTGTTTGATCTCGCTGGAGGCCAGACTGAATGTCAGAGCTGCCATGGAGGCGGTTGACCTTACCAACCTTGCGTAGACACAGGATGGAGAACGATCAGCTTTTATCGAACATGTACACAGCAGGGTTTGGAATCGGCGAGTAGGTATTTGTTTTTGATTTGTGTGGCTGCAGCAGAATAAATATATATATATATATATATATATATACACACATACACACATACACACACACACACACACACACACACACACACACATACAGTGTGCACACACACACTCTACCGGTCAAAAGTTTGGGGTCACTTAGAAATTACCATTCCACTCCATTATAGTCAGAATACCAGCTGAGATCAGTTGCATTGTTTTTTTAACCAGGGCAGCAGTTTTCAGATTACATTATGTGCTTACATAATTGCAAAACGGTTCTCCAATGTTTTCTCAGTTAGCCTTTTCAAATGATATCTGATTAGTAAACAGAATGTGCCTTTGGAACATTGGATGAATGGTTGCTGATAATGGGCAATGTAGATATTGCATCAAAGATCAGCCACTTCTTTCTACAACAGTCGAGAACCCTTTTGCAATTGCAACAAAATGTAAGCACATAATGTAATCTGAAAACTGCTGCCCTGATTAAAAAAACAATGCAACTGATATCAGCTGGTATTCTGTGTATAATGGAGTGGAATGGAAATTGATATATATTTAAGTATATGTATTTCCACCATTTCAGTGGATCGCACCAGTTCAGAGCAAACACCCACCAGACCTGCATCTCAGTAATCCACTCTTCTCTTAATTCTCTTAATCTTTTCCTTTGGCCTGCATTAAACAATTATGCATAAAATTAGAAAACTAATGCCACAGAAGTGTCATTAACTAACAACACATTCAACTGTACATAAAATAACACAGTTAAAGATGAAGCTGGTTTACTTAAATTCATCAGTGTTCATGAATGATTAAGTATCCCATAGTTATTACAGTATCTAAATTCTTAAAGTGCCCATATTATGCTCATATTCAGGTTCGTAATTGTATTTTGAGGTGTACCAGAATAGTAATAGTAATTTTCAAAAAACACCATATATTTGTTGTACTGCATGTTGCTGCAGCTCCTCTTTTCACCCTGTGTGTTGAGCTCTCTGTTTTAGTTACAGAGTGAGGCATCACACTTCTATCCCATCTTTTGTTGGGAGTCGCTATAGAACTACTGACATGTCCCTGTTCTGCATGTATTCCACGCAAAGTTGGAAGTGCGCCCTCGTTTAGAAGAAGTCTCCCGGCTAATCCTGCCTTGTACTGATCGAAGTTGGAGAAACAGCTAGCTGATGATGTATTAGGTAAAGTGGTTAGCACACACCAAATGTTTCAGGCGATGACGTAGACGGCCCTGCCGATTTTGAACAGCTCACCCGGAGACTGAAGGCAGGTTACATTCAGAAACCCGTATCTCACTCAAAACAGCATGGATGTTTTTTTTCCAAGTTTGTATGTGTGTGGAAGCACCAGAGACACAAAATAACACCCCAAATCCCAGAAAAAGACTTTTTTCATAATATGGGCATTTTAAAATTGATGGTCATTTTACAGATGTAGACACCGCTCACACTTTAATTATGTCACAAGTCAGTTAAGACATGAAGGTGTTTAAACCAACAGCATGTAAGCAGCGTGTCAGTAATAAATAAGAAGACTAATGGTAAACAAGATTATGTTTTTAATGCAGAATAATAAAATGTTGAATTTTTTGAGTGAGTCCTCCTGCAGAGTTGGACCAGGCATAACGTCTAATTAGGGTTTTTTCTTTGTGTGTGTGAATTGGTATATATGCAGCAGCTCATATGGGAGAGAGGCCAGTTAGTATAATGGCAAAGTGGATAAATCTCTCACAGCAGGCCTGTGTAACACTGGAAGCTGTTTTTGTGCGTTAAGCCCTTTTAGGATGATTTGTGAGAGTCAGCGCTCGCACAGTTCTGCCTAGCAGAGCTGCTCTGACCCCCCCCTCTTAAATCAGCCTAGCTGCGCTGGCAAACAGGCCAGGGCTGGTTAGTGCTGGGTCAATAATATGGGTCTGGGTGTGACAAACACACAAATGCTTAACTTTTTTCTCTGTTAAACACAGCATAGATGTCAATAAGAAGACACTGGAAATACCAGATGAGGTCATTATTCCTGCAGGGGAAAAAAATCACCAAATATGGTTTGCCTGTGGAATTTCCTATGCATGTACTGTATATATCTATGAATGTGTGTGAGAGAGAGATGGGGGAGCAGCTGCATTGATTTGGTTTTGTTTGCTGAGTACTCTGAGCAGAAATGTAAGCCGTGGGAACACCTGGAGAGAGGGGAAAATGAGAGAAGAGGAGGTGGTGGTGTCAGCTCTGCTATTGGCTCTGTACCAAGCACACACACACACACACACACACACACACACACACCTGATGTGTGAGGGCAGCCTGGGATCCCAATCAGCAGCACTTAACAAAGCTTTCCTCTTTCTCCCTTTTAATCGCAGGCTCAATTTGTCACTGGGGTGTCCAATTTCTGATAAGCGCTTTGACTGAGAGAGGCGAGGTGGGTGTGGGGTAGAACACAAAATGGATGCACCTGCTAACAAATGAAATCAAACCACTCCATCTTCATTTCCCACTTTTTCCGCCAGCTGGAACAATGCTGCTGCGCTCTAGCTCTCAGCACCCTGAGTTATTTCCCACTAACTAACCAGGGAAAAGGCCTGGCCGACTTACAGTCAAATAGTTAGGACAAGAAGTCTGCTTTTAAACCTCTGTTGGGCAACTGGGCTCATTTCTATTTCAGACCTGAAAGGAATTAAATGTAGAAGGCTTAATTGCATTGTTTCCTCTTAGCCACAGTGTATTTGCAGCCTTAAATTGGTTGTCAGAAGAACAAGGCTCTTGTCATTTTTGTTTACAGGGCAGGACTTGTAGTTCATGTTGGATACATATTTCTTTGTATGTTATAAATCTGCAGTAGATCAGTTCAACGCAGGCTCATCTGTTTGTTTAGGTTTCTTCACCCTGCCTGTTCCACAACTATGCGATTTTATAACTAAGCGTTCACACAAGCAAGCAACTTGAAAAACCAGCTGCCTAAAGTCTGCCAATCTATCGCTGCACATACCCTGACGCCCAGAGAGATAGTAGATTAACGGTAGCCTAGTATCTGTATGTCTGTGTTGTTCCAACCATGCCATCCTAGTCCTGTACCCAACCCTACAGTCTGGCATCTGACACAGCAGCATGTGACTCAGCACATTGTTGTCTGGTGTGATATGAGGATATGTGAAGATAACACCGATGCGGTGGCACCACAGAGGAGATGAAAGGGAGCAGTGTTGCTCTCATATGTATGAGCGACGTCTCCGAGTTGTGTGATCTGATGGCAGAAGACTGAAGTTTCTCCAGAGGATACAAAATCTTATCCATGGTGTTTGCTTGCATTCCTATGCTTCTCAGTGTTTCTCCACTGTTTTCATCTTGCATATCCAGTACACCAAGCTAGTGTAGTGTGGCTCTAGGGACGGCAACGTCGGGCTTTTGGTCTATTGTTGTTCAGTCCACCACTTTGGTCCAAATATCTCAACAATATGTTTGTCAAGAAATCTTGTACAGGCATTCATGTAGATTTTGGTGATCTCTTGATTTTTCATCTAGTACCACTAGCGGGTAAACGTTTCTCTTATCTGGTGAAATATTTCAACATTTACTTGATAGATTGGCACAAACTTTTATTCAGATATTGATGTGTCCTAATGGCTTTGGTGATTCCCTGACTTCCTCTAGCATAACCAGCAGTTTCACTGACATTTGGTACAGAAATTCATTTGCTCCTCAGGTTGAACTGTAATAACTTTTGGTCATCCCTTAACTTTTCATCTAGCACCATCATTGGGTCCCAATTTTAATCTGCCAAATATTTTTGGTTTATGATCAGATACCTGCAAAGGTAATGGCACTCCCCTCAGCCTAATTAGCAAATGTTAGCATGCTTACATGCTAAACTAGAATGGTGAACATGGCAAACCTGCTAAACATTCCAATCCAACTTTATTTATAAAGCACATTTAAAAACAAGAGAGTTGAGCCAAAGTGCAACATCGGCATGGTAGCACTGTTATTGTGAGCATGTTAGTTTGCTGATGTTAGCATTTCGTTGAGCTACAGACTCACTTTGTTGACATTTGCTTCCAAGTCCAACTACCTAGTCAACGTGTTTTAATTGCTGAGGGCTACAGCTCCAATAAATGCCTGCCACAATGGCAATGCTGAGTAGAAACAGGCCCAGTCTCTGAACATTGTCATGGAGGATTTTAGAATAAGCTCTGATTAATTTGACTCATTTTCATGCACTAATCATTGATTACTGTGAGATGTTTTAAGAGTACATGTGAGTAAATCAAATCCAATCTCTAAAGCTGCTTCATGAGTTCTTTCCTTTTCTTTTACTACATGTCAGATCTTTTTTTTTTTCTCTCTCCCTCAAGTGGTTTAGTCATATCTGAGAGTAGGCTGGCTTACTCCTCACTGAGGCATGCCCAGCTTCTGGCTGCACTCTGGATGGATTTGCAGCAGATAAATAAATAACTAGGCTGGCACCCTCACTTTGGATCCCCTCTGTTTTGGCAGGCCATCCACACTGCATTTTCTATCAGGTGTAAACATGTCTGTCAAACGGCACAGCCAGGGGCCCCGGCATTTTGGCATTCATGACGCAATGCATGCGGCGCTGCCAGCACTTTCTGTCTGCCCATCTGACCTTGGCCAGGCTTGACATGACTGAGCACACTTAGCTCTACCTTCCACATTTGTAGAGCTCTTCGGGTAGGCAAGTAGGCTTAAGTGGCTGTTAGTGAAACTGACCCTGAGTTGGAGAATGAACCTTGGCTGGATGTCCCCGCAGCGCTGACGTGGGGGACGGGTAATGGCCGTTACATAGATAGCTCTGATAAAGATAGCCAGGACACTTACTGCCCTGATATCTTCTCATCCTCTCACCTCACCACCATTACTGCCATCTTCTCCACTGTGAGGAGCAGTGGACATCATCCAAGAGGCTTCAAACCAGTGATGTAAAGACAAGAGTGGATGAATGAGGTCGCTCTAAAAAGAAGAGGCCCTAGGTACCTTGGAAGTGCGTTTCCTTTTCTTAGTTTCAGGCTACACAGCTCCTCTAAGGGCAGAAGCGTTTTTCATTGAGGAATCCAACTTTCTGTATCTGACAATTATGCAAAGATTTAGCCGATCCAGCTGTGGACTATGCATTATTCCAGAAGCATGCTGTCTCTCTCCGCTCCATATCCACCATCTCACCTCAGGGAACTGTCACTTTTTCATCAGTTAGTTACTGAGCATACAGCCTCCAAGTTGTTTCGCAGACCCCTCCCTCCCTCTAAAGAAGAGTAGTTTCAAGTAGCTGTCTTCCTCTCTCCCACACTACTTCAGCAGTTTTCTTGTTTGACAGTTGTATGTCTGACACCCCCTGTCTAGCAACTTGGAAACCACTATTTTACAGACTCTCAATTTGTGTGCAAGTTTAAGTTTGGGTTGGTCGTCTCCTCATTGTTTTCGCCCTCCCCTCACCATCATGACCGCCTCCCACTCTCTCGCCCTTTCGCTTTTGGTGTGAGATAACAGTCCGGGTTGATGAGGGGGTCTCTGCTGACTGAAAGAGCAAACAGCCCGTCCCAAATGCCTCTGGATGTGCTGGAGTCATCAGGATCCATTGTGTGAGGCTGTGAACCAGCCTGACAAAGCCTAACATGCCCGTGGCCCTCTGCTAACAGCAGAAATCCTTTTTTTTACCTCTGTTGTTTGTAAAAGCCTGATGGGCTAATGAAGGCCATGCCGATGGGTCATTTCTTCCTAATGTGCTCAAGAGCCAAGGCTTTCCCCCCCTTTCTTTTGACAGAACGCTCTGGCTTGGTATTCGAGGGTAAAAAGCTATTCTCTATTTCCTTCTCCTTTTCTTTCTTTACCTCCTATTCAGAGACTCGGCTTGCAAAGAAAAGTAATTTCACTCTCTCTGTCCCTGAGAGAATCAACACAGTGAAGTTGCATTAAATTTCTCCTGCAACATTTGTTCTTGGCTCTATTTCAGACCCATAACCTGGGGGTAAACATGCAATTAGAATAACAGCAGCCTGCTTTCTCCTCCGCTCTCCTTTCCTTCAGCCGTTAGCACAAGCAATGTACAACATGGTGTCTTGGTTCTACTAATTGCTTTTTGTTTTTAATTGGTACAGAAAAGCTGTTAATATTCAACCAGCAACCAAACATGCTTTCTCACCTTTTTTTCCCGTTTAACGTTTATTGTTTTTCTCCTCCAATATTGTTGTACGCGTCTCTTCTAATGAGCTTATTTTTGGTGCACAATACTCGCGTTTCCTCATGCGTTACTGCTGGTGGGTATTTTAGTAGATGCTTTCCTATGCAATTAGCCTGATGCAATTCCCAAATTTCAAACAAATGCAGATAGTTGATGAGAAGGATATTGATCAAAAGATTTGACGTAAAATGTAGTCAGCTGGTCTAAACGGCTTCCGTCTATCCTGTAACCTCCTCCTCTTCTTTGAACTCTTTTTTTACTTTCAGATGGCTTTCTTTTCTCCTTCCCCATCGCAGAATGAAAAGAAAATATAGGTCAGCTTTTATGGGAGCAATTTGACACATAACACAAGCCATGCGCATCACTTGCTCAAGTCCTGCTTTGTCTGCTCGCCTTTATTTGTCTATAATGAAAGCCACACAGTTATTCGCACACTTTTATTACGGTTCTATAAGTAGCTGGTGGAGACTTGCCGAGTCACGGGGGCCCCCCCTAATACTGTGAGAACCCCGTGGTGTCTGTCTGCACGGGGCTGATAGTGTGAGACGCCTGGCTATACTCCACCAAAGGCCTGCCCAGCTGGCTCGGCTTGGCCTTCACAGACGCAACTCTGTTTCCACTCAGGACAGGAGGGGCTGTGTCTCTGTGTCACAAAAGCTACTAAGCCATTAGGGTAGACACCTATTTGCCTGGATGTGTGGATGGCTGGAGAGACAAGCCCTAACCAAGACCAGGCTAAACCCCCTGCATGGTCACCAGAGGGTAATTAGGACTCAGCTGAAGCCACCAGCCGAGCCGGTCACGTGCCGATTACGACCCGAGGAAAAGCACCTCCAACTCTAGCAAGTTCAGGCCCTCTCTGGACTTGACAATCTATCAAGTGTACTCATCCTGCTCCTGATACAAATAGAAAAAAAGCCTCTGTGGGGGCGGGTGCCTTTTGTAGAAAGCACCAGTGTTTGGCGTGTGATGTATATTTGAATTCGCCGTGGCAGTGGTGCTAAGAGGCGAGTCAGTAGACGTCAGGCTTCTGTCTGTTGGGTTTCATCTCCTCCTGCTCTGTAAAGCAGATTGTCAGCTGGGGCATTACCATAGGCTGACCTTTGCCGCTGTACTCCCCACTGCACAGCTTTCTGACATTCAGGGGCGCTGTGGGGGAGGCAGGAAGGGGGCAGGCTAAAGGCCTGTTGGCTGTTTTTTGCCTGTAGTGCGTTGATGTGTGTTCTTATAACAAATGCACTGACAGTTCATGCTGCGGTTTCTTTTCTTTCACCCCACATCATTTCAGTCTCTTGCCACCATTTGATATTTAGTTTTTCTCCACCCCAAACCTTCCTCTTGTCAAAGAGATTGCTGTAATCTTTGTATGGAATCTTGGCACCCTGATAAATGAGACGGAGCTGGAAATCTTGCCTGCTGACATCAAGGCGCTATGTACCTAAAATCCTTCCAAGGCAGAGGGAAAAGAATAACATATCAGGCCAATTAAAGTTAATGCATGGTGACACGTTGAATCGAGGGCAGGGATTGCTGCCATATGGCGGTCCAGGCTGTAAAAGAAAGCAGGGGAAAGGGGGGGGATGAGAGTGGTGGGAGGCTGGGCAACAGAAAGGGTGACGCAGCATCAACTGCACAAAACACCCCCAAATCCTTATCAGACTGCAGCCTCACCACCCACCAGTCTTCCCCTCTCTCTACCCTTTTCTTCCCCCCCCCCCCCCGCCGCCCTGCCCCTGCAGCACCCCAAGGTGCAACGCTCTCAGGTATCTGTGTAGAACTGGCAGCTTCATTAAGGCTTGTTTTTTCTCCTCTCGCTGGGAGGATTTAAATGAGCTGTCTTCCTGACCTTTTAGAGCTCCTGCTTTTTTAAAGCAAGTTGAGCCCCCCCACCACCCCAAACCCGCCACCCGTCTTTCTCTCTTTCCACCTTTCTCTCTCGCTTTGTCATTCTTTCCTCCACTTGTCTCTTCTCCCTGCAGGGGGGAAGACACTTTTAAGCCATCACCCTGCGGCAGACAGGCATGCCAAGGTTGTTTTGTGGGTAATTGCCTCTCTCATAGGCGCTAGGTGTTTGTCAGTGCACACTTGCCGCCCTCTTCTGATGCCACGTAGCAAAAGGGGAGGCCACGGACTCTGTAGACTTAATTTGCTCCCTGACTGTTCTTCAGTGCTGATCAAGCAAGCATCTGTGGTGTTTTGAATACAGCGGTAAGCCAAGTGGAGCATGGCAAACATTTTCCCGCTCTCTATTACATCAGGTTATTGCACAAAGTGGCAGGCATTTATTGGAGCTGTAGCCCTGTTTATTCATTTCTTTTCACCACATCCTGCGCCAGCTTCCATTGTTTAATAGCCCCAAAATAAAGGCCTCTTTGAGGTCTGGAGGACTTCAGTATCGATCAGAGACTCACTAACTTGTCAGCGCCTGGGCCTCTCGAGTATGTTCTTTTGGATTGTACAGGAGTCATTAATTTCCTCCGTCACGGTCTGGTGGAGGCGGAGAGGTAACGCGCAGGTAGCAGGGTCCAACTAGCTGACTAACATGCAGGGCGAGTTGGAGGAGGTACTGAGTCGATTTAAAAGCTGCTAGTCCCTCAGGCCCAGTCTGCCCGTTTTACTTCAGCTGTTTGATGTTTAATTGAAGTTGTTATTGGCATCAAATGTCACCTTACCTGATGCTCCAGGTGTGAATCAGTTTCTAATTGAAAGGTAACTATGTCTCCCTCAGCCCTGTGCCTCCGGGGATCGGCCAAAGAGCTCTATGGATTAGTCTGGACCCAGCCACTGTATCACCACGCACCATGTGCTGCCTTGCAGTTATGTCTGACTGCTGACCTCTCTCTCTCTCTCTCTCTCTCTCTCTCTCTCTCTCTCTCTCTCTCTCTCTCTCTTCTCCCCCCCCCCCTTTCTCTCTCTGCAGCGTGAGGAGAAGTGTGTGTCCCATGTTGCATTAGTGTCTGTGTGAAATGCTGGCCTGTCTGCCAGGGCCAGGTGACCTCCCCCTTCAGCTTCTCCCCCACACGCAGATGAACACTGGATATCAGAAATGTAAGTATCTCGGGACGCACGCACACTACCACACACACTATTAACTACCACCATCATCCCACACAACAAACCAAGCTGTTACAATCCTGCTGCCCGCCCCACGTCTGATGTCCATGCCAACCCTGGCCTGGTTCTCTTCTGCAGCTCTGTGTGAAAACCAAAAAGAGAAAAAAATATATATTTTTGTGCTCAAGGACCATAAATCTGTCTTCAAGGGAAATTAGGATGAACTGCGCCATTAATTTGCTGATGAACAGAGAACTGGCCCCTTCCCTCTCCCATCGCTCCCCCTGAAGATCTGTCTGCCACAAGAGTGCGGTCCTGTGTGCATACTAAAACGCTGTCGCCACATTCATGTCTGAGATCTGACCATCTCGGGTACTTTTCACCATCAGGGAGAGTCAGTCACTGTCAGACTGGCAGATGGATTGCGGCTGAGTGGTTTTGCCCTGATGATCTTGTAATGAGAGTGAATTTAAGAAGCAATCTGCTGCCCCGGTTTAACAGCGGACTAGTCAGAGCTGGCCCAGTTAATTCAATGTGTTTGAATTTCACAACTTAACTGCTGACAAACTTGGACTGTTTAAAGTGTGAGGGGCAGCATCTTACTGGCTCTCGTGATTAATGTATGACAAACGGATGAATGGAAATGCAACAATGTTAAAAGTGTAATGATCATCTATCACTTTTTAGTAGGGATGGGGGGAAAAAATCAAATCATATGTATCGTGATTTATTTTGACGATTTTTAAAATCAATTCTTTTCCCTAGAATCAATATTTTTTATTACTCAATGATTGATCTGAAATAGGTTCTGTTTATACGGTACCGCCGACAGCGACTACATCATATCTGTTTCCAGTCAAACAGAGCGAAAGCAGAAAATGCTGAAAATCCATGTTATGTTCTTCTTTACAAATGAAATAAATGTCAGACTGACTGACTGACAAGTGATGTGTTTTTAGAAATGTCTCATGATATATTGTCTCTAGAAGTGTTATTCAACTTTCTGTTTTTGTTAAAGAAGGAAAAGAAAATCGCAATACTCAATACTATCAAACCGCAATACTTCCAGAATACAAAATCGAATTGGCACCCATGTATCGTGAAAGAATCGAATCCGGACAAAAGCATATCGTCCCAGCCCTACTTTTTAGATACATTCAAATATACATTTACATTTTGTAATAATGCATGTGTGGTCTCAATGATGCCTGCATATACTATACCATCAGTTTTTCTTTGTCTCTCCAACAGCGAGGTTTTTATATATACCCAAAAGATTAGTCACTTCCCAGACATTGATTATGGCCCATCTAGTTGATCAGCTTTATTTATTTGATCATAAAGTCTCTGTTTCCTCCTGCCTGTTTCTCTCAGAGTGGAATCTCAGCTCCAGCATGACCCATTTCTGCAGCAGTTTTTTTTTGTAAAATGCTCCAGCTCATCAAGACTGTAATTTCAGAATCACAGTAATCAGCCAGCCCCCAGGAGATCGGCAAGTGTGAGGGAGTCTGCTAAGTGCCAACGTCTGTTGCCTCACTCAGGCAGGCTGGTGACACAGTGCAGCCATCAGCTTCACCATTTCTCTGCTCTTCCTTTACGTGACACAGTAAGACACATCAGAGCACGAGGCGCAACTGGAGTTCAATTTGTTTTTCTGCCCAACGCTGTAATCCATTTTGGTGATGGAGCACGCTTCCCCGCAGCACGAACGATCCTAGAAGTGTAATTTCAATCTATTTTTTTTATCCTCGTCATTCTCTTATGATGCTTTTCCTTTTCATCCACTCTTCAAAGTGTCATTAAGAGACTGGGTGTTGCATCAAAAGTCGTGGAGCTGTTTTTCGTTTTAGACTGAATCATTTTTTATCAAAGTGCCATAGGAAAAAGTCACCTCTCTTGCTGCCTACTATCCAGCCTCTGTAGATCACCTTCTGGATGTCCGCAGTTTGGGCCACCTGGTTGTGTTTCGAGTTCCCTGTACACTGACGCACACAGCTAAAAGCAGGCCTCAACTCTCACACTCTGCCATCTCCCTCCTGGCTGTTCACAGGACTCCTTGTCTCTGCAGAGTTACCCAGCATGGAGGATAATTTGATAGCTTAACATCATGAGATGTGTGCTTGGCTGCTTTTTAGGTGAAATTCATAGACTATAGTTGTCACTTGAAATCTTTATTCAATACTCTGACAAGTTTCCACACAAAAAAAAGGCTCAGATGGAGGGTTTACATAAATGCCTCCAATTTGTGTTCCGATTTATCTATGCTTGAGCGTTATCCTTTTAGCTACTCAGTGCACTCAAATGTTACAGAATCTTGGCCTTGACACTTCGCCTTCCTCTATCTTCACAAAGAGATCCAGTTCGCCAGGCTTGCCGTGCACTGCCATCTCTCCTGCAGGTGGATCTGTGCACAGGAAAGTCATTTAAAAGTTACGAGCTTGCAGGTTGCCGTCAGAGGCAAGGCCAGATCAGCTGCGCTAATTATCATCAGGGATCGACTGTTAAGAGATGGTGGCTGTGAAATGTAAAGGCTGTCGGAGGAATAGATTATGTACGCAAAGAGACAGTGGGTCACAAAGAAAACTGCTCATCCTCCAGGCAGGATGATTCCTTGGTCTTTAGTTCTCCCAGGCAGAACAAACAGTGTACGTACAGCTGGGCCACTTGGCTGATTTTCACATCGCAGATCAAAAAGCGACCATCTTTTCTTCTTCTCATTATAATATTAAAACATTTTTCAAAGGTCTGGCAGGCTTGATCTATCAGCATGGGAAGCCCTGCTCTTTAAAATGCAGCAAGGAGGTGGCCTCGTGTGGAAACCAAATTCACATGTCTAATTTGATGCCGAAGCTTCAGACCTAATTTCCTGCTCCTGTGCGAAAATTGCAATTTACAGCAGCATGAGCTCCTGCCCCCTGCTGCTTAAACCTTGTTCAATAAAAACAGTAGTTTGAATAAAAGAAACCCTAATTAGTGCCTGCTGACTGTGCACTTGTGTTCCAGCTAGCTAGCTAGCAGCGGGGTAATTAACTCACGGCCAGACTGGCCTCTTTCCCCTGTTCCCTCCTTGGGAATGTGCTTAGTTGGAGATCTGAGAGATGATATGCTCGCAGCCACCAGCAGCCGCCGTCTACAAACTTCACTCATATCCTAATTAACCCTCCCTTGATACTTAAAGCTGTTCAACTAATCCAGGTTTCAGGTTAAGGTTGAAATGCGAATACGCTACACTTGCTTACTAGAACACACAATCAACAGCTGCCAGAACCCTTAAACTAACAGCAAGAGGTCGATTTTATCCACTGTTTGGGGAAAACTATTCTAAACTGCAATCTACCGATTTCACTACACATTTTACAGCAGTTCTGTTAAACCCTTCATTCTGATTTGCTTTTTTTTATCTCAAAATGCCTGCCTAGGCTTTGTTAACAATGTATAATCCCTTTTCCAATTTAATGGATTGGTCAGTTTCCAGACATTGACATTGCTTTCTTTGCTACTTGCCTGAGTCTTACAACTTAAGTATAAAACTCATTACACAAGTGCTAGTGGCAACGAAATAACTGTACACAGTTACGTGCTCGCTGCAGATTTTCTTACTATACTTCTCAATCTAAATGTGTGTGAAAGCTATATTTCTAACATTGTTTAATTTTCCTGAATACCAATATGAAATTATACACACATTTATAATTATCATTTCTTTCTGGTAATATATTAAATTCATTCAGCTCATGTCCACAGTTAGGTATTTTCTGCTAAACAAAGGGCCATATTATTAAAAGACAACATTTCATATGGGTCTATCATGTGAACATTTGGTATAAATAGGACTTAATTGTTACAGTCTGACCCGATTAGAAAACCTATACAGAAACCAAAACTTGCTGTCCCTGTTGAAGCTCTTTAAGTGTGACTGTTTTGATCAACCAGTCTTGCTTGTATTAATTCCCCCTTCTTCGCCCTTCCACGTTGACTCAGTATGTACCCTTCTATCCCCAAGCAGCTCGTCTGCTCTTCTCCAAACACAGAGCAAACCCTGAAAGATGATGTTGCACTTAAAGTGTACCTGTGGTCTTTAACATTCATTCACGCTGTCCACAATCCTGTTTTCATCTAGCCTGACAAGCCAGGGTCTGGGAACTCACCATTGGCAGGGCTCAATCCGAGGGGCGGGATAAACGATTGATTTTCAAATTCCCTCTGCACTCATAGCTAACCAGAGCAACGCTAGTTGATAGATTAAACTTTTGCCGTATCCGGTCGGCAAAACTCTGAACACATCTTCCTTTTTTAAGAATGACTTCAGTGCTTAACTCCAAGTCTTCCAGAGTCGCGGCCAAAGCCGAGTCGAAAGACCGCTGTTCGCCAGCAGCAGCAGCCACACGATGTGATTGGCCTGACCAGAATTTGGCTTTTCCAGCTCGCAAGCCAACAGAGAGTTGCTAGACTGACCCTGGCTGCAAATTACATTTGCTGCCGCTAGGGTGCGTCTAGATTTCTAGGCTAGTTTTCATCCAGAAGAATCTTATTCCGATGAAATGATAAAAAAAAGATGTTGTATTCATTGCCACAGCTGATAGTACTCTCTTCATACTACTTACAACCCTTTCTACAGCTACATTGACATATGTGTTTTCGACAACAGTTGCAGATCAAGGAGGCTGTGTGCCACAATCTCACAAGCTCTAGATATGTCTTGTACACTAGTCTCGCATTGCCAGACCTTCCTCCACAGCGCTGCGGAGGAATGTCTGACTAGTCCACACAGCATTCCGGGATGGAAGGAAAACGTGCTCTGGTTTATTGGCATTTCTTTAAACCAATCACAATCGTCTTGGGGCGGCACTAAGTGCGGGAAGGAGGTACGGTGCCTCTGCAAAAGAGCATCTGGAAGGAACTTTTTTTCGGTGGAACGTGCACGTAGGGAGGCGAGCTTTGGAATTAAAATGCCTGTCGAGTGTGTGATGAGAATTTTACTAAAAAAACCTAATTTGATTGTCGGTTCTAGCTCGGAGGTTGTTTCCCGAATCAACCAGAGAAGAATGCCAACATAAAGAAAGCGGAATGTGCGGGACATTCATCCGAAAATGAGGGACATCCGTCAAAAAAACATCCGGGCGGCACCGGAACAGTCCCGTAAATGAGACGTCGTTGATATAGACTACTTGAATACTGATAGCAAACAAGTTACATTTATCAAAGTGTAGTTGTATTGCCTAAAATGGTATGTATTGCATACTAAATGTAATCTGTTGATGAACTGCCTTTTGTATTTATTTATTCTGCTTCTATGTCACTATACAAACCATAATTTCCAACCAGGTCATTAATCATTACCTGTGTTTGACAGGTGAAGTCCATCCTCAGCACGTCTGCGAGCTTGTGTCTAAGTGTTCATTTATCTGTGTTTGCTTACCCTGGCATTGATTCAGTGACAGACATTTAGGCCTCAGTGATGGAGGGTGTCGAGCTCCAGCTCCTTGGCCCAGACCCCTGCATTAATGAGGCTGCCATCAGCAGGCTGAACACTCGGTCACAGCAGCCCCCTGTGTGCCGCCCCATGCCGGCCTCGCACATCGCTGCCCATTGTTTCCTGTTCACAAATAAAGCGGGAATTAATTAGCCAGTTGGCACAACTCCTGGTGCCGCCGTGTCAGAGCTCGCAGTTCAGCTCTGTGCCATCATCCCTCAAGCCCAGTCAGCCTGCTGTGAGACTGAGTATACAGCCATGGCCACATGAAACCCCAGAGCTCTGCCAGAAATTCAGACATTTCAAATTATCGCTCACTCAATAACAGAGAGACGTAGCCTGTATGCCATAATGATGACAACTATATTACCTAAAGTCCCCTGCTCAAAAAAAATGAAAGTAAATTAAATGTAGCTCAGTAACTAGTCAGACTAGTGATCCTTCTCATAGAGCCGCTCCGCTCATGTCCATCGGCGCGAAAGCTGTGGTGTAAGTAGGTCAGACTGGCGGGGTGGAGGTGATGGAGACAGTGAGACTGAGCAAAGCAGGGAGCAGAGTCATTCTCTAAAACAATTAGCACTGACTTTTATTGTGTTAGTGAATAAAGTGGAAGTGAGCACACTGCGTTAAATCCAAACATGCGATCACGGCCATCATGTGCACAGACACTGACACGTTAACCAACACCTGTATGATCCCGTCGCACCTTTTTAAACAGACTCATAAAGAATATATATACCCTCGCGCTTACACATGCACAAACACATAATCATGTTCACATAGTCACTTCGGCATTGTTAAATTTAGCCACGGTGCTTAGCAGGTGTAACAAATGTCTGCGAGCTGAGGCCTGGGAGGTGTTTCCGCAGATCAGACACGCTGCTGCTGTGTCTGATTACTTGTCTGCTGTCATGGAGCTCTGCTCTCTGCGTCAATCTCTTTCTTTCTTTCCTTCTTCCCAAAGCAGCCACAGGGGACCAACACTGCCTTGCTCATTCTTTGTTTAGTTTGTGATTCAGTAGCAAGCAGCACAGCCCCCACCCCCCAGATGTATACTTATTGTTTGCCCGGATGCTGCAAAAATTAAGGACACTAAAAGCTCCTGACCTCAAAGTCACAGACACCACCACAAAATTTGATTTGAGACTCGGAATGTGTCCGCCACAATAATTCACCTGAAAATGAGATTGGAAATCTCTCTTTCTCTGTTGTCATGAGACGGAATCTGCGAGGGTTTTAGGAGAAAAACAGTGAGGTATGGAATATGAGAGCGCTGTCCAAATCAGGTTCCGCTCAGCTGCTCAGATTACAACTGATGTGCTCTTTTGTACTATATACACTTCTGCCTGGATGAAGTTGTCCCTCTCATTGTGCCTCTCTCCCCACTCTCTTGGTCCCCCCTAATTCTCTTTTTCTTGCTTTCTGTCTCACCTCTGACCTGTCCTTTCCTCCACCCCAGGGGACACCACACAAAGGATGAGATCCGCTCCGTTTCCAACCCCTGCAGAATTGGATGCATATGCTAAGAAGGTTGCCAACAACCCCCTCACCATCAAGATCTTCCCCAACAGCGTCAAGGTGCCGCAGCGAAACCACGTGCGCCGCACAGTCAACGGGCTGGATACGTCAGGCCAGCGCTACAGCCCTTACCCTTCCTCTCAGGCCAGTGCCAAGACAGGCCTCCTCGCCATCATCAAGGTGCCCACAGTCAAAGGCATCCTAAAAGATTTTGACGGAAGCCGGGCTCGCTTGCACCCTGAAGTCATCATGAATCCCCACACCAGACCCTACCAAGTGGCTTCGACCAGCACTTTAAACCACCACCCACCTCTGCCGAACCTTACCCGGCTCCAGCAGAGCTTACCCCTCCAACCACAGGACCCACCTCAGACTCTACAGATGCCCCTCCCTCAGCACCAGGGTCACACCCAGAGCCTCAGACACCCTCCCCCCATGGCCCAGCCCCCTCAGGGCCCACACAGACTTCAGACTCTGTCTCAGCACCCAGCCCTTGGTCACCCACAGGGGCCAACTACCGTCATGCTTCAGCAGCAGCACCTTCAGCAGCAGCCACCACATGGCCTGCAGGGGAGCAGAAAGCTGCCAGATGGCGATGCACCACCTAATGTTACCGTCTCTACCTCAACCGTTCCACTCTCCATGGCTGCTGGGCTGCACCAGGGCCGCCAGGCTGACTTGAGCACCATTGTGCATCAGATCAACCAGTTCTGCCAAGCTCGGGCCCAAGGTGCAGGAGCCACCTCCATGTGTGAGGGCCAGATCGCCAACCCCAGCCCCATCAGTCGCAACCTGCTTATCAGCGCCTGCTCCAGGGTGTCCATGCACAGCAACCCTGCCACCCCTGGCTTCCCCCCACCCAACTGCATCATTGGCTCTCAAGAGAAAGCCACCGCCCCGTTGGGAGCTCACCCCCCACACAGCGTGGCAATTATGAACCACTTGCCTTCCAACCACACTGATCTCAAGCAGCAGCACCACATGCTGCACCAACAACAGAATCAGCAGCAACAACAGCTACAACATAACGCGCAGCAGAAGATGCGCTCTTGGAATCAGCACCAGTTGGCTCATGTACCCCACATTCAGAACGGTGGGAGCCACCTCTGCAAGCAGCCTTCCAGGGACCCCGCCTTCCATTTTAACAGCATGGGCTACCCTGCAGAGGTGTGTGTGGGTCAGCCTTACACACTGAAACCTCCCGTAGAGAGGCCCACCCCCTCTCCCCCTGTCAACAACGGCATGCCCGGCCCAATGGCCCACTACACTAATGGTCACTACTTCCAGTCCCACATTTGGAACAGCAGCATCCTACCCACACCCAACAGTGACAGCTCCGGGTCTCAGGACATAGCCATGCCATTCCACGGTGCGGGCCCAGGGGGGTGCACCACACTAGACTGTGGGCCCCCTGGGGCTCCCCATTTCAGGCTAGGAACGAGCTCCTCCACCTCCTCCGCCCAGTCTAATCTGATTCAAACAGCAGATTACTTGGGTGGGGACTTCCAGACGCCCTACTTCCGCGATCAGAATCTAGGGTTGATGGGCAAGATGCACAGGCCTCCTCTGAGCAGGGTAGGTCCAGAGGTTGGGGATGGCAGAACCGCTCTCATCCAGCACCCAGGGTACAGATAAGCTATGGCCTTGTCTACACAACAGTTATCAAAACCCCTTTGTTTAGTCTTAAGGAAGGAAACACATGAATAAAACCTAATTGATAACTTAAACAAACGACCGCTAATGTTAAAGAGGGTAAATTAATATATTTAATGGAGAACAGTAGGGTTTTTTTTGGTTCTTTTTGTTAAAAATAAATCTTGCAAGTGATCAATTGCTACTTTTGTTTTTGTTAATGAGTGCTTTTACCTGGCACTTTAGGGAACTTTTTTATGTGCGTGTGTATACACATCTGTACTGTCATTCCCTCCTTCCTCTACTGTATCTGTGTGCCTGGATCTGAACAGATCCTGTGTTATTTCTACTTCAGACCTATCAGTAGCAGTTTCTTATGCATGTAAGAAAGAAGAAGAACCGATGGATCCCTCACTGAAAAACGTACAAGGTCATGTCAGGAACTTGGACTCAGACTAGTTTAATTAGACAAGTGACTAATTTAAATTAATTTTGGTGTTGTTGCTCTAATCTCATGGTAACTTCAAGATTAAACACAATCATTTGAGGACAGAAAAAAGTAATACTCTTATTTTAGTGCAAAGCCACCAGACACTGGAGACTACAAAGTCAGAAAAGCTTTCGGTATGCACAATGTACGGATAGGTTTTATTCTTTTTTTTACATGTAATTATTTATTTGTATAATAGGATTGTTCAAGATTGATTCCTCTCTGTCAGTTTAGGAAGCATGTAATCAGGTTGTTTGTACATAGTCAAGATCCAGCAGGGAGCAAATGTGTTGAAAAGGTGATGCTCTGTCCTGCTGAAAATGCTGCAATGAATTCAGGTGTTTAAAAAACAACTTTTTGTCAATGCCAGGAAGGTTTGGCAACAAGATCGTGAAATGTTTTGTGCAGAAAAAAAGTCATGAAAGATTAACTCTGATACCTTAAAATGGCCAAAGTCATGTAAACAAGGACACACTGTTATGAAGATGTGCCATTTTGTGTTTGTTTCCTTTTCAGATCGTTTTTTTGTAACCATGACAAACGTATTACTTGAATGTTAAGATTATTTGTTTTTTGCAGTTATTGAAGGCGGTAGGTTAGTTACCAGGACAAAACTCTGGATTAGAAGAAATGATAGTGTTAATAAAGGTCATGTAGAATCCAACTACGAGCCTCACCAGAGTTTTGATCCTGACAGCAGGAACTTAAGTGAATTAAGTTATGTGTAGTTGCTACTGATTCTGATGTGAAGTCGGTTTGAAAAGACCAAATTGATCACTTGCAAGATCACTTGGAGGTAGATAAAACGTACTTTTAAGTTTTAAAGTGAAACAGCAAATGCATTGTTTATTTTATTGTACACTGGCTTACCTACTAGACTACTGTAACTTTAAAGTTTAACGATTGTGTGTGAATGTTGCCTGCCGATCTGATGTGGGTAGAGGTAAGGGTGAGTGTGTGCGTGAGAGAGAGAGAGAGAGACGCCCATGTTTTGTTCACTTAACTCCCTAACAGCCCTTAAAAAGCCTTAAGTGTTTGGTCCTTGGACTTCCCTTGAAAATGAGCATGGTTTTAATGAAAACCCCAAATAATAAGGAGAAAGAAGATGGTAAGGATACACAGAAACAGCAATTTTTGGTTTCTTTTTTCTTCTCTTTTTGTTTTATTGAATAGACAGAGCAATTCCTTAGCGATTCTTTATAATGGAAAGCAAGAAAAAGGAGTCATATTTTGTAATTATATATTTTAGCAAAGTGTAGTTACTGAGTTGTAACATTTTTTTTCCCCAAGTTTCAAAGCTTCAGTTTGCAGTTGTGACTATTTAAAATACTTGATTTGCTTGTTATTTAAATTTTCTTTCCTTCTTTGTTTCTTGTACTATTGCTGTGAAATGGAAGAAGGTCCACAAGCCTTTCTTTTGTGTCATTCTGTACGACAGATAAGAGGCAAGAGAGTGAGAGTTGTGCTACTCTTTTTGTAATATTGTAATAATAAAATAAAGTTCTAATTTATGCTTTGAAATTAGTCTGAACCATTGTTTGGATTATCTGCAACACTGATTCAAACTGACAACAGGTGTGCACTTTTCAGCAAAAAAATGGTGTGAACTTTTCTCCTGCTCCCTTCATTTTGCATGATAGGACAACTATTGTCATCTTGTCCTGACAGTTCCGGTCAGTTACTATTCACAGATTTGTGTCTTACATAATCAGCCTTACAAATGGCTAAACGGTTCAAAAGGCCCGCCTAAACCACATGCAATTTGTAACTGAGACAGCTATTGCTGAAGGTGGCGATTATTGCACCTGATTGCTGTGCTTTCATGCCATTTATCAGAGCCTGCCTCTCCCAAATAGAAACAGGAAGTAGAGTAGACAAAGCAAGCTGCGAAATCCACAGGACTATCTGGCTGCAGTAGATTTAGCTTGTCTGGCTGTGATGAAAATGGGACTTGTATAAAGGGCACACAGCAGGAGAGTAGGATCAGCACCTTTCGTAATCAGTACTCCATGAAGGATTTTGAGCGATGTCAGAGGTGCCGGCAGGTTTTGGCCTTTGTGCAGAGAGGATGTGCATCCTGTTCAGGTGGTGGTAGAAACAGCATGTGCAAAAGCCTTTGGATTAAATGTTTAATGTATTGCAAACATGTGACTTTGCAATTAAGCAGCTTTGATACATTCTATTTTACGCAATTATGTCAGTCAGATGAACAAAGATCTGCAATATCTTCCTCATCACTGCTCATCTCAGTGAAATATTGCCTCAAAGACAGGATTTTAAATCAAGTTGGCATGGGAATATCAGTCAGTCAGAAAGGCAGTCCACACATTTGACAGTTACATTTCTTGTGGAACTGAAACTGAATACTGTCTAGTATACACTAGGTTTGAATGCCTCGATGCTCGGGTCAGTCAGGTTGAGCAGCCAGAGTGAAGCTCTCTGTTGTCTCTTTAGACCGGCGAGGTGTCCAGAGGACTCATCTCTGTGGACTCGTATGTCTGCCGCGACCGTCGACTGCCATCCATGAATAAGCCTCTCCAGCTCCTCCCTGTGGATACAGAAGGAAATGTTACTAGACATGGATTACTTTCCTGTCACAGAGAAATGCTTAAAAAGCATTTTCTAATTGCAAAAAAAAAGCGTTTCATGTTTCTGCACCTCTGGTTGGTCTGTACGGGAGAGTGTTTGAGGCGGGCTGTTGGGCACGATCGCAGCACCCAGGATCCTCATTGATTTTGCCCAGGTTGATGTTCCATTTGTTCCAGTTGACTTCCTCCACTCTGAGACGACAAGAGGACACATGCTCCAATTACTGTCTGCTGTGTGATGCATCACTCAGCTGTCAGAGAAGGCAAATTAGTGAAGAACACAGTGTGCTGCGCATCAATCGATGCTGCTCACACAGCTGCATCTTCTGTTAAATCTTCACGCCTACACCTTTGTTTCTTTTCTGCTTTGGTATTATTACTTGCTATACCTTGATTTTCTTTCGCTGCTCAGATAATCAGCCTGTAGAGGTGGTTTGACATGTACAAGAGATTTTGTAACATAGCAGACTGTCTCACAACCAAGTCCAATAACAGACCACACCTGCCAAAAATGTAAGTCAGAAAACAACTTCAGAAGTAAACCTCTCACAGTACTCCTTTCTATCACCAGGAAACCGCCTATACAAATCCACCATTTCTGGACACACGTGCAGATTTAGTGTCTTATCCAGCATAACTGGACACAATAGGGGACCACTCCTGAGCAGTAGACATGAATAGAAAGCATGCCTCTGCTTATCACTAGTAAGTACTACTGGGTATTCAACCATCATAAACATAGCAAACATGCTCTTTTCTCCAGCCCTGGATTAATCTGCTAGGGAGCCATGTGCACTGAGCATGTATCCTGTTGCCTTTGAGTTCCTGTCAGGCACAGTGCACTCAGCAGATTGCGTATGCTGGCTTCAATATGTTTTGCCCACAGTCATTGAAAACCAATTAGTACCTTTTATGCTTGAAGTTAAAGGCAGGGTTGGTAACTTTTTCCACACTACAACCCGCCAGCAATAAATAACTTATGGGTTCTGAAAAAGGAGCAAAAAAGATCTGTCACCTGTAGCTGCTGTAATCCTGTAAAAACACCCACCAATCACTGACTCACGGTCCGCTGGAAACAACCAATGAAATGCCTTCCTTCCCCGAGCCTGAGCTCAATGTGCGTGGTCGGCGCATTGTTAAAAGTAGCCATGTTAGTCTTAAACATTCGGTATGATAATATTAGGTGTTTGCTAAACTGGTGAATGAAACATGAAGACAAATTGCGGTGCTTTCTCCGCTCTGCTCTGGTTAGGGGTTAGACGGAGCCCTGAGGAGATGCTACTTTCAAATCTTGCAAATTTTTCAACATTACCAACCCTGCCTTTAATATTAGCATTTAGCATGCTAACCTGCTCACAATGACAACATGCAAGAGTTTTAGTAGGTGTCATGTTTATAGTGTTCACCATCTTAGTTTAGCATGTTTGCATGCTAACATTTGTTAATTAGCATTAAACAAAGTACAGCTGAGGCTGATGGGAATGTCATTAGTTTTGCAGGTATTTGGTCATAAACTAAAGTATTATTGGGCAAAACTAAATGTAGATCTTATGATGGGCGCTAGATGAAAAGTTAATGGAGTCAAGTTATTACAAATCATCCTGAGGGGAAGATTAATGTCTGATCTGAATGTCATGGCTATCCATCCAATTATAAGATAAGATATTTCAGTTTGAACCAAAGTGGTAGACCGGCCAACAAACCAACAGACCAACATTGCCATCCCTTGTTTATATGTGTTTTAATGGTAAAAATTACCAAAAGATAATCACATTACCACAAACCCATTGCCGCACAGCGATGGGGCCTTTGGGGCCTTATCAGTGATGGTGCAAAAACATTTATTATTGAGTTGTGTCCTGTCCAGTGGCAGTTCTAGGGGGGGGGGCAAGGGTGGCCAGTGCCCCCGTATTATTAAGCCTCGTCCCCCATTTGGCTCCCCTAACTGTGTTTATTTCATACATTTTTAACCCCAACTTTATCCCCAAAGAGGGAATATTATTCATGTGCTGTGATTAATCAAACGTAGAATGAGTATTCTTGTGTTTATTGTTATATGTGTATTGTTAGTCTTTTGTAGAACCAAACCTATGGAGGGTTGGTGGTATGGAACTCTTGTGCTTAATATATTTGGTACCCCTAAAATCGCAAGTGGCCCCAGCATGGCCCTTCTATTTGAAATGGTCTAGAACCATCACTTGTCATGTGATCCAGGACGTACACATGCAGCTTGATGGAGCCTCTCGAAACATGTCAGTCGCTAGCTGTATTATCATTGAACTGCATGAAGCAAACCTGAAACACCGGCGACGGTCATCTCCAAGAGCAGTGTGGATGTTCTTCTCCACCCCGCAGCGAAACCTCTTCCTTAGACAGCGAGACAGCCTTTTCTCTATTTCCAGGATGGTGATAGCCCTCTGAAAACAGTCACAGCACTTCATTAAACCACTGCTGCTTTGAACACAGACACTGGACCACGGAGCCCTCCTGGATGCCTCACCTGTAGCTTCCAGATGCTGGTGCTCTCCATGGTGATCCTCTCCACGGTGCGGTTCATGAGGGCGATGAGCATGTTGAGCAGCAGGATGTAGGTGAGAATTATGTAGCCGATGAGGAGCACGTAGAACACCTCCTTATACTCGTAGCCCTCAGTGAACTCCATGTCGCCCATGCCGATGGTGAACTTAAAGAGTTCCAGAATGGTGAAGGAGATGCTTCTGAAGTACGGTTTTACACACTCCGAACCAGGGGCAATGGTAGTTAAGAAACTGCGCCCCGTTTTTTCAGGAGGCTCCATGAGCAATGTGACCACCGCTAGGACAGGAGATAGGAAGCAATTTAAATACAGTAGGCTACATCCTCCATTCATGGCATATTGACAATAGCAGTGTTATTACAAGTTTGTATCTCAAAATGCCTGTTATTTGTTTAGGAAAGTAATAGACCTTAAAAAACGTGGTCATGGTGTGTTTCAAATCAATTTAATGGGTAACCTGTACCTTTTAAATTGAGTTATTACTTAGTTTTTTTTCAACCTGGACCCTATTTTCCTATGTTTTTGTGTATAAGTGACTGATGGTAACATTCATTGTTGAAATTGGTCCAGTATTAAGCAAGACCGTTGCAGTCGGCAGTCAATAAAACAAGCTACAATGTGAGTTATAGGGCAGTGCACCGTCAATTTACGTTCACAAAAATGCTTGTTTTGCCATTGACAGGCTCAGATTAATATTCTAAGTGTCTGACATCATTATGGAAAGGATTTCTGAGGAGGTCGACCTTTCTGTTAAAGAGTAAGATCCTTTTTTTTTTAAACATTGCGAAATTACGTTTGCTAAGGCCACCAGAATCTATGTAAATAAACAGAAATTTTAGCATCGTAAAATACACCATTCAAAGTTGACAGAAAAAACATTCAACTATGAAAATCAAAACTCTAGTTTTGGTTGAAATAAACACATAGTTTATCAATTTACATGTGAAAATATGTTGGCTTTATTGTTGTTTTTTTTTAATGGAGTCTGGTGGGTTTCGTGCTAGCGATCTCAGAGCTGTTTCTGGTTAAACAAAAAGGTCTTAGGGATCCTTTCCATAATGTTTTCAGACACTTGTCAGTTGCAGAAACAGTACTTTTAGTGGACGTAACTGACGATGCACATTTGCCCTATGGTTATATTGCAGCCCGGTCTGCGGCTGCTGGTCACTGCTATTTCGCTAATACTGGACCAATTTCAATGATTGTTGTTCTCATCAGTCACTTACACACAAAAACATAGGGAAATAGGCCTAGGTTGAAAAAAAGGGAATTACCCTTTAAGATAAGTAAAACTCTTGATAACATTACCTTGTAAAAAAGCATTTTGGAAGAGGATTAGGGACACGTGAAAAACGTAAACAACTTTGAATTCTGACTTTTTTCTCAGAATTCTGACTTTAAACTTAAATTCTGACTTTAAACTCAGAACACAAATACATTTTTTCACATGTGGCCTTTATCCTCTTGCATAAGTAGTAGATGTCTTTTTGAATGAATCTTTACACAGGAGAAATACCTGCTGAAAATCCCAAGAGGAAGACGATGTAGACAAAAAGAAAGCGCAGGATATCACAAAGGATCATCTACAGAGAAGAAAAGAGACTTCAGGGATCAGATTGTTGACTGTGATGTTCACTGTGGTGCAGTGCCACCTGTGTGGACTATACCTTCTGTATCATGATGCTGTAGATGCCCATGTGTTTGTCGCCTCTGGAGAAGTAGAGCATGTTCACCCAGCTGAGAGCAAGACACAGCACCAGCAAGCCGAGGTACTCCCGCCGCCCGAACAGGTACAGCCCGGCGGAGGCCAGGAACAGGGCGCCCTGCACAAAACTACCAAAAGCAGAGAAGCCACTGTGATCCTGCATAGCTACATGCTAAAAATACAAATGTGTACTATAAAATATGAGGATTTTACTATATAGTGTGTACGTAAGTCCAAAACACAAAATGACACAGAAGAAAAAAGAAGAACCTATCCTCAGATCATCTGTGCTGTTCAATAAATCCCAGGAGTTATTTGGTGATTAAGCATTGTCAAGAGAACCACCAAATTATGTTTTATAATGTTTTTTTCTTTCACTAGATTTAAGATTATACAGTGCCTATAAAAAAGTATTCACAAATTATATTCACACTCATCAATCAAGAAGATTTAATGTGGCTTTTTTGACACTGATTAACAGAAAAGTCATTTTAAAGTCAAAGTGAAAGCAGATCTATACGAAGGAATCTACATTAATTACAAATATAAAATACAAACATTAAAGATCACCTGTGTGTAGTTGAGGGGTTTCAGTTGATTGTAGAATAATTACAAGTGTATCTGGAAGGTCACAGTTTTGGTGAGTCAGTATCAGTGGTGGAGTGTAACTAAGTACATTTGCTCAAGTACTGTACTAAGTACGAATTTGAGGTACTTGAGTCTTTTCTTTTCATGCCACTTTCTACTTCTACTCCACTACATTTCAGAGAGAATTATTATACTTTTTACGCCACTACATTAACCTGACAGCTTTAGTTACTAGTTACTTTCCAAGTTAAGATTTTTGCACACAAAATACATGTTTATAAAATACAATGTTTTATTATAAATTGAACTACCCAACAATATGCAGGCCTACAAATCCAGCTAAATGATTAGCTGATTAAACACTTAGTTGATTGACAGAACTGTTTGGATCGTTTCCAGTTTCTAAAATGTGAGGATTTTTCTGCATTGATTACTTTTATGTTTAGTACTTTAAATAAATTTTCCTGATGATACTTGCATACTTTTACTTAAAGGTGCAGTAGGTAAGACTTATAAAACTAACTTTCTGTCATATTTGCTGAAACTGACCCTATGTTCCAGTAGAACTACATGAAGCAGGTCATTTAAAAAGGCACCACCTACAGCCTGTAGTGTGATTTGCAAAAATCCACCGCTCCCTGTTCAGATGCACCAATCAGGGCCAGGGGGGGGTGTCTAACTGTATGTCAATCACTATTCATGCACACGCATTCATGCTCCCTTGTGGGGGGAGGAGCTTAGGAGACCGTTTTGGGCTTTAGCGGAAAGGGGGGAGGGACTGAGAAGTTGTCAATGTTCAAATTTTTTGGCTAAGTCCTGGATCTTCGCAATCCTACCTACAGCACCTTTAAGTAACATTTTCAATGCAGGACTTTCACTTGTTCAGAATGTATGTATTTTTACAGTGTGGTATTAGGATCTGAATACTTCTTCCACCGCTGGTAAGTATTGTGGCAAAACGACAAAGGAACACTCCAAGCAAAAGGTGACTGAAAAGCACTATAACAGATGCAACAGAAATTGCATGGGTCTATAGGTACAGTGTCAGTTACCATCACCACTATGGTTCAATTGTTCACAGTTACCATCTATCATCTTAGAGATGCTGTCAGTTAAAGATGATTCCAAGTCCAATATGCTCCTTTTGTATTAAAAAATACATAGAAAGTTTTCATGAAAAACAAAGCAGCAAGAAAGATGGGTGGAACTGTGTTGGCGGATGTATCCCCACTTTTTTCATTGCTGTTTTGTCTAATTTCATTTTATTTCTTCTTAACCTGATTCTATATGTCAGTTAATTGTGGTAATATGTTGGATTAACGTGTGTGTTGTTCTGTGTGAATAGTGTGAAAAGTATGTTTTAAAATGGCCACAAAAACACATTAAATCTACTTTAAGTCAATGTTGTAAAACAAGACAACGTGAAAAGGGAGCGAATACTTTTTATAGGCACTGTATGTAAACCTGACTTTGGGTGTAAAACTTATTCTGCACAATGTTTCCTATTAATTCCTAAAAAACATCATTTTCATAAATATGTTGAAAACTCTTTCACAGTGGGTGAGGATCTTGTGAAGAAAGTTGCTCCTAAACCCCAAACTGAATATTTTTAAAAAGCAATGTAACTTTAGAAAAATGTTGTTTTGCTGACCTCTGGTGGTCTAACTTCTGAGCTTGCAGCAGTGATGTAGACGTGTACTCTAATTAGGTGTGTCAGTACACTGTTACATCACTGTTGGGTTTTTGTCAAGGTGGCACATTTCTGACCACAGCCAGGTCAAACACTGTTTTCAGCCTGGTGTTGAGTTACTCTTTCGCGCACAAAGACACACACGCATGAGTGTGAGTGTGTATTAAAAAAAATCAGCTTAGCAAATGTTGCATTGGATTAAAAACTATCACTGTAAACATAACTTGTTCGTTTACAACAATTTTTTGCAGGATACCTTCTCCTTTTTGACCACATCTGGGAGATATAAACATTGCTACTTACAAAAGAATCTCATAATATCCATCAATCAGCAACGTCTCCAGCTTCGGGCGTTTCCTCTTCATGTCTACGATCTAGGGATTTAGATAAGGATTTTGATAAATCACATAATTGGAGCACAACTTCCACAAGGTTGGTGATATGAGCCCCTGGATTTTAATTTGAATTTAAAAGGCATGGGCACTTACATACCCCAATGACAAAGAAATAGCAGTTTGCCAGCGCTGTCACTAGCTGGCCTGAGACATACAGGTAACCCAGTGGGGTGTGTTCGAGGGGAAACGGCAGCTGTGGGGCAGAAAGAAGAAACACAAGCAACATCAGCACAGGTCTGTCTGGGATGGCTCAATAGGATCAATTACACAGTTTGTAGCAGCCAGCTCACCTTTCCACCCTTTCTATAGTAGGCAACCACAGTGAAGATGATCAGGTACAGGATGTAGACCACGTAGTTAAAAAAAAACATTGGGCCAGCAAACGTCTTCCACTTCTCCTCCAGCATCTGGCTCAGAGGCTCCAACTGGAGCATCTCGTGGCGGTTCTGAGAGGAGACAGATGTTTGAGTACAGAGTAACTACAGCAGCAGCTGCTCTGACTGGGCTAACAATGCTGGCTACTCACAGGAATGTCACTGCCGTAGACCAGTATCTCCATGACTGAGTTTTCCTCAAACGAGTCCACAGAGGCCAGGTCGTACAGGGAGCTGTGGACGGGCCCGTAAACCCACTCAGTGAATTTACGGGACAAATGTTTGGTGTGACTCTCTTGGAATTCCCGTTTTAGGATGTGTGAAAAAAGCTGCAGACAAATGAAAGGAAAGTCAGAGTAAAATAATGTCTGGAAATGTTTAATCCCAGTCATCCAGGTAGTGCAACATCTGGACTGAAATTGTAGACATGTATGTGACTCCACTTTAGCCTGAAGGACTACAGACCCCAATCCAGAAACTCATAGGGCCCACTAAAACATTACCTTCTGGGTTGTCAGAGAAGCTGGGATCCAATAGTATATTTTTGACCTTGGGCCCCAATATATTTCTATGAGGGGTGGGAAAATAAATCGATGTGTGTATCCTGATTTTTTTTTTTGGTGACGATTTTTAAAATCGATTCTTTTCACCAGAATCAATATTTTTTCATTTTATTTCTTTGCCAGTGATTCATTCACCTAAATATTTTCTGTTTATACGGTACCGCCGACGGCAACTAAATCATATCTGTTTCTAGCAAAACAGAGCTGAAGCAGAAAAAGCAGAAAATACCTGTTATGTACTTTTTTACAAATGAAATAAATGTCAGACTGACTGACTGACTTTTAGAAAACAATTAGTCTTTAGAAATGTCTAATCATAAATTGTCTCTAGAGGTGTGTTATTCAACTTTTTGTTTTTGTAAAAGAAGGAAAAGAAAATCTCAATACTCAATACTGTTGAATTGGAATACTTCTAGACTCGCAATACAAATCGAATCGGCACCCATGTATCGTGAAAGATGCCAATTGGGACCAAAGCATATCGTCCCATAACTAATTTCTATTCGGCTGTGTCTGAAGTGACTCTGCAGTATGTGTTTACCCCAATCTTGCCAGTCTTGGCAGCCATTTTGAGAGGCGTCAGCCCCTTGTGGTTCTCAATGTCCTCTAGCTTCAGCATGAGGTCCAGCTTGGCTGTGGTTTTGAGGATGCGGTCGTACATTTTGGTAATAAACTGTGTGTTATCCTCAGTGTTGTCAGCCACCACCACCAGGGCGTGCAGCACTGTGTTGCCGCTAGAGTCTACCATCGTAGCGTTCGCTCGTTGGTAACTGTTCTCCATGAGGAAGTCCACCATGTCGGGCTGGTTGGTGCAGGCTGCCAGAGACAGAGGCAGCTCACCTGAGGACAACACAGAGAGACATCCAGTTCACTTTGTTTTCTTCTGTATAACTGATTTAAATGCATCTCTGTCTGTGTGTATGCGAGTATGGTTTTGTGATAACTAATCATGGTCCAGTATGCATCAAAATGATTGGGTCCCCTGTCCCCTCTACAAATTACAAAAAAATGTGTCTCAGAGGATTAAACGGTAAGAGCTCTTCAGAATATCTGGAAATGTTTCCAATATAATTTATAATATTAGTCTTCTAAATGGTATGTATGTATGTATTAACAACGATAAAATCAAATGATTTGGAAATGGCATGCTCAATCGTTATATGACGCCATTGACAGGGGAACAAGTACCACGCTCCGTGTCATTGATTCAAATTACAGATTTCTCTGGGTTTGAACATTGTTGGAAACATTTAGAGAAATGTAAGTTGTGCGATCTCCTGCAGCAGCATGGACTCACCAAAGTAGAAGTTGGGGCCATCGTGTGGTTGGAAGAATGTTCCGCAGGCTTTGGCATGGACATCTGCTCCTTTACTGATCAGCAGCTTCACATAGGAACAACTCCTCCTCTCAATGGCTATATGGAGAGCGGTCTGGCCTGTCAATCACACATTAGTTTGGATCAACAGAAGTACATTTCCAGAATAATTGCCCTCGCCTTCCGCTCTCTGTGTGTTGCCGTTCTCAAACTCTCACTAATTAACCTCGAGCTGGCAAGCTACACGCTGAAAATGGCAAGTTTGTTAGAAAATTTGGATCGTGCAACAAAGCAGGCCTGCTTGGTTCTTTAGGGGAATAATTGTAAAGATTTACAAAGAATATGTTTAACGTTAAGGCATTTACTCTCTAACTGGGAAGTTTTGGGAGTGATTGGTGGGATTACTGTGGAAGAAGTACACACGGCGATATACTGGTAAGAGCAAATGAGGTTTAACCATGTATCTATCTAATTTAAATAGCTCACATTACTGTATTGTGGGAACAGTTCACTTTATTTAATATTGTATGTGGCGTTTTCTTTTGCGGGGTGCAAATGTTCCACCAGAACAAGTTCTTTCCCGAGACTATTTTGCAGAGCCACCGTTGCTGCGTCCAGAGCTTAGCGCCGCCCAAGATGATTGTAATTGGTTGGAGATACTGTAGGTCTGGCAATGCGAGACTAGTCACACATCAATACGTATTTAAAAAAAAGCAGAATGTTGCAAAAGTACATTCTCACAGAAATTCTGCTTCATGCACAGTTTACCTTTGTAGTAGCTGTTGGTGTAGGCTGCATTCACAAACTCTTTAATGTCGCCCATCTTCTCTGAAATGTCGATTAATAGTTCCACCGTCTTGTTCTCGCCGTCCCTGAGGTGCAGCAGAGCCTTCATCAGGGCAGTTTTACCATAGGACTGATCTGCGGGTGCAACCACACATTCAGGGAGATAACACACAGGTCTACAGCTTACTGTGTGGTGCAGCTGTTGCATCATGGGTCTCACACTCACACAGAGAGTCCGAGAGTTTCTTCATGTTCTGGTGCAGGTACTGATGCAGGCCATCCAGCTTTCTGACATCCCGGCTGGCCACGGCTTCAAACAACCTATCAATGTTAAACGTCTTGCTGTCTCTCTTCTGGTCGGGCTGCTGCTCACGTCGAATCCTCCTATCGACAAAATATTTTAGAGATAACACAGTTCCAAGAGATTAATGTGGGTCAAAAGGCCAAGCAGCTTCACATTCTGCATTAATCAAAACCATGGGGCTTGACAATACACAGCACCCATGGTATTATGAGTATTAAAAAAAGGCAGACATCACTTTATCTTTGCATGGGGAGACTCACTTGTCAAAGTTGAGATTGAATCTGTTTTGAGGCTTGGTCTTCTCCATTTCCTCCTGGTAATCAGTGTCCATGGGAGACTTGGGCAACTCCTGGCCCAAACCCAGGGCAGAAAACACACCGTCCTTCTTTGGCGCTTTCTGCCGCGTTTTTTCCTCCTCCGTCCTGTCGTCTGTCTCCAGAGAGAAGCCAAACATCTCTGACTTCTCCATCTTCACCTCTTGCTCCAGGGGTCTGCATAGACAGACATACAGCCCGAGTGCACATCAGACAACATCCAACAGATCCAGTGAAGTTAATTTGACAGCTAGAGGTACATATGTGGAGAAGTAGTTAGCTTCAACTACTTCTACAGATTTCCATTTAAAAATAGCTATTTTGTATAAAAAACTACTTTCCGTAGACCAGTGGTTTCCAACTTGTGGGTGGGTTAGGGTTAGGAGCTAACCCACCCACTATATGTTTAAATAATAATAGAAAATGAGTTCCACTTTTGTCGTCTACTGTCATTATTGTGAACAGCGTAATGCCTTATTTAGTAAGATAAACACAGATATTGATTTTGTAAATATGGATGCTGCTCAAAAACTGAGATGGCTGTTTATAGCATGTGGAACTTGAGAAACCTCAGAAAGCCTGTGAGAAGTGAAAAAAAGCTCTTTACCTAGATTAACTGTAGATATTTCTTAGTTTGTACTGCATTTGTTATTAATGTATTTCTCAACATGATTTGTATATGCGAGATTGGCAGACGTCTGTTAAATGTCTATTTATCCTATGTGGGATGGTCCAAATGTTTGGCATTGACACAGAAATAAAATAAAACTAAAAAACAGTTTATGGAAATAAGTAAAGTAAAAAAACGCATTTCTGCTTGACAAAATGTTTTCTCTAATCGTCTTTAACCTTATTTAATTGAAAATCATTCTCACTGCTCACAACTGTGTTGATAACTCACACACACACACACACACACACACACACACACACACACACACACACACACACACACACACACACTTTGCTTTGTTTGAGTGGCTCACAAGCCAGAAGCAGTTGAGATAAATAATACAGGACGAGACTTTCCTGTTAGTGCTTTAACATGAGTTACTACAGTATGTGTTTGTATCAGCTGGTTCTGAAACATGTTTACCACAGGGGATCACCTCACTGGCCTTTAAGGACACAGACATATTTTCAGACATGTGATGTTTTTACCCCCAGTGACTAACAAGGAGTGTATTTAGAAGAAGATTTCCATGACAACAGTACACACTTGATCTTTGCAGAATAATCAAATCATGTACAGTATGGTTTATTCAGAAAAAGAATCTGCAAATATTCCTGCAAAGTTCAGATGATCCCCATTAAAGGATATATGCTATATACTGTACATATATATATATATATATATATATATATATATATGATTTTTTAATCTAAATGATCATGTTAAGGATAATGGGAACCTGATCTTTGGTGGCTTCTTGTTCCTCTTTTTTAGTCACGAAATGGGGAATTTGTGCCTCAGTAGAAACTCTGTAAACTTAGACTCCATGATCATCACGAGGAATATGTAACGCAGCCAGAAATAAAGGATGGAAAAACAGAAGTATGTACTGTACTGTACTTACAAAACTGTATTTTAAAACCTCTTTGTTGTTCAATTATGTGTGGCAATTTCCCATATCCTCGTTACATCGCATAAAACACCCACAAAAGCAAGCAGTGCACTGCGTCTTTTTAATTGTCTGCATGGCTGTATGTTCAAATGTACAAGATATATGATAAAATCACAACAGCGTGATATGAGAATGCACATTAAAATATGTTCAAACAAAGAGGATTTCACTGATACTACAGATATTTGACAATACTCTCCAGAAGCAATCTAACGATTTAAAACTGGTAAACAAAACCATAACACATCATTTGACTCACCAGAAGTACGTTTTCTTGCTTCAGATTGTCTTCTTGATTAAAAATCTCATCCTCAAGTCAAAAACAAAACTACAGTGGAGTGTCCTGCAGGGAGGCATGTGTGTAAGTCCTATTGTTCTCCATCCTAACGGGTCCATTTCATGTAACAGTGGTGAGAGATTGAAGGAAGAAGCCAGAGGGAGATAAAGTGACACACCCTAGAGAATATCAGAGCCCATTACTAGGGTCCTGAGTGCTTAAAAGGATGCTGTATTGACCTGTTCTGCTCAGGCCAAGGCAGCAAAAGATGGACAAAGGAATTCAGACCACTAGTTTATTATCTGACATGAACACAACAGATGTGTTTCATGATGAGCTCATCAGAAAAGGAGCTACAGAGCAGTTCAATACTGTATGTCCCATGGCATTTAGACAGGAACCTTCAAATTCATTTAAAGGCAATCAACTGGAGAACTTAGCTGGAAAGAATTCCCATTAAGAAATAAAATAACATAAATGGATAACTTACCCTTTTTAAAATGCTACTTTTCTTACTCAGGTTTGTGTCTATTTCTTAAGTCTCTTTTTTTAGTCCATAATGTTGCTGATGTGTTTCCTGTGTGTCATTGCGCCTCTTTGTAGTTTCACTTACATTTGGTGGGTGGGTGTTTTCTGTGCTGTTCTGGTCCTGTGACTGAGTGTGTGGTTGCAGGGCTTCTGCCTGCCAGTGCAGGCTGTAGATATGCGTTCATGTGCTCATTTACAGCTTCCTTTCTTAAGATGACTTCCTTTTTTTCACAGTTAAGCAGGGCACACAGGCCTTCACATACTGAGATGGTAACCACTGGCACAGGATGGTTTAAGTATTTTAAATAGGCGCAAAAAAACCTTTATATCCGATATTGTACAGCCTTGTGCTTAACTCCCAATTCCTATCTGGACTTGTCAATATGAGTGTCCCTTTGTATGCAAGTATAGTGCTTTTCATTCACAACTTGAATAAGTGCACTAGATTAGAATCTATGTGACTCATTCAAGAAGACATCAATATTAAAATGCTGTGACATTCACTCAAAAATATTTAGGATTTGAGAGAAAAATGTATTATCTGATTAATTTGTACCATATAATCACATCACATCAGGTGGGAACTAATGGCCCAGTGAGAGAAAAACAACTTCATATAACTGTAGTCATTCCAACAGAAAGTTGCCCAATTACAATGAATGACTGGCATTACTAATAACAGGGATGTCATGTGTGTTTGTCACAGTCACGACTCGTAGAAACATAACTGCATTTGCTCATTATTATAGAAAATAACAACACTGCTGCTAGAAATATTCCACATGTAATGCTGGTTCGCCATGATCTGCCTCAACCCCTCCTCTGATACAAAATCTGGAAGTACTGAGTTGCATATCTGGAAGCTTCAGAACAAATAAATATGTATGAAACAAGCATCCAATCATGACAAAAAGCACCAGCAGAGGCACCACAAATTCAACTACGGTTGATAAAATTAAGATTGTCTTCTTGAAAATAAAGTTGGCAATTAAAATTAGAAACTGACAAAAAACATGTACCCACTCTGTGAGTAGCAGAAGTTCAAAATGAAAGATTAAGACTTAAAATCAAAAGACGGTTAAGATCGAGCAGTAATCATCAGTCTAGACCCAGACCTTGATAGAAAACAACAAAAATCATTTCACTTGAACTTAGAGCAGGGGCCTGTTTCACAAAAGCAGAATATATAAATTCAGGATAACTGATAAAGTGAGGCTTGACCTAGTCTAATCTGAGCATCCTGGCTTGGTGCGTTTCACGAAGGCCAAGCCAGGCTGAGGAGGAGCGACTAGATTGAGCCAGGATGAAGTAATTCATGGAGAATACGCATTGTTCATACTTTATACAGAGTGAGCAGCAGCTTCTTGTGGAAGTATGATGACGTGAAACACATTATTTGTATAAAAAGAAAAGAAACACAGCCGCTGTAATGAAACAGAGAAAGCGTAGCAGACGATCACGGACCGACTGAAGTAGCCTAAATATATACATTAACTGACCACTGCTCTGAATTGAAACCGTCATAATCATACCATTCAAGCATTAGGCTACTAATCATTTGCACAAATTAACAGTTGTACTTTTTGCCTTAAAAGTAAGCAGAAGATAATGTTACTCAGGAAATTTACCATGAAGATCAATTTTCTACAACACTAGAATATGATGCATAAATATCTTTCGCTCTGTTCCTCCCTCTCTCTCATGGGCTAAAATATAAATTTCCTAAGTCATATTAACTTCCACTGCTCGCTTTTAATGCAAAGTGTACAACTGTTCGTTTTTGCAAATGACAGTCACTCAGTGGTTTCAGTTAAGAGCAATAGTTCATACATGTATATTTTTAGACTATCATTCAGTCGGTCCGCTATTATCTGCCACGCTTTTTCTCATGTTTTTTTATTTTTTATAGAGGACGAGTTTCCTTCTCTACATATTATATGCCTTGCTCCCTTGTATATATGAACATAGAAAATAAAGACACTGAAGAAATGTGACTCTAAAATCTAGAAACTATAAAGATAATTAAGTGATACATTCCATGCACACTGTAAACATGAATAGAACAGAGTATATTCATCAGTTATTTCCCCCCCAGCTAAATATAAGGTCAAAAACCATTGAGGTGTCCTCTCCCTGTTGTAACATGAATGTACAGTAGCCTACATCACTAGATAGTTACTGGTCCAGTGAGCTAAGACTATAATTTGGGAGGATTGTACAATTAGGATATGTTCTTTAAATTGTACAATCCTCCCAAATTATAGTCACAACACAATTTGTGTGCTAAGAATGCCAAATACAATGCACATGGAAGCAGAACAAACATGATCCTTATTGTTAAAGAATTAAAAAAAAATGAATCAACTAAAATAATACAAGGTGCATTGGTCAACTATAGAAATGTACAGCGTTGTATGTATTGCCCTTAGTAACAGACTTCATTTAAAACACATTTGAAATTGTATCTAATTATCTCAACAACTGCCATAATATATTCATCAAACTTCTAACAACAATATGAACAGCAGTCTGCATACAGCAATATAACAGTAACGATGACTGTCACATGAATAATTATTAAAAAAAAATAATGGTCACAACTTTAAATAATAACAGTACTAAAACAGCAATATGCACCTGTTGTATTTTAATCCAGGCTGATAACAATAGGGTAAAACCACTGCTGGGTGATCAGAAAAGGCTCCAGGATTAAATAAATCCTGGCTGTTAGCCTGGTCGGGAGCAGGCTAGCTGTACAGAATAAATCTCCATGGTGATTTATGTGCCTCCACTTTCGTGAAACCGAGTCAAGGCTTAAATCATCCAGGATAACTGATAAATCCCGGCTTAATCCCTTATCTTGGTTTTGTGAAACAGGCCCCTGCTCTCCTTCCTGAAACAGGGACACTGGAGGCACAACACTGAAAGAAAATATAAGTAGCATGTTTGAATCCGAGAATCTGCTGCGATAAACGGAGCAGGGACAGTGAATGTGCACTGGTTAACTTCAGAGAATCAAATCAACACATTTATATTAATGACCAATCAGTTGAAAAAGAAATGTAAAAAAGTCAGACAGAATACAAAAGTACAGTTTACAATAAAGTGACATGATGAAGATGCGATTAAAGGAATATGTATCCACTCTGGTAATAAAACAAGGCTTCTAACAAACACAAAGATACAGTAGTTTACCACACTGCAACCGTCCAATGAATTCAATTCAATTTTATTTATATTATCAAATCATAACAAGAGTTATCTCAAGACACTTTACAGATAGAGTAGGTCTAGACCACACTCTATAATTTACAAAGCCCCAACAATTCCAATAGTTCCCCCAAGAGCAAGCATTAGCAGTGGCTATTGCGACAGTGGCGAGGAAAAACAATGGATACAAAGTAAAACTATCGATACATATCATCTTTAAGATGCCTTTATTTTTGAAATTCCCACTTTATATTTATTCTTTTCATTAAAATGAATAGTTTATTATGAATTTAAATATCTGGAAGAGCTCAGTAATAAAACTGTCAAATCATATTCTTGTTGCTTTTTTCGTGAGTTGATATAAATGTAAATGATCGTGTGATATTGTCTCACATCGATCACAGGGCCCTGATTTGAATTGAATCAAAATCGTATCTTGGCAGACTTTGTGACATCAGCAAATATCCTGTCGTCCATTCATATTGTCCAAAGAATCGATGTAATATTGTATTGTGATTATCACCCTTAGTTTTAACTATATTTCACTCAAAGCTATAGTGCGTTGTTTCTGTCTCCCCGATGAGTAATGACAACAACACTGTTGGCGCGTCCACATGATACAAGCCTTCCATGATCGTGCACAGACATTCATTTATATCAAAAAGTTACGCACTAAAGCTTTAATTTTTCTTTTCATTCCACACAGGACCCCTGACAGTGTCAGTGTCTTACTCCATCCTATGCTCAGGCTAATTTGTGGACTTTTGAATACTACATCTTTTTAGACTCAATGAGATAGGCCTAAATGGAAGTTAAAAGAAAACCAGCTCCTTGCATGCAACGACATAGAAACCCTGAGAAAATGACAGTAATACACAAGCAAAAGGCATTTCCTTGATAGCCTATTTTCTGCTTGAATGCTAACATGTTAATAGTTGCTACACCTCATCTCACTGGCCTTGCTGATGAACCATGCAGTAGCTGTGGGTTTTATTTAAAGATGCGCCCTGATCCTGTTATGTATCATAAGTCTGTGATCTTTAATCTGTGGTCTTCAAAGCATGCCAGCAGTGCTGTGATTTCGATCTACTTCATGGATTTTATATGATGCCTTCCAGCAACACAGGGAAAGAGCATGAACTTTTCGCATTCAATTCTTGGTGCAGAAACCAACAGCTGTAAAGCTAAACGATAGCAGAATGTTTTTTGTTTTTTTTTAAAGTCCTTTAGAGCTAATTTTGTTGTTGCACTGTATATCGCTCTAATATGGTTGCCGTCAGTGGAAAAAATTAGCTCTTCAGTAGATTTTTTTTCTGATAAATGATGCAAAATGGCACCTCTGTGTTATGCTATAAATCTCTATTGTAGTATAAGGTTATCTGAAAACAAATACACTTTACACAAGTCTGTTGATCCCCGTCTTGGCAAACACATAATTTGCTTTTAGTTACAGAGAGCAAAACATGTTGTAGCATTTCTGATTGTTCTTTTCTTAAACAAAGCAATGCCATTTGACAAGGTACTCCGATGTGCAAAATTCTCAATTAATCGTGTAAGCTGACAGGGATTCCCCTGTGGATTACTTTCACAGAAGGTCACAGAGGACCATGGCCACGCCGACAGCAGAGTCCGCGTTTTGTCCGTATACCACTGGCTGAGGAAACGCCTTCTCCACCTCCTGCCTTAGCACCTCATTGCGGGCGATGGCGCTCCCGCTGCCCACAATCCTGCGGACCCCCGCCTGCTGCAGACGTTCAGCAGACATCATGGACGTGATGTTGTCCAGGACGCCGTGGCACAGTGCCCTGGTCAGATGACCCAGAGAGAGATTGGTAGTGGAGATGTTGGTCACCTGACCCAGGTAGAGAGGGTCGTGCCTCTCTCCCAGGATAGTGGGACTCACCCTCAGGTCGCTCGTTTCCTGATTCAGGGCGCTATGAATCAGCTTCTCATATAAGCAGGAATCACTCATCTCCGCACCTGTGAGAGACCACGAGAGGAGCAATTTAACATTTGGATAAAAAAATTAAATAATGCAGTGTTTTTCCTAGGTTTGTGGAAGACTAGGCGCACGTATTTGGCAGAGAGTTTAGGGGTCCTCCCCAAACGTTATGTTTTTCAATAAAAAAAAAAAAAAAAAATGCAATTTCTGGACAATTATCATCACCATATTTTTGTCTAAAATGTTGGAAAAGCTAGAGTAGATGATAAATAAATAAATAACACTCAAAAAGCTTGAAGGCAAAAACTTGCTTAACAAGTCCACTGGGGACCAACTACAATAATTAGAGCTGAGAGAAGTCATTTAGTTAGTTTTAATGCTCACATTGAGTTTACATTCATTCGACTTGGGTTCTGTCCAAAACGGCTTGGGTGCTGCACCAAAGCCTTATAATGGTAGAAAAAACCCTGGACTGGCTTTGAGCCAAATGCTAAAATGCATGCTAACGTGCTGATGTTTAGCAGGTACTAACATTGGCTGATTCGCACTAAACACAGCTGCAGCTGATGTGAATGTCATTGCTTTTGCAGGTATTTGGTCATAAACCAAAATATTGGACACATTATAGTTTGACCTGATGATGGAGTCTAGAGCAGAGACGGATCAGGGACCCTACTACTTTTTTCACAAAAAGGCTGATTTATATTTGCTAATAATGTTGGATTCATGTTAAGAAATTTTAGTTTTTGAAAGAAAACTTCCTAAAAATTACAATAATTTGGAGGCCCCTACAGTAACTCTGAGGACCCCCTAGGGGTCCCGGACCCCCTGTTGAAGATCTCTGTGCTAGAGGAAAAGTCAAAAGGATCACTGAAGTGATTACAATTCATCCTGAGGGGAACATGAATGTGTGTACAACCAGGGCCTGAACTTTTTTGGCCACCAGCCACTGTGGCAGATGGGTTTTAAAATCCACTATCCACACAGGCTTTTTACCAGCGGATTTTTGTATGTGTATGTTATCGTGTGTAGGTGGTTTTTTGATGACTTGTGGTCCTTAATCGCTTTTAATTTTAAGTTTTTAGTCCTGATTACAAAAGGATTTAACTTTGCTTTCTCTGAGCCATACACACGACAGTCACTGCAGTACATTTGTTCTGTACTGCTGTCGTAAATCAGCCACTCACGAACCTTGCGATTGTCGCAAACTGTCCACTTGGTAATAAAAGGTATTATTTAACTTTTCTTTGAATCATCCTCATCTTTTTGTTGGCTGCTTTGTTCCAGCCGGGCCAATTCACCCCAGTAATATGTCGCAACATTTTTAAGCTTAAATCCAAGGACTTGGTTGAAATATGTAAGAAGAGTGGCAAAAAACAACCTGATGAATCACTCAATACTCATTAGCTACACACCAAGGAGGCCAGTAGATGGTAGATTGACGCTGTGTTAATTTCAGGCCCTGTGTACAACACTTCATGGCAATCAATCCAATAGTTCTTGAGGCATTTCCCGCAAAAACCACAGATGCCATTTCATGGTGACACTAGAGGGAAAGTCTGGGGATCACCAGAGTCATTAGGAATATTTTCTTCGGGGACCAGGAATTCCTACACCAAATAACATAGCATCTTTATATATCTATTCAATAGCTGTAATATGTTTGGACCAAAGTGGTAAACTGACACTGCTGCCCCTAGAGCTACAATACTAGCATGGCTTAAAGTGCTCATATTATGCTCATTTTCAGGTTCATAATTGTATTTGAGGTTATGTCAGAATAGGTTTACATGGTTTAATTTTCAAAAAACACCATATTTGTGTTGTACTGCACATTGCTGCAGCTCCTCTTTTCACCCTGTGTGTTGAGCTCTCTGTTTTAGCTACAGAGTGAGGCATCTCACTTCTGTTCCATCTTTGTTGGGAGTTGCACATGCGCAGTAGATAGGCAACGACTACTAGTCAGTCAGAAAGCAGAGTATGAGGGCGTGCCACGCTAGCAGCTAGGCGAGCATTATAACGTGTGTTACAAAGTGACGTTCGTCACAGAAGTAAAGGCTGGACTACAATAGAGCTGTTTGGAGCAGTTTGTGAACAGTGTTTTCTGTTGGAGATGGTAAGTCCCTTTGGGGTGGACTTTGGGCTTTTTCACTTTGTAAACCTATAACATGCACCAAAAAGATATATAACACAATAAAGGAAAGGGAAAAGGCCAAAAAGGATAATATGAGCACTTTAAAATACATACCGAGCTCTTTCATCCAGGAAGTGAGCATCTCCACAAAAGTGGCCAGTACATTCCCTCCGTTGAGTGAAGCCGCCACCGCCAAGTACGAGTCCTCAAAGTAGGGGAAGTAGGAGATGGAGGAGGCAGGCTGAGGAGAATCTGGAGGTTTGAAATCAGCTGGCATGGCGAAGGTCAGCTGGGCTGAAGTGCTTATGTTAAGAACTGAGAAATTAGGATAAAGATACAAACTGTCATCTAAGGCATATGAACTACCAGCTCCAAACAAGACATGCAAGACACAGTGATGGCAGGATCACATCTGATCAACAATGCATTTGTTTTCTGTGTGTGCTCAAACATAATGAGTACAAACTAAGACATGGGTATTTACTGCCGTGTACTTTTTGTTATTGTTGAGTCTTTTTTATTCAAATGTTAAACTGTTCTCATGCTTTGTTATTGTTCCTTTTGCTGTTAACTACAGTAAAATGAAGCATTATCAGTAGGGGTGGGAATCCCAGGGTACCTCACAATACGATACACAATACATGGCTCACAATACTGATAATATCGCGATACAACAATTCTGCGATAAGCAATATATTGCTACACAATCCTATCATGATACATCATGATATTGGTCTAATTATGAATAGAAAATGCCCGTGAAAAGGTTAAGTGCAGGTTTTATTCTCTTTATTCACTGCAAGTCCAAACTGCAGCAAAAGTTTTTCAGTCTGTAAATTAAAATTTCAGAACTATAGAGCACATATGGGTCCAGACTTTGGACTTAAATGTGGCTGGGGCATTTTTTTTTTTTCAAACTCTTGTCTGCCATCCCATTGAAAACCTCTTTGGCTACTTAACTTATGTTCAAGTTTTCCTCATTCATGTGTTGAGCGCCACCCTGAGAAGCCATAAAGTAACGACACTGGGAGCAGGGAAATCTATTTAGAGCGCCTCATTTTATTAATTAAAATATCGATATTTGGCACCAGCATATGATTATCGCATCGCACAAAGAAGGACAACAATATATTACTGTATCGATATTTTGTCCCACCCCTAATTATCGGTACTGCAAAAGTAGAAGAAATCTAATGGATGTGACATGTCATGGCACACCCTTAATGGATTTTTTTCATCTGAAGTGCATGTACAGTCTAAGTGTCTGTATGCATTCACTGCATTAAGTGTAATCCTGGCCCTGAGTGAAAGGACTGGACTTCCTGTTTCACCTGCATCTGTATGCGCACTCATGCAGGAGTAGACAGAGCTCTGGAAGTCTCCCAGGGCGGCCCCTACTGGCGTACCAGCAGGGATACCATGCCAGTCAGAGCACGTCTGTCCCGCCAAGCCACCAGATGGCACACACTGAGGAAGCAGGTGCAAAG
Organism: Sander lucioperca; assembly: GCF_008315115.2. NCBI lineage: Eukaryota > Metazoa > Chordata > Actinopteri > Perciformes > Percidae > Sander > Sander lucioperca. The sequence goes on from NC_050185.1 coordinate 7,366,398, forward strand.
GGAAGCCGGCACCCTTCAGACTAGAGCATGCACACACACACCCACAATAGCTTGTTACGCATAACAACAGTTCATTACAAGCTTACACTGCCAAAGTGATTAGTGATTTCAGTTTAACACCAAGCATGCACAACCTATAGAACATATTTCATGCATTTAGTACTTGACCTAAACAGGAAGTTCTTTATACAGTACATGTCTATGTTCCACTGGTTGGAGGAGGTGTTGAAGAAGCCCCAGCTGGCTGCATTCTGCGGCGTCATCACACACCTATCCAAACCACACAGCATGGAAACCACATAGTCCTGGATGGTACCTGCGACTGTGAAGTCCTCAAGGAACTCAGGCCTGCAGTGAAACCACGCATCTTGAAGTTCACTTTCATACCACAAAACCAAGTGGCGCAGTAGGCTCTACATGGGATTTGTTTTTTTAAAAGTGCATGCTGACCTGTGTCTCATGTACCAGAAGATTGTTGCACAGCCAAACCCAGTGGCCACGCTGATGTGTGAATCTGGTTTTGGAAGTAAGGACAGGAAGTGACTGCTGCAGCGCCCATCCTGCCATGTGATCAGCTGACTGGTGTCTGTGGTTGTGAAGAAATCCCTCTTGGACCAATCACAACCTGCGAGAGAGGGGCAAGAGACATGGAACAATATGGATTGCATGAGTATGGATGAGGTATTTAAATATATTTTTTGATATTTTATATTATGAAATTGTATTATGCCTCTGGGATTATTTATGTATTAAGTGTTGTGTGTATTGTGCTGTCATTTTATTGGACCATGAGTCCGTAATAAAGTCTTATTATTATTTCCAGTAGCACAGATTTACTATGATTACAAACCTATTTTTATATTAGGTTTTGGATGCAAACAGCAGAGGGCAGCATAGTTGTAAAATAACTACAACGGACCAACCAGTTGTCAGTTATAAGAAGAATTCAGTACCTTTAACTGCCCAGCTCCTCAATTCATTTTCAAAAAGCATCCTAAAAAGGTCATCTGTGTTACAGACTGGAGAGTCAGTGTAATTTAGGCCTGTAACAATTATTACATTTGGAATTGTTAGAGCTCTAGTGTCATTCAGCAGTCTGAAAACTTCACTCTCTTATTGATCCCCATGGCCATTACTGCTGAATGTTTTTTGTAAAGCCTGTGGTCTGGTTAAACATTATGGGAAGTGGGAACTGTTGTCCCAATCAAACTGTGAATGATCTTTCGGCTCTTATTAACAGTGTGCATGCATCATATAATATATACTGAAACACTAATGCTACTCAAACGTGAGATCCAGTAATATAACCATTTTATTTTCAATATGTAAGAGAAAAACGGAATGTATGAAATATATTGTTAATGTAGCTCTTTGGAAAAATTTCACAGAGCTACGAGAGTGTGATGTGGGACCCTTATATTGGGGCCCTTTCAGGGATCATAAGATTAAAGAGCTTCTTGGCCAAGTATAGTTTAAAGGCAATCCTATAGGCCAAACTTGCCTTACTGACTGTGGAAACAAATATCCCTCTGGGACAATCAATCAAAATCTTTATCTTAAACCCCAGGTAAGATGTATGCAGTTAGACACACTCCGAAAGAAAGACGATAGATAGCTGACGTATTTGAATGATTAACAACATTTAATTGCAATTACATTGCATTGTATGTTTTTTATTGCAAAGTATGTATTGCAAAGTATGTTTTGTACAACACACACACACACACACCGTTCTCACTGGGGCCTACCTGAGCTCTGGCTAGCTGTCCTCATATTATACATAATAGGAGTGGTAAAGGCAGGCAAAAAAGGGGAGTAGCCCCAGGCACGGCTCCATATTGGATTTCCGTGATGAAATATAATAATAAACCCATTTACTAAACCCTAATTCCATCTTCTGAGATGAGGAATTTGGCTCCTACATACCAGAGCAGATACTGCAGTAGCCTGAGGGCTTTATGGCATATAGGTCCTGTATTCTTCTGAACTTGGGACCCTCTTTATTCCAGGGTCATGGTTCTTTATTTTTTTACTTCATCTGCATAAACACTATTCTGGTTGTAATTACAAGTGTTTTGCACATGTGTGTGTTCATGTTGGGGGCCAGGACCATCAAAGTAACTTGGTCTGAAAATAATCTCTCTTTACGATGTCTTGACAGTCCTCTCTGAATTGAACACTTCAAAATGACTTTAAGAATGAAAATAAAAGTTTAATTCCTGCTCAAACATGTTCACAGCCGTTGCTCACCTTGTGAAATGCAAGAGCGTGCATGTATGCAGGAGGCAGATAGTAGTCTTACCGCTCTTTGCTTTCCAGAATAAAACTCCGTGCATCTGTCCGGACAGCCCGATGCGGATGACATGCTGCAGTTTGTCTCTGGGCAGCAGGCCGAGGCACCGGTTCAGAGTGTCTATGATCCGGCCAGTTTCCTGCTCTTTCGCCTGCGCGGCAGGGACACGTAGCCAGGTTAACGTTACACTCGGATCAAACACACAGCACTGTTCATATAGTTGAATTGTGAAGTCGTGCGGTACGTGAACTCACCTTTATCAAGCTATGGTCGGTTATATCAGACGTAGTTGGCAAAGCGTGACTCGCAGCCACCGATCTGGAGCCAGTTTCAAATAAAACGGCTTTTACCGACGTGGTGCCCACATCTACACCCAAGATATAGGTAGACATTGCTGCTGATTAAACGTTGGCACTCAGCAGTACGGTGTTGGTGGCATCATTACAACAAGGCAAAGTCAACCCTGCTGCGTTCAAGGGGAAGAAGGAAATTGGAAATGTAATTTCTAGGGACTGCTCCTAACCGATTAGTTCCATCATTAAAATACTGCAAATCACAGCAAAACTCTAGAGAGAAAGGATCAAAATCAGAGAGAAAAGGCATAGTGTGGAGAAAGGTAAATCAGCATTGGGATAACGCAAAAGGGAGACATTTTCACTCAATCCAAAAAAAGAAGAAATGTTAAGAAGTAGGGGAACAAAACGGAAAGAGCAAGTAACAAAAGGCAGGCTGAGAATTGGGCACACAGCAACCTCAGCAGTACACTTTTCATTATAGGAAAACATCCAATGGGTCTTGGCTGAAACAGTTGAGCATGTCCTTGTGTCATGCAGAAAATGTACACAGGAAAGGCAAAAAATGGTGACACAATTACAGGAAATAGGGAGAGCAGAGGCCAATGTTAAAAGTATATTAGAGTGTGGAGCCCAGTGCCAGCTCTGTTGTGTATCCCGGTGTTACACCGAAATCTGTGACCCATCGAGATCAGTGTCCCCCTACCACAACCTGAACCAAACCCTTGTCCCTAACCTTAACCACGGAGGGGGGGGCGCTACGCTTTTAACAGGAGGGACACAGATCACGACGGGTCACAGATTTCGGTGCAACACCGGCTCACTGAATGAATGAAGTCATTACTTATTTCATTAGTCTGAGGCCTATGTGTGCTTCTTTAAATGGCTCACGAGGCAAAATATTTACTGTGATAAGGGTGAATTGCCTGTCCGGAGTACTTTATTGTTTATTGGTTTTAATAGTCTATGAGATATAGATTTTGGGAGAAAAAATAGAGAAAACTAAACGTATGTGGCCCAGAATAAAATGTTATTACCTATGCTACAGCTAAAGCTACAGCATGTCGGTGAAATTTGGACAGAAATTCTAAAAATAAATTATTTTAATAGTAAAAGCAATTTAAATTAGTTTCCTGCTGTTTTGATTTTTAGCTTTGCTCGGTTGGGTGTGATTAACAGTGATTATTGCTTGAAAGTATTTTTCCCCTATCATAATAGATAGGATTTCCTACTTCTTAATGGACTGAGAACGCACCACATTGTCACCTGATCATTACCCTGTTCCCACAATGCACTGCGAAGGAACATGGCCGTCTCTTTCCTAGGAGTGTTATCCAAACGAGAATGAATGTGCTGTTTCCGTGTCATATCAGTTGACATTCCTTAAAAACAACCTAATATCCAAGTTTGTGAAGTTGCTCTTGCAGATTATGTTTTTATAATCCCGCTGTGAGGAGCTGACGAGTCTCTGCGTATATTTCCGGTGAGAATTTGTCGTCAGTTACCGTCCGGAGGAGAACTAGCTAGCAATGGTAGCATGTTAGCGCCATAGGCTACCAAGGGTTAGCTAACAGTTCTGCATTTAGTTAAAAAATGAGGCTCTACTGATTAGAGTCTCGTCCGTTTTTCTCTTTTTCTTGTGTTTTATGTGCGTGTTTTTGTCACCGGAACAACGCTTTATGTTGGGAGATATTAGCTAGCTAGCTAGCTACTGGGATTTATTGTGGTCAGTAACTAACGTTAGCTAACGTTATTTAAGCTTAGCTACATCGGCCAAGGCTGGCCGACAGCTTCTCTCTTTGTCTTTGTCACTCATATTTAGAGGCTTTAGTGCATTGAGATGTTTATTTTGTCTTTTTAGTGAAATTGTGGTTCGTATGAATACATCTCAAGTGAATGCAAATGCGTTAACGTACGTTAACCTTAGACCCAGTGATAACTGTAAGGCCTGTACAAATGAGCTTTTCTAATGTAGTAGCCTAATTACCTTGCGTTCCAGTATTGTAATAAGCATTAAGATTCATTAAACAATTCCTAATAATATGACAGTGTAAAAATACTCCCAAGTAAAGGTCCAGCATTCAGCAGTGTATTTATTTATTTAAGCATTATACTGTTATCAAATATCAATATTAAAAGCATTAGGTAGCAATGGCCTTGTCAGTGTTATATGTCATAGTAATGTTACTGATACAGTAATGTGTGTTAATACAAATGTGTAGATTTGTGTGAGATCGTTTTTCAGGGTGTAAGCAGTATTTTTTTCTGCAGCATTTAGCTGGTAGAGGTGGACTGGATTGTAACATTATTTTGATTATCTCAAATCTTGATCTGCAAAGTAACTAGTCTACAGTTGTGGCCAAAAGTTTACATACAGTTGTAAAGAACATGTATGTTATGGCAGTTTGAGTTTCCAATTAATACAACTGCTATTTTTCTGTGATGGAATCTTTGGAGAATATACTTCTTTGTCACAAAAAACAGTCATGAAATTTGGGTCTTTTTTGACTTTATTATGGGTCTTCTGAAAATGTGACCACATCTACTGGGTCAAAAATATACATACAGCAATGTTATTCGATTATATATTCGATCAGGCGCCTGTGGTAGCCATCCACAAGCTTCTGACAAGCTTCTGGTTGAATCTTTGACCACTCCTCTTGACAGATTTGGTGCAGTTCAGCTAAATTTGTTGGCTTTCTGACAGACTTGTTTCTTCCACATGTTCTCGATGGGGTTAAAGTCAGGACTTTGGGAAGGCCATTCTAAAACCTTAATAGCCTGATTTAGCCATTTCTTTACCACCTTTGATGTTTGTTTGTGGTCATTGTCCTGTTGAAACACCCAACTGCGTCCAAGGCCCAACCGTCTGGCTGATGGTTTTAGGTTTTCCTGAGGAATTTGAAGGTAATTCTCCTTCTTCAATAGTCCATTCACTTTCTGTAAAGCACCAGTTCCACTGGCTTCAAAACAGTCCCAGAGCATAATACTACCACCGCTGTGCTTGACGGTAGGTATGGTGTTCTTGGGGTTTATTTATTAAGGCCTCACCTTTTCTACTCCAAACATACTTCTGGTCATTGTGGCCAAATAGCTCGGTTTTTGTTTCATCTGACCACAGAACTTTCTTACACAAGGCCTTGTCTTTGTCCATGTGATCAGAAGCAAACTTCAGTCGAGCCTTAAGGTGCCGCTTCTGGAGCAAGGGCTTCCTTCTTGCATGGCAGCCTCTGAGCCCATAGCGATGTAAAACGCTTAACTGTGGACACTGACAGTTCCAGCAGCTTCTAATTCATTGCAGACCTGCTTTTTGGTGGTTCTTGGTCGACTCCTGACCAATTTTCTCTCCGCAGCAATTGATAGCTTGCGTGGTCTTCCTGATCGTGGCAGTGACACAACTGTGCCATTCACTTTATACTTACAAACAATTGTTTAACAGTGGTTCTTTGGACCTGTAGCTGCTTTGAAATGGCACCAAGTGATTTTCCTGACTTGTTCAAGTCAATAATCTGCGTCTTTAGATCCGTGCTGAGCTCCTTAGACTTGCCCTTGCCGTTTGTGGTTGAGTCTAATGAGTGTATCAAACGAGCCCTATTTAAATGGGCTCAGAGATGTCACCAGCTGTAGTCAATCATAATCACTCGTGAGAAGTTAAAGAGGTCATGTCACAAAGGAAATTTGATTGATATAACTTTCTACATCACCACACTTGATCGTTGAGGTTGCTGTATGTATATTTTTGACCCAGTAGATTTGGTCACATTTTCAGAAGACCCATAAAAAAGTCAAAAGAGACCCAAATTTCATGACCGTTTTTTGTGACAAAGAAGTATGTGCTCCAATGATTCCATCACAGAAAAATAGGAGTTGTATTAATTATTGGAAACTCAAACTGCCATGACATACATGTTCTTTACAACTGTATGTAAACGTTTGGCCACAACTGTATATGTGAAATAAATGTAAATGAGTAAAACAAAGTGTTTGAAAACGGTACTTTTGTACTGGGTTTAGGGTAATTTGAGTAAATGTATCTATTTTTGTTTCTGCATCTCTCCTGAATCAGGAGCACCTTCCTGTGATAGCTGACCAGAGCCAAGATGACAGGAGTTGTAGCCAAGCGTGAGGGACCACAGTTCATCAGCGAAGTAGCTGTGAGGGGAAACGCCGGTGTCCTGGACTACTGCCGCACCTCTGTGTCCGCTCTGTCTGGAGCAACAGCTGGCATCCTTGGGCTGACTGGACTGTATGGCTTCATTTTTTATTTCCTCGCCTCTTTTCTCCTCTCTCTGCTGCTCATTCTCAAGGCCGGACGGCGATGGAACAAATGCTTTAAATCGCGGCGGCTGCTTTTCACCGGGGGCCTCGTCGGAGGTCTTTTCACTTACGTCCTGTTCTGGACTTTCCTCTACGGAATGGTGCATGTGTACTAACATGACCTACCATAAATAATCCTGAATTAATCCTATCTAATGTTACATAAACCGATTATTTGTCTGTCCTGCTGTTTGTAGATAAGCCATTAGTAAAATACTTCTTCCATTATGAACTGTTGATTAAATGGCAGATTGTTCAATAATTATAGTATGCAGAATCAAATATTCTCTTTTCTTTCCTGCTACACACTTGGCAGTGACTATGAACTTATTTAACCTGTAAGTCCCACTCAGTGCTCAGTATCATCCATACCAGGATGACCACAGTTATGTTAATGTAGGTTGTAGAGTAGGTTGTAGTGTAACAGAGCAAAACAGATTACAAGTTGGAAGCACTTTTCATTACATTTCATGTACAATACTATGGTTAAATTATAAGTCTGATTACTGATCGAAATAAATAAATACCTCTTTACAACTTGGATGTATTATTAATCAGTTTTGTCTTCTAGGAAGTTTCATTTGTTGACATGAAATAAAAATGACAAATACATTTGTTTCCAACAAAACAGACCATTTGATAAATAGTAACTGCAAGAACAAAGAAGGAGACCATGCACTTCAATGTCTTGCACCATTCATTAACAATCAGCCAGTACATCAGCAGTGAATTTGTCCACCCGCAGTAGTCTCGTAGCACATCACGACTGCATTCCACAGCTTCACAAGTGAATTATATTGTGAATAAGATTGTGTTGTAGCCATTGCATGGCCAATGTCAGTGTCAACATACAGGAGGAAACGCATCAGCAGTGTTTAACAGCACACCTGAATTCCTGTCACAACAGGTACATGACAAATGCCAACCATTAAGACCATTCACACATTTAATTTTTTTTAACATTTTCTTTTCAAAGTGCAGTTTTTTTTTACATTTTCTCTTTGAATCCATGCATACAAAATCATTTCAAAAGGTATTTTCCAAACTGATTTAGCCAAAATCATTTTACAGCTTATAAATCCACAGTCTATTTTACTAATCCAATCCTACATTTGAAGTTCATAGATAGATAAACTTAGCACAAAAAGTAAGGACATTTGTGTTTGGTAGATTATTTCTCTGTGGTAACAATGCTTTTTGGCAATAAATCTTATACCGTTGGAAAGCCTGTTTAGTTCCCTTTCAAATGGTGCTCCATTTGTAAGGAACATTTGTGGGATGAGCAGCAGCGCTGAGTATGTGGGTTGCGCCCATGAAAAATTTGCCAAATCTTCTCTGCCAATGTCAAACAGCTTATTCTGCCATTGACTCGTTTGGTGGATTGGATGATTCTGCCTACGGCAGTTGGATCATAGGGTGTGGAGAAGACGCGGAGAACGCTATGCTGATTGCTGCACCGATAGAGTAACACCTTTTGGTGGAGGCAGTGTGATGGTATGGGGCGGAGAGGATGGAATGGCCTGCCAGCAGTCCTGACCTCAACCCCATTGAACACTTGTGGGATCAGCTTGGGCGTGCTGTTCGTGCCAGAGTGACCAACACAACCACGTTGGCTGACTTGCGACAAATGCTGGTTGAAGAATGGGATGCCATCCCACAGCAGTGTGTGACCAGCATGAGGAGGAGGTGCCAGGCTGTTGTGGCTGTGTATGGTTCTTCCACACGCTACTGAGGCTCCGGTTTGTGAAATGAATAAATTGTTAAACTGCCAATATGTCTTGGTTCTTCAAACTTCAATCATCCAATCCACCAAACACCAAACGAGTCAATGGCAGAATAAGCTGTTTGGCATTGGCAGAGAAGATTTGGCAAATTTTTCATGGGCGCAATCCACGTACTCAGCGCTGCTGCTCATCCCACAAATGTTCCTGACAAATGGGGCACCATTTGAAAAGGAACTAAACAGGCTTTCCAACGGTATAAGATTTATTGCCAAAAAGCATTGTTACCACAGAGAAATAATCTACCAAACACAAATTTCCTTATTTTTTGTGCTAAGTTTAGATAGATATTTTCATTCATGAATCTATCATGTCTAGTATTTTTGCTGGGATTTTTATACCTTAGTCCATAAATGGCAAAAAATAAAAACTAAGGCCCATCATATGTTACTCAAACTGGAAATTATGCTTAATTAGTCTGATCAACAGCCAAGAAAGCTATTAAGCATTGGTTTTGTGACATGAAACAAAGACACAATAAATTACTTGCATTTGTAAAGCAGTAATCTGCAAATATTCAGCAATTCACTTTAAGTCTTAGATGAATCATTTGACGTCTCTCTGCTAATTGCGTCAGCATTACCACAGCACTTTTGCATATGATTATTTATGGACCTGTTGTAATCTCCCACATCCCAGCTTTGGACCCTGACCCAGCCACTGAAAACCACCTTTCTGTGTATTTCTACATCAGCTTCCTGGCCCACCTGCACATTCCCTTTTCTCTGGACCAACATATCTTTAGTCAGGTCAAGCATCACTCAAGCTAGTGGCATGCCAGCTGTCCAGTCTCACCAGTAGGTAAGAAATGAACATCGGTCCGACTTTTGGTTCCACCTCTGGCAGACCACTGCAGGTGATTTGTCTTGCTCTTGCTGCAAACTTAATTTTGTGAAGCGAAGGTGATATGAGGCCTTGGCTCTGCACCTTGGGGAGAGAGAAGGGCAGAGTATCGCTGTCCTGTGTTGCGTGGAATGGTGGGACCCTGTTTGTCCGCAGGCAGCTGGCTCTCTGCAGTTGGGTCAGGTTCCTCTGGCTTTTTATTGGAGTTGGCGGCCTCTTTCTCTGCAGCTGGTTTCCTGGATCTCCTTTCACGATGTCCTGTCTTCCCATCCTTGGCTTTGGTCGGGTCTTTTCTGTTACATACATTATGAGAAAAATGTGCCAATAAATGTCATGATCAAGTTTGGGAAAAATGCTGATTTAAAAAGGACCATCATCAACGTTTGTGTAAATACAGTTAGACATACTTGAAGTTGATGATTTCAAACTTCCTCTCTCGGTAGAAGGAGCTTGTGTTCATCATGTACAGTAGTATCATATCACATGCAAAGGCTCCCTGTAAGAAAAAAATAACTGGATTTTCCCAAGCTGCAGATAATCATCATTATTGGTGTTACTTGTGAACATCCATTGCTCTCTAGTAGCACTGTAATATGACATTTTTCAAACTTAAGATGTCACTAATTATCCACAGTCACATCAACATAATATCTTAGTAAATTACTTACTGCACCAAGCAGGGCAACACCCGAACCAATGGCAATTATTGTGGGTACAATATTGAATTTCCCAGCCTGCAAAACAATAACAGGCATTTACTGCAAGTCTATTACCGGAATCATGTACGTAGGCTACTTCCCTTAGAAAAATCTTAAACTGCTGTACCTGGCCATTGACCATTATATCGAAGCGAATCCCATACACTTTATACAAAGTGCGAAAGGTCACGTCATTTTGATCCTTGTAATACCTGGCATATCTGTAGGGGAGCAAAAATCAGTTGATAAATAATGAAAATAAAACAGGTTAGAAAACAGAGTGGAGGAAGTGGGCTGACAGGTTTATTTCTTGTTGAATGCCTGAATGGACATACCTGAAGTTGTATCCTGATGTGACCGATTTATTCAACTTTAAGTCCAAACGGGTAAAGCTGTACTGTGGATTACACTGTGTAGAGTCCTTATCCAGGTCACAGTTCCACTCAATAACAATACCAACAGACCCACCCTGATGGACCAAAACAGTCACTTTGTGAATATGAGTGCAGCCTCACACATTACTGCAGCTCTTGGCTATGTTGACACACTTCATGTTTGTTTCCTTTAAATTCTAAACTCTAGTTCATGTGTCTTGTCTTCTTTCTGGCTGATCAGACTTTTAATCAGATTGAAAGTGAGTGGAGCTAAAATGGGAATTATGTGAATCACTCTCCGTTGACTTTGTATTGCGTAAAGGTGCCTCCTTGTCAATTTTGTTTGCTAGCACAATGGTTCCCAAAATAGGGTCCGAGGGCCCCCAGGGGTTTTTTAGGGGGTTCCAGAAGATCCACAGCAAAAACAGGAATAATTAGTTTTCTCTATAATTCCATCCATAAGTAACACAATTACAGATTATATGATTATTTTGGTCATGGGTTTTATACACTTTCTGTAATACAACATCTAAAAGCAGAAATCCTATCAGATGGGGGACCCTGGGATGAAATCTTTTCAAATGGGGGTCCGTGGTCTAATTTGGGTCCTTGATGTGAACATTTTTGGGAACCACTGTGCTATAAAGCAACAGAAAAATGCCTAAAAGTTGCTGTGTGGTGCCAAACTGAAAAACGAAGCCTTTAAGAAGACAAAGTGAATACAGGCAACAAGACGTGCGGCACCACCAGGAAGAATGATAAAACTGTGGGGTCCTGACACTCAGTATGCCTTATGTTACATGTGCAGCAAACAATTTGTCAATAAGTCAAATATCAAAACGTGAGGGCGTTAGTGCTGTATTCATGTGGTGTCAGAATAATCAAAAAAAGTCCCGACTGGGAAAATTCACTCTGCATTGTGTAATAGGCGGAGGTCTGTGCTGTGATGTATAATGTGATGGTCTATTATGGTTTATTATCAAATTACTGTAAGGAAACCAGTTAATTGAAATCACTCCCACATATGGTCTTAATTAGCACAATATTCAACTGTGTACCTTAGCAGCCATGCCCTGGAAGTCATACCCAGTCCAGCTGACCAGATCTCCGAGGCGGAAGATGGGGCAGTACAGGTGGTTCTCTCTGTCGTAGGAGCATCTTTTCAGGTAGCTGTCATCTGACGTTTCAAGAACATTGGACCTAACAGGCAAATACAGCAGACATTTAGCACATGTATCATATGTACGATTTTCAGGAATTATGGAAACCAGTCTTATTTCACATTGGTATTGTTTAGTTTATCCAGTGTGTGAAATATACCATGGCTTTTGGCTAGCTTACTTTTTTTTGCACGTGCCTTGCTTTTATGTCAGCACATCTGATATATAATCAGTTAATGACCACATCAAACGTCCAATCAAAACCATCATCCTCATCACAGTATGATACAATACGGCCAACTAAAGCAGGGCACAGTATACTCTGCAGAGTGAGTCGGCACCCAGACAAAGTGGGAGTAAGGACGTTTTTTTCTGATCTTTGAGATCATGTGAGTGAAGTTTTTGATATTGCACCGTCATGCTTTGATGGTGACGGCAAGAATAGCATGCATGCCAGTAGAGAACACACGGAATTTCACAAATTTCCAGGGGAGTTAATGCCTTATTAAGGCTCTCCATAGTTCACACCCTTAGTTTATCCATTTAAAGTGTCAATTTTCTTAACCTTTCAGGAAAAAAAACATGTAAACCTTCCACAGGAGTTAGAAGTTGGAGTGATCAGGTTGTCACGTGTGGCAGAAGTAGTGCTGGAGAGACGGAAACAGACTAAGAGACAACTGGTCCTGCCAATTCAGAGTCACAGAATTCTCTCAACTTCTCATATTGTCATATTTGACCTTTCGATGCTTATATTAGACACTATTACTGCTTAATCTTTTTTTCAGGTTTGCAGTGCATGTGTAAAAGGAAAGGGGCTCAGCTCTAGCACCGTCTTTTACAATCTCTTACTTGGAGCTTAATATTATTATTTCTTACGGAACTGTCAGCTTAGATATGCAGAATTTGTCAAAATACACAGCTGATCTCTAAACATTGGATTTTGAGTGAAAGTCTTCACCTTTGCTTGAAAGTTTCCCTCTACACGCACATACCCAACAGCAGCATATATATATATATAGTATGTGTATGTCAATCAACCTACACCATTACGCCCGCTGGCTTAGAGTGTATAACTGGAGGTGTCACACTGTAAGTCGTGTAGTGTTGCCAGCCATTTTTGATTAACACCCATTAAGAGGGATTTGTATTACCAGGCAATCACCGTTACGTATAAGCATATGAAGATTAGTGAGGAAACATATGAGAGATGGCTGTGTAATTAGAATAAGATCCTGACTGATGAATTAGCTGCAGCTTGTGGCATCTCTGAGCTTTCCTGCAGGACTTGAACAGATGACAAATCCTTCTCCAAATCCATAAAACCTTGGTTATTGACAAATCAAATATGCTGCCATAATCCAGAATAATGCGTTTGTCGCTACTAGTAGTGTTTCGGTATGTGCTTAGGTGCTTGGTGCTTTTGTCTGTGCTTAAATGCTAATGTATTTTAATGTGCATCTATGCACTTTTACCTGTGTTTATAGGCTTCTTGCGTTATATTTTTCTCATGCCATCAACGTCATGATCTGGAATAGTGGTTGTGTCATTTTACATGTCTATGCGTATGTGTTCTTGTTTTATGTGCATATATGTGTTGTTTTTCTGTAGTTTATCTATTTTTTTCTTTTAAGCCATCAACCTGCTGGGGACTGCAGATGTAAATTAGCCTGCATGGCTAAATTTGACACATTTACATGTTGAACTCTGTGCTCATGTTGATTAATGTGCGTTGTCCCTTTTAAATAAAGAAACCTAGAAATCTAGAGGGCAGCAGAACAGCTCCATGGGCTAGCCCCGTCTGATCGGACACCTGTCCAGGGGAAGGCCCGCTGTCAAGGACGTCTCAGATGACTGTTTCGCTGTCTCGCTGAGTGCACAGGCTGGTATAAATAGAAGGCTCTTTGCACCGTAAAGCTATTCAAAGCAGCCATTAGGATATGTATATCCCCCTTTAGCTCACTCAGTGATCTACATATGTCACAATGCCTTGAACACTATAGGCACACCAGCAATCAGCACCACTTACTTAGAGAATTCAAACTTTGGAAACCGGATGAAATTCTTGATGTAGATGGTGAAGTTTTCTGCCGCGCTCAGTAAGGGCTCTCTGGAAGTGAAAGAGACAGGCAGCTGTGTGAATAAAAACAAACCAAGTGGAGCTGACAGGCTGCATTAGTAATAAATAGAACTTGTGAAATATCTCAGTCCCTGTGAAGGATCAGGGTGAGTGTCAGTGTAGTAGCACAAAATGGCACATTTCCAAAGTTCTGCAAGAGAGGAGGGGTCTCACGTGGGTCTCTGGCTGTGTTCAACAGGACACCAGGCTCGAATCTGACAGGTCCCAGTGCTGTTTAAACACAAGCCGGTCTTTATTCCTGACGAAGAGAGCAAAGATTCTTGGCTGGGTGGAGCTTAAAAGAGAGTTTATGCTAAAATAAGACACAGTGGAATACTTTTGGTATTTTGTGTAATGTATTATATTCATCTAATAGAAAATATTGTTGTAAAAAATTTTTTTTAATTCAATAACTTTCTGATAGCATTGACTTTGGATTAGTAGCCAAACCATGACATTAGCGATTCATGTGGTCTATGTGAAAAGTATTGTTTTAAGATAGTCACTGACCAATACGAAAGATCTCAAGCCACAGATGAATATGATGTAAACCTGTAATTGAGGCTAACATCTAAAAACTATTCAGATTTTGAGTTGTGTGCAATGAATGATCCTCACCATGACCAGCTATGACAGTCTCCCCCACCACGCAGTCATCGTCACTTTGACATCGTCCATTTGGCACCTTGAAACTCTGGGAGATATGAAAATGCAATCGTGTGGACATGGTAATCTGGCACAGTCATTTTTTACATATTAGGATGGAGAAGAAAAAAAAACACAATTAAAAGCCAATAATGAGATTCGCCGTCCTGTGTATACTCACCTCAGCGCAGAACCCCAGCCTCTGATTGGGGGTCTCAATGTAATTTGTTACTACGAAGAACACCTGCTCACCCTACAAAATAAAATTAGGTCCAGACAGTGAGACTGAGAAGCAAAAGGTTAAATAAATTACACCCCTGAGAAGTTCAATATTGTTAAATCTGTTGAGACAGATGCTGAAGCTAATGATATCCACTAAAGCAGATAACTCAATAGCCTCATAATCTCCCTTGACAGGAGAGTAATTGGGGAATGCTCTGACATCAATATTGGTATTCTGCAAGATTCCCTTTTTTTCTAGATAGATAGATAGATTGACTCACATTCGGGGGTATGACATAATCCTCAGCACTCCACAGGTGAAGCCCTGTCTCTGAGCTGTTGGTCAGTGTCACACCTTTCAGCTTGGTGATGACTGAGGTCTGGATGGCCTCTTCTCTCTCCTGGTAACCTTTCCTCACCACAAACACCCACCTGAGACATTCATTGAAACCTCACAATTTATTATGGTTTAGTTTTCTTGACATTGATCAACATGGGTGCGATGATGCATCAGTATAGCATATGCTATCCCTTCTTATTGAGGAGCCTGTTTGTGACCATGTGTCATAACAGCACACACATTATAACTGTCATTAAGTGAGTTCATCAGCATGGCAGATGAAAGAAGTAATGTTAATGTGTAAATGTATCCTAGACATTTCATGCATCTCTCTACTAGAACTTTATTGAACTATTTTGCATATACACACATCTAGGGGTGACAGCAGCATAAAGTAGTAAAAGAGCAAAAGTTTCAGACACATAACATGGCAATAAAAACAGTGTATATGAACATAAGGTACAGTAGCCTAGGCCAGTGATTCCCAACCAGGGGTACGTGTACCCCAGGGGGTACTAATGCAGCTGCCAGGGGGTACATGGAAAGATTGTATCCAACTACTGCAATTTGAAAAATTTGAAATTAAGATGTGATAAAAAACAATATATCCACATATTGACATTAAGTCAACTGTAACACCTCAAGCGAGCACACAAATTTTAACAGATAGCTAAAAGTAATGGCTAAACAGTTCAAATGATTAGTTACTGGATAGTACTGGATAAATGGTTGTAACTGTTGTTTACAGTAAAAGCAAAGTTAGTGGATAAACTGTCAAATATTCAGCTTCATTCTAAGTAGTACTAACTAGAGCCCGACCGATATATTGGTGGGCCGATATTAGGCATTTTCCAAACTATCAGTATCTGCATTTATAATGGCCGATAAATGAATATTTAAAAAATAAAATAAAAACGGAAGAAACACCCTTCAACCATAATATGAGTGTTGGTGTTGCATAGTTTGTCCACCAGAGGGCGCTCTACAATGTCCCTGTTGTTTAACCCTTTAAGTTTCATATCTTAAGTTTGTAATTTTATACATTTTATTTATCAGAACTTTAATATATTTTGATGTCCCTCTGTTCTGTTGTGACAATAAAAAAGTTGGTTTTAAACTAACTACAAATAACTAGTGTTTCTGGATTTAAAAAAATATATATATATATCGGCCGATATATCGGAATATCAGATTTTTAAATCACCAAATATTTGTATCGATATCAGCCTTAAAAATCCTTTATCGGTCGGGCTCTAGTAGTAACCTAGTTGTAATATATTAAGGTACTGCAGCTACATAAATGGTCATATAACCCTAAAATGTAGCATGGTGTATCCCGACACATATGGGAAACTAGCAGAAGAAGATTTTGGGGATTGCTGCCTTTTTGCTGTCAAATATCACCCTCAACATACCCCAAAAGACAAAAGAAATGTCTGTCCGCCTGACAAATTGTCATCAAAAGTGATCATTTTCAAGCATTTTATTAGAGATATTACTGCCTCAAATGTACATGAAAAACTTCCCAAGTTTATAAGCTTCAATTTACGTTCAAGATGACCTTTCCATCTAGAGGATTACAGCTGGTATAACCAAAGTTCTCCACTGTACCTCAGATCGGAGAAAACTTTCCGAACTTTCAAGCATTACCATTCCATATGGGATTAAGCATATTTTTTGCATATGAACAATATCTTAAACAAGAGTTGAGACTATACTTATGTACTGCCATACTATATGAAGTGAATTGCATGAAAAGCGAGTAATGTTATGCCCCTAGGTGGACTGGGGTCAGGGTGCAACATAGGGTACAATCACACAAAATCAATTAACCAAATGTGAGATTTATTAGAGTCCACAAAGTCCTCGCAACACAAGGAATAACGATGACTCTAGTGTCAACCTTCAATTGAGTAAACGTTAGTAACCTGTACAGGTAAACATTCTTTATAGCCAAATGGCGAAACTAAAATACAGGTCAAACATAAAATAGAAAACATTTCTTTGGTTCTTAGATTTTTTTGCTGCTTATCCATGCTGTACTTCGACGACTGGTCATGTTAGCGTATTGTGTTAGTGTAGAATATAAACTCTCAATCATCATTTTCCTCCTCTTCCTCGTCTTCACTGAATAAACTTTGAGTTCTGATTAAGAATCTTTATCGGATGGACCTTCCCTTTGCCTTTGAATGCTTAAGTGCAGTCAGCACCAGTGAACACATGCAAGGCCAGAAGAGCTGCAGTGGCGGTTCTACACTGAATTACACCCAGGGCGAGACCCCCTTCGAGCATACAAACAAAATTGCAGAATTTTGCAGAATTACTATATTATAGTGTATATTTATTTTAAGTTCTGATAACTTATACTGTCATATTTTGTGCAGAATTGTGTTCATTGTCTTTTGAAAATGTTGGAGGTGGAGATTGTGCAATTTAAAAAGTGTGTTTCCTGTTGTAATTGCAGTAGTTAAATAACTGGATTCTCTTAAGTGTTTTTTTCAAATGTTCTAATGAAGGATTTGTGCAATTGAGAAATATAATTTTCTCTTTCACTTATGTTGTTATAATAAAATATATATATATATAAATGTGCCAAAAATATATACAATCAAAAAGAGCAGAGAGCAACAATAATATAAAATATTAAGAATAATATGCAAATAAAATATAGAATAAATATTCTAAATAGCACAAATCCTTCATCACACAAACGTGAAAACACACTAAAGAGAATGTAATTATTACACTATAGCACTAAGAACAGAAAACTAAAACTAAAAGCTGACCTTTCTGGCCTTCCTTGATGCAAAATCATCAATGATGTTATCGTATGAAATCTGCTCCCTTATTGAATGATTGACACTGACGGAAAGGCCAGCGATCCGTTCCTGGGACATGGTTGACCTCAGGTATGACTTGATCATCTTTAGTTTTGAAAAGCTCCTCTCTGCTTGAGTCACAGTGACTGGCAGAGGAAGTGCAATCCTGAGAGCAGTCCAAAAGTTGGAGTAGATCTCCAATAGAACCTTGTCATGCATAAAAGCAAGGAGGCTCATGGTCCCCCCGTTCCCCCCCTTGTCCGGACCGTTCCATTTGGGAGACCAAGCAACATAGGCGCCGATTTATGTTTTCCTCTGTGGGTGCTCACAGACGCACGCCCTTTAAAAAACAAAGTAGTCAAAAAAAGTTTGCATTTCAGACGGGCGACACAAACACACAACTCTCACAATTCTCAGCAAGCAGGGGTGCCAATTTGCCAATTCCCAACACAGTGAAATGATAGATAATACAGTAGAAAACTGCTTCCAGGATTTTTTTTTTAAGTGCTCGTGCCGCCCCCCACAAGCTTCCTTTTAGGTGTGGTAGATGACATTGTCTTGAATCTGTTCCTCTTGATGGGTTCAAAGAAAAGGACCTTTTTTGTTTGAAGTCGATTACAGATGAACCTCTCTTTTTGAGTTTTGCCATTTTTTAGGGCATTCAGGACATCATAGCGCACCTCTTCTGGCATAGCTGCTCCTGAACTCAAACTTGTCAAGGGCTGAGAAGTCTCAAGCTGAAATGGGTTGATAAAACTCTGAAAAGCTTGTACTGTTTGCTGCACTTACTCCTCGGACCGAGTGATTTCACGTGGTCTGAGATCTCTTTGTTGCTTTGCTGCTCCCTTCATAATTACTGGTTATTCCACAGATCCCAGCAGAATATGTCCCAGACCCTGAGTTTTACTTGAATCAATCTAGAAGTAGAGTGGGCGCCTTACATGTAGAAAAATATATGACACCAATCTCCCAATAGAATCAATATCTTTCTATAACCAGAAAAATAGATCAACTTACCTCCAAATTGTCTTTGCTGAATAACTTCAGGATGTGACATGAAGGGTTAGGGTGTTGGTTGGTTAGTGCAGTGATGTAGTCTACGTGATACGCAGGTATACGCAGTATACCCACTAAGAAATCTCCAGGATTTCCATATACCCACTTAAAAATGTGCAATGATACGCAACAACATATATTTTTGTGACAGAACTTTCACTTCAGATATTTGTATTCACAAATACGAGGTTGAGTAATGTGACAGCAAACAAAACTAACGCTGCAGAACATGAAGAGAGACTTTTCTCATCTTTCACTGACCCGCTCCTCACTGAGCGCAGTGCGTTACTGTGTGCGTAGCGACTGGGCCCCAATGCTCCGCCTTCACTAACGCCAGTATCCTCCCTTCACCACATTTAAGACAAATACAAGTAGCCTATTTTATTTTGTCCTCGTTGCTTTGGGGTCAACTTTTGTGATCCAGGCTCAGGTCCCTGATGTGAAAGCCCTCTTACTGCTTTATATTCCATTATATTTTTGATATTTTTTTAATATCATCTGTGTTTTCCTTCTCATAGGATAAATAAAGGTATTCCCACCATAAATTGGTGCATGAAAGTGTATCAGAATGCAGGATATTAGTCTTTGGTGCTCAACATAACCCTGGGGGAGGACACCCAGACCCCACACTTTGATATGCCCCCTCCACCCCCAAAAGGCCCATTCTGAGCCAGAAAAAAAAAAAAAGTGGTACAGTATACCAACTACAATACATTAGACTACACCACTGGGTTAGTGTGTTTATGTGTGTAACCTGGTTACCATTGTTTTATCTTACACCCTGACCCCAGTCCACCAAGCTTAATATTATTCACTTGTAAGGTAATTCACTTCATATAGTATGGCAGTACATAAGTCAAATCTCAACTCTTGTTTAAGATATTGTTCATATGCAAAAAATATGCTTAATCCCATATGGAATGGTAATGCTTGAAAGTTCTGTTTTCTCCGATCTGAGGTACAGTGGAGAACTTTGGTTATACCAGCTGTAATCCTCTAGATGGAAAGGTCATCTTGAACGTAAATTGAAGTTTATAAACTTGGGAAGTTTTTCATGTACATTTGAGGCAGTAATATCTCTAATAAAATGCTTGAAAATGATCACTTTTGATGACAACTTGTCAGCCGGACAGACATTTTTTTTGTCTTTTGGGATATGTTGAGGGTGATATTTGACAGCAAAAAGGCAGCAATCCCCAAAAAAAATTTTAGGGTTATATGACCATTTATGTAGCCGCAGTTCCTTAATATTCACAATTACGTCATCAATTACATCAAAGCTTTTCCCAAAAAGGGTGTTTTTTGGCCCTTCAGACCAAACGGGGCCGAGTGGGGGTGGTCGTTATCAACTTGTGATTGCCCAAGGTATAAGATAATAAGAAATAATAGTGAAAATAAGGTAGCAAAAAACGAGGAGTGGACCTGGCTCCCGGCCTACTAGGCCACATGCCATAGAGCCGAATAGGACTTTATCACCACACTGCAGCCACTAAATTTGCCATCTTGCAGTTTGAAATAACTTTCACAAACAATTAAGTTTCAAAGGACAAACCAGAAACTATCAGGCCTCGCACCGACTGTCCCAGTCAGTCACCTGCTCACTTTTCATCATGTTTCCCTTACGTAGGCTATCAGCGTGACATCGCTCAGTGACATAACTTCCTCTCTCTCTCTCTCTCTCTCTCTCTCTACACCAATTTGACACATTAATTAGGCTAACCAACCAATAACTCTTCCTGAGACACATTTGTTTTTAAAGTTAAAAACTCTGCGGCGCTGCCACTTTAACAGTCACAAAGTCAACCCTTTTTCAGCAAGCTCAGCTATTTTTAACTGTGTGAATCACTTTCTAAAAGGTTACTTTATTACATGCCTAAAGAAGAGAAGAGAGAGGGCATGCATTGCACCTCACCCGATTATGTATCCCAGCACGGCCAGTTGATAGAGTCTAAATAATATCCCGATTTTCTTGTTTTCGGCGATCACGTATTTCTCTGTCTTGTAGTTGAGGAGAGACACGAAGAAGCCCCCCCAGCCTGCCATTCCTCCCGCACAGTAGACCCGAGTGAGCCAGCAGCTCCAGGCTCCCAGCTGATATATACAACTGCTTCACTCATAAAACGGGCAAACCCATTGACAGAGGGGCTGCGATACACCGACACCGTTTCCTTAAAAAGACCACTATGAGACCACCGGTTAATATTATTATTATTATTTTTTTTTTTTTTTTTGGTAGTAGTAGTAGTAGTAGTAGTTTATTTTTAACATGAAAAAAAAAATATATATATATAAAAAAAAAAAAAAAATATATATATATATATATATATATATATATATATATATATATATATATATATATATATATATATATATATATACATACATACATACTATATAATAAAATCAAAATAACAGATAAATAAGGACATGTACATCTCAGCACAATCTTCCAAAATTATTGTAAGTGATTCAAATAAGAAATTCCATTGTTCAAAAAGGAGTAGGAAGAAGTTCATAAAAAAAAATAAAATAACTTTTCTGGTCTATTTTTATCCTTTAGTTAAATACAAAACAATTTGATGCTTCACTTACTTAGACATGTTTACATACACATACACGTATATCTACCTACCTACACTCACATAAACACATGCATACGCATAGACACAGATGCATACATACACACACACATTTACACATTTTTTTTCTTCTTTTCCATCTATCTTCTTCGTTTCCGTCTATCTATATCAAACCGAATAATAACCCATCCAAACTAGACTTGGTATATAAGCCTAGGAACCATACAGTCAGTATACAACACTAATAATAGGCCTACTAATATTATGCTCGGCTTGATATGAAATTCCTATTTTTCTGACATCAATTTGGAAACTTAACACTTTGTGGAGCAGTAGCCTTAATGATAAATAGACCTACTCATGTAAATCCACATTGAATTTATAGTGACCGGATAAGCCTATAGCCTACTTTGATTCATAGTGCAGTAAAATTCCTAATATGGCCTACTCTAAAATAAGGTTATTGCAAATAATTTTTCATTGGCGAAACAAACTATATGTTTGTGTGCTACAAGCAGGGCTGTGCAAAGGGGGTGGGTGGGTGAGAATTGGCATGCAAATGAGTTGTGCACACATATTCTTTGTGCATTTTACCCATCATGGTGGTGTTAATGACAACATACAGTTATAAGGAAGCATCTAGTAATAATGGTAGCAGTAGTAGGTCAAGGGGGGGGGTGCTTCCCCTATCTGTCGCGAGATGTGTCAACCTGATAAAAATGGTCACCATACCAAAATTTCTATCTTTTTTTAACACATCCCAATCTTTAACAATACATCTTTACTAACACTTTATAATACAGCCCACAACTTATAATGTAATTTCCAGACATTTACTGTGTAAGTCCTCTTAACTTACAGTGTAGTATCATCGTATGAAACAGTACATATAGGAGCTACATGTTTCTCCTGTATGTTTATGTTGATGGTCTCATTTATACTATTCATTGATTATTATATTATTCATTGATTATATTATGCACTGATATGGTGCACGTGTTAAAGCAAGTATACATGCTCTAATAGAAACACAAAATATAAGCCTGAACCTGAAAATGAGCATATGTTTCCTTTAAGATAAACATTTTGATAGTAAAACACTGACACGTGTGTGGACAGAAAGTGCGTTTGTGTGTGTACGTTTTATATTAAATGTTCCAATCAAAAATATAGCATGAAGGCTCCCTGTTTCAGTATTGTGATATCAATGAGCAGGTTTGTGTTGTTTCTTCAGTCTATGCAAACTATAACCTATAACAGAAATAAGTAATACTCTGAACTGAATTTGTTTAATGATAGTCAAAAAGCGACATGTTATCTATACTGTAACTACTTGCTTCAACTAGAAGCAATTTAGAACAAAATGTGATTTTTTCTGGGTTGTACTCATAATGTATGGAAAACACCTGCTCCACACACACACACGCACACACACATACTCTATATATATATATATATAGCTCTGTAAAGGCTCTGTTGGTCCTCCTGATGTACAGCAGTACATGCAGCCGTTAGCAGTTATGGGGGGAAACTGTCTGTAAATTGTGTATACATTTTAAAATAAACATATTTACATAGATTACATAAATCCAAACGAGGAACAAGACTATAATTAAAAGGCAAGATTTAATGGTCATGGACACTTGTAAACTTCAAGAAAAAATCTTCTCAACAAGTTAACAAAAAAACATGTTTAATATAAATAATTATGATGTGGATTAGTTGAGTAGAGCCAAAAACAGCGTTCATCTGAGTCTGATTTGGAATGTGGTCATGACTCTGAGTGAAGGTGAATTGTGTTCAACATTTTCTTCTCGTCATTATATATTCAACACAGAAGCAGATCCACTCTGCACAGTTTTTGGAGAATGTCCACGTGAAGTTGTTTTGCTTTGCTCAAAATGTCCAGATGGCAAAAGTAATGAGTGCTGGAAAATACATACAGGTCTTTTTCAGCCCACTGTACACAAACAGGAACATGTCACTTGCACCAAATACATCTGTTCTGCTTTTGCAGCAGTCCTCCATGTGCAGGTTGGATTTCTCACAGGGCTCGTCCACATGTGCATCGATTAAGTCCATAGAACCAGTCTTTAGTGGTTCACCGTAAATAATATTCAATGGCAGCTGAGAATGCAGCAAAGCCTCCACATCCCAGCACCCCAGCCTTCAGACCAGCTACAAAACAAAAAAACAATACATTTAAGGACACAAGAAATATACTACCTTTAACTTAAAACATCAAAGTAAATATATATAAATATAACAGGTTACATACCACGAAGTCCAATGGCTCCTCCAGTAACACAACCGCTGTACACTGCGTTCTTCCAGTCAGATTTACCTCTGTGCTACAAATGAAAAACAGACACAAGAAATAACTTACATTTGTTGTGCACTTAAAATGGAGAGGGGAGTGGGGGGAGTGGGGGGAGTGAGTGAGTGAGTGAGTGAGTGTGTGTGTGTGTGTGTGTGTGTTACCAGTTAGCATAATGTTATATCTGAACTGTAATCATTTGGATCAGTGGTGTTTTTTTAGCACATCACTTGGAAAATCTTAAACAGCAATTTAGCACCAGAGGGCGCTATCAGACTATTTTTAGGAGGTTAAAAAAGCAGAACTACCACCATGTGGTTCCCAAAATATCTCTACAAAAACAATATGGTGATTAGCATTTCCTTAAATACTCTTTTTCTGTTCTTTATAATTTCTGTCAGAGTGCCATCAGAGAAGCCAAAGAATACATGAAGCCTTGTTACATTATTCCTGTGCATTTTTACAACATAAAGCAAATAAAGAATAATGCTCTCAAGTCAATCTGGACACAAAAATCATATGTACGATTCCTAAAAGATGACTGAGTAATCACAGTTACAAACATTATCAAAGGTGGATCATTTATCATTTATCAACCTTGTTTCAACCTGAAACTACAGTTCCTCTGTTGATGTGTTTGCCATGGGTTGTTTCCATTGACGCATGAAATAATTCTGCTGCGTTTTTTTACTGACGCCCCTATAATTTGACCACAAATTATGTAATTGGGTGCTGGGTTAGTAAAATCATGTAACTTTGAAAGCTCCCATCGAGACTAATGTGACGCAGCCTTGTTGCAGTTGTTGTTTGTAATTGTAAATAAGATACCTAAGTTATTAAGATTGAGTTTAAATTCTTGCACACTAAGCGTTTACATTATTTTGTCTATTCCCCATCTTAACTCATTTATTCATTTGTTTTGAGCTCCTGCCAGACATTCTGCTCAGTTTAGTATTCTTGTAGAGCAATTTAAAAAGAATTCAATGTGATATCATTTGATTTAATCCTCTAAATCTTAGCACACAGTCGAGTGGCGTGTAAAATCATATTCACGTGTTCACCAGATTGCAAAGTCTTGATTTATCTGAGTTTATGAAGCTGTGTGGTTATATCCAACATCAGTATGTGTCACCCCAACACCACTAGCCCCACATAATGAAAGGATAATGAAGAGAAGTGGTGTGAGTCACATACTGATTCTATGATGCACTCTGTGCAGGAGAACATGGCGCCCACAATGGCAAAGTTCTTGGCATACGACATCCCCCTCTGGCCCATGTCTTTGAGGACTTCTCGTGCTGTTGGAGTTTTCAGAGGGTCTTTGGGGTCGAAGCCAACATTGGTATCGATGCCAGCAGTGAAAACACCAAAAGCTCCTCCAAGGACAAACCCTGTGGAGAACAAAAACACCAACATGAGTGTCTGCACAATAAATCACAACAATATTTACAGACTTGAGGAATAAACATTGCATACTGTTGAGCTATTCTCCACTGATCTGAGAAATATTACTGCCCTTAAGATGACTGATTATGTATCATTTTCACTTCAGCTTTACATTATGGAAACACATTATACAAAAATCCAAGTCCCAGTGTCCTCGAGCTTGGAGCTCTGACACCAGTTAACCGCGCGCGCGCGCGCGCACACACACACACACACACACACACACACACACACACACACACACACACACACACACACACACACACA
Organism: Sander lucioperca; assembly: GCF_008315115.2. Classification (NCBI taxonomy): domain Eukaryota; kingdom Metazoa; phylum Chordata; class Actinopteri; order Perciformes; family Percidae; genus Sander; species Sander lucioperca. The sequence continues at coordinate 7,391,964 of NC_050185.1, forward strand.
CACACACACACACACACACACACACACACACACACACACACGTATTTATAATGTTAGTGTTACCTCCCACACAGGCCAGCACCGACTTGAAGGCGCAGCTCTCCATTCCCCTCTCGATCATCTTCTGCTCGTCGCTTTTAAAAGGCACCGGCAGCCCCCCCATAACGCCGGGGCTCAGCTCCTTTACGGGCCGCTTGTCCCCTATAAGATGGTCCAGAATCATACTGTATTGAATCGGTAGGCTGTCCATACTCGAATCAGCCGAAGCTGGACCTTGTAAGTCGGAGGCAGCAGAGTTTGCATCACCCGTGGAGGCAGCCATGTTTGTCAATGACACAGTGCTGTAGGTAAATGTAGTCAAAGACGTGCGGGTGCAGATTCGTTACATTTGTAATGTCTGTTGATGTCTGAAAACGAAAATAATAAATACCATATACAGATATACACATTTTAATGAACAGCAGCAGATGAAAACATATATATTGTAATGCGTTATGTTTTATTCTCTCATTCGTTTTTTAAATTCGTGTCAGCACATTCGACACAAAGTCAACCTGCCAGTGTGACTTCAACAGCAGCTGCTTGTTTTGTTGAAACCTTATGATAACGGGCTGTTATACATGTGCGTTATACACCTTGCTTGTTTCCACCTAGGGCTTGGTGTAATGGATTTTAAATCTTATATTAGAAATACATCTTATCCCCAATTAATCATATAAATAAATCATCATTTGTTCAGCCTAAATGTAGCCTATAATTTTCTGTTGCAACTGTGTCAGAGATGTGCGTATCCGGTATCCATCCTATGTACGTTAAGTAAATGGAATGAGTTAATCAAAAGAAAGACTACATGTCCCAGAAATCTTCCCGAGCACTGCGCCAAACTCGCTTCACGCGCTCCACCTACCGGGTACAGCACAGGCCGGTTGGTGGTGACGCTTCATGACTCGCGTGTGCGAGGCGAGGCGGCGGCAGCAGCATCCTGATCAAACAACAGCAGCACTGCCGCAATACTAAACAGGTGAGATAAAGCTAGTGGATAATACTCATTTATTTCTGACAGTCTAGCATTTTTCACCTTTTCACCAATCTGTTGAGTAGAAATGTGTAAACTTTACCGTCAACGCTGTTGTCAGTGGACATTAACGGAGCTGTGGAAGAGGGAGAGAGTCGCTCAACTGACTTTGATGACCGCTTGCTTTTTAGCAACATTAACAGTCACTGTAAACGTCTCTGTTCCTTTAATTTAATGACTAGTCATTCTGAGGCAGACGTGTCTTTCCTTATACGACAACGTCTATCATAAAATTAGCCAAAGGAGAGGTTGTTTTCATGCTGTGTCACTGTTATGACTGTGATGTTAAGCAAATAAGTCGAAGTATCACTGGCGGATACAGGACAATTATTTTCATTTTACGTGGCTTGAGATAAGCCTGCATTTTTCAATTAACTTGCTAACGTTGTACCGTGCGAAGTCGTGAGTTCAACAGGATTCTTGCTCGATACTCAATACTCAATACTCCCCATTTGCTTCATAAAGATCCCTTTTATTGGATCACCTCTTATTCCACCACAATTATAACTTAGTAAAAGTCTTAATATAGCCTAATGATAATGTTTCGTTGCCAAGGGATTTTTGTTAGTATGGTCTTTAGGTCTTTTACCTAACAACTCTATGAATGTTCAACCTGTGTGGAGGGACATCGCCATCTATCTGAGAGGTCAGCGAAGATACTGCAGCTTACACACAATCACCCTTAGAAAATCCAGAAACTAAAATGAAAGTCTGATTTTTTTACTATTATTCTTGCGTTTGGCCATTTTTTTCCCCTTATATTTTCTTTAAACCGTATTTTCCAAGATGAAATGCTGCTTCAAAGTCTTATCCACACAGCTAGGAATACATATCTAAAAGGAGAAATGCTGTGGCTTTGATTTATTTATTTATTCATTCATTGTTTTATTTATTTATTTATTTATTTATTCATTCATTGTTTCATTATTTTGTTGGCCTAAAAGTAGTCAAATGTAAATTCCCCTCAGGTTGCTAAAAGCCTCAAATTCTCCCCGGAAATACAGAGAACATACCGTGTGGCCCCCAGTGGTCAGTGTGGCCCTGAACTCCTTATACTATATATATATAATATCTTACAAGCATTTGAATCAATGAAAGTTTTCGTCTTAGATCTTTATGTACAGTAGCTAGGCGCTGTTTAGAACCTGTTTCTTCATAGGGGTTATCGTTAGGGCTGTCACAATAATTCCTTTTTGTTGTGCTATATATTGTCCCAATATTTATTGTGATAAACGATATTATTGCCATTTTAAGACCATTTTATGCCGCTGATTACATAATGACAATGTGACATTATTATAGCGTAATAATGCAAGCACACTCTTTCAAAGATCAAAGAAGGTTTAATTCTTAAGAATATTTAGACATTGGAAATCGGAATGTAAAAAAAATATATTCTAAATAAATAAAACATAATTGTTGTTCCCAGGTTGAAAAACTGGGTGGGATGGTTATGTTTTAGGTGAGATTTTAGGTTAGTTGTGTTGCCTCTTTTCACTGCCACTGTTTTTAAACAAAGTCGACATACCGGCTCGTCCACGTTAATTGGCTCTCCTCTCTCATTCGGCTTAAAGCCAAAATGTTCCCACACCAGAGCTGAAGATTGCTGCTTTGAAACCAAGTCCACTGGGACGTATTCTTCCTAACTGGCTGTAGATGTCACAAAACACTATAGGGCCTATAAGGCAGTGAGTTCACGTCTTCTCTCGACCTGTCGCTATTCGCTCTGTGTGTGTGTGTGTGTGTGTGTGTGTGTGTGTGTGTGTGTGTGTGTGGAGACGCTGCCTGAGCCTGAGCCTCTGCCTCCGACGCAGAAAGCAGACGAGATGACAGAGGTGGCGCGATCTACTAAAATGTTGGTAACATTCATTTGTATTAGGGGTGCACCGATCCGATATTACGATTAGGATATCGGTCCCGATATTGACAAAAGCTGGATCGGGGATCGGAAAAATTAAACTAATTAAAATTCATTAAATTAAAATGTACAATACATTTTTCCAGCTGTACTGCTTAGGTTTTACTGTGTTTTTTTATGTACATTTCCTATTTATTGCCAATGGCAAGTCGCCTTTGGAGCCACTTCAGTGCGCTCCAAGCAGTTTTTCTTCACATGATCAGCCAGCCATTTGTTCCTGATTAGATCAATGCCATGTGAAGCATTGATCTAATCAACAACAAGCCTTGTTGTGTTTAATGTAGTTATTTGTGAAAATGTTGTTTATGTTCTGTTTAATATGTTCTTAATGCTTCATTATACAAAATAATAGTAGTAATATAATAATAATAGTAATTCTAGTAATTCTACTCTTGCCACGTAACATTTACCCGTAACCTACATTAGGCTACCAAAGTGTACAGCTCACTGTCTAGTGATGCTTGAATCATAAACCTTTTCTATTTTCATAGCTTGCCCTGCAGCATAATTGGACATTACAATAAGGACAAAAGGGTAAAGTAAAGTTGTAGAATATCCCAATTGCAGAGCTTACATTGTAGCCTTGTGTTTATAGAAGAGGCCAGCCTTGCAGTGGTGCATGCATGGGTCCTTTGAGAGAAACCAAATGGGCAACAAATGACAGCTTTCACTTCCTTCTGTTCCTTTTGATTATGCCAGGAGACAGGATAGTTCAAATATGAGCAGTGCACCAGTCATTTATGAGGCAGTCAATGTGAATGTTGTTTGTAGGTAATTATACCCTTGTTTTTCTCATGGTTAGCCATCCAAGAAGGGGAAATAGTTGGAAATCTGTCTTTGGCTTCAGGACAGGCTGTGCTGGACACAAAAAACACCAAGGGAGGCTGGTCCTGTATCAGTGTAATGGTCAGAAGTCAAACTATAGCACTATGTAAAGTGGATACATCTATTTTTGACACTTACTGATAGGTGTTGTGTGAAGAGGCTCCTGTCTTTTCTGTGTCTATGAATGATGTCTATTGTAGTAGCAAGTAATGGAAGCTAGGAAACACATCTGACAATAACTAATAGGATTGCTAAATTTGCAATCTGTCTGTTTGAATTTGTTATTGATTTCATGACTTTGTGTTTGTCATTAGCCTCTCTTGCCTGGACTCATACTTAGCATGTCCTTGCAGAGCCTGAAGCAGTGGATCTCCCTCGTTTTTTCTATAGCTGCTCTCATCCTCTGTTCAACTCATTATCCATGCAGTTCCTATCATTGGCTTGCTATTTATAGCCAGAGGTTGTGTGGGGATCACCCATGTCCAGTTGTACAGCCAGCGGTGGTATATAACTTGTTTTGTTAGACCGAAAATGATCCCTGGTGATCTCTCATTGACCATTCTGCTCAACGGGAAGAAGTAAATGTATATATGAATGTATGACGAATCTAAAGGATAAAAGGTCTCCTCATTGCTGTCCAACACACTCAGGAATATCTCCTACCAGTGCTGGTGTCCTGGATTCACTTTTTTAACTACACGCAAAGGGAATGTGAGTAGAAAATTAGCAGCAGCATTGGAGTCTTTTATCCACATGCTGTAACTGACATATGAAATGAGTCAGGGTGGGGGTGGGGTAAGAACACTTACAGTGACCTTGTCCAGCTGTTAGAAGAGTGAGAAAGGTAAAAAGCAGATACTGCAGTGATGTAGTCCTCTACCCTGTACGTCAGATGCTCACTGCTTCCTTCAGATGCTCAGATGTTGAATTCACTTCTTAGTTACTCAAGGAGATACCACTATAATAATGACTTGTTGGCTCGAACCATAGACACAGGAATGGGGAAAATACACACTTTTCAAACCACCAGTACCCCAATATAACCAACAAGAAATGTGCTTATGACTAGTCTAAAAGCTTTGAGAGATACAGTCTGCAATTTGCATGTCCTCATATGTGGACATACCTTTTTAATTTATTTAGTCAAACAAATAGTGATCAGGCATTTAAGATGAAATCAAGACTTAGACTTATATAAATCCTTAATTTGACTGAAAAAATTAGTCTTGCATTGCCAGACCTACGTCTCTCCGCAGCGCTGTGGAGTAAGGTCTGGCTCCTCCACACGTACTGTACATTCTGGGATAGGAGAAAAAAAACGTCTTTCATTTCTTTAAACCAATCACAATCGTCTTGGGCAGCACTAAGCTCTGGATGCAGAGACAGTGGCTGAATCTCAATTCTCTTATTCGATAGCTCCTCGGTTGAACCAGAAGTTGTTCTGTCCCTCCTTCGTGAAGGCTGTCTCAAAGCTCTTATTCCTGCCCCGAGGAGCGAGGATCAAGCATATTTATTCAAAGAATCAGATGTAAACCAGGCCCACTATCTTTGTGAGGGATCTCCAAGGAGCTATGAGCGAGAATACACGAGAGCAGCCTTCCCGGAAGCCGTTGCTAACCCTGCCTATACAGCTGACGAATTCATTGTGATGTTTCAGGGGAAAGGACGTCTCATCCCTCTACCACACATTTCCTCGTTTCATCTTTCCTCGCATGATTTTCTCGCGTCTCTCCCATGCTTCCTCGGTGGGACGGACTAAGACGTGAGGAAGGGAAGCAAGTGGAGGAACCGTGGATATAATTTAAGGGAAGTGAGATTCAGCCGGTGGCTCTGCAAAATGTTCTCGGGAAAGAACTTATTTTGGTGGAGCATTTGCACCCCACAAAAAGACGCTATTTGAATTAGCTAGATACATGGTTAAACGTAATTTGCTCTTACAAGTGTATCGCTATGTGTATTTTGTCCATAGCAAATCCATGCCCAGTTGGTCTCAAAACGTCTCAGTTAGAGAGTAAATGCTGTAAACATATTCTTTACAATTATTCCCCGAAAGAACCAAGCAGGCCTGCCTTGTTGCACGATCCAAATTTTCTTCAAAACTTGGCATTTTCAGCGTGTAGCTTGCTAGGTCAAAATTTGTTGTGGCTTCCCAAAGGGAACGGAGTTAAGACAACGGCAACACACAAAAGCGGAAGGCGAGGGACATCCGGCAGAACTATCGGCAACTCCAGATATGAAGCAGTTATCCTGGAAATGTACTGTCGTTGATCCAGACTTAGATTGCATAAAACTTTGGCCACAAGGACCCATAGGTGAGATGCCCATCTTTATTAAAACACTTCAATGAGGATCATGCAGGCTGCCGAGCTGTTCCAATTTGAACCTGTGGGCTAAGTTCATCAAGTCCAGCTGTTGCTGTGTAGTGTAAGTGTTGGCTTCTAATGAGCTGTCAATCAATGTTATGTTCCAATTCTGTGTTTTGAATTTTGTCTCCAAAATGTTCTGCCGGTCTCTTCACAATGGAAATGGCCTCATTTATAAACTGGCTTTGTGATATTTCATTATTAGGTATGACAAGCAATCTTTATTTGCAGAAGTCTGAGGTAAAATTTCTTTATCTCTAAGCAGACTCACGAGTAGATAGTGAATTTCCTGCTGGCTTTGTCAAAGCAGAGCAGTTTTGGAAGCCTGTGCCGGTCAACAAGTGCACATAGTGTGTCCTGGTTCATAAGGGGATCAACTTAGCAGCAATTTACCTGGCATACATTATCAGGTAAAGCCATTAGGAATTAAGGGGCAAATGCAATGAGTTGCTTAAGATGCACGTTTTCTCCTTGAATGTACCTATTGTATTTTTATTTTTTTTTGAAGATTATTTTTTGGGCATTTTTTTGACAGGCCAGCTGAAGACATGAAAGGGGAGAGAGAGGGGGAATGACATGCAGCAAAGGGCCGCAGGTCGGAGTCGAACCCAGGCCCGCTGCGTCGAGGAGTAAACCTCTATATATGGGTGCGTGCTCTACCAACTGAGCTAACCACTAAAATTACTAACTTAACTAAATTACACTTTGCTACAATGTAAAGTATTAAGTGTACAGCTTGTATAACAGTGTAATTGTGCTGTCCCCTCAAAATAACTCAACACACAGCCATTAATGTCTAAACCGCTGGCAACAAAAGTGAGTACACCCCTATGTTAAATTCCCATTGAGGCAGGCAGATTTTTAGTTTTAAAGGCCAGTTATTTCATGGATCCAGGATACTATACATCCTGATAAAGTTCCCTTGGCCTTTGGAATGAAAATAGCCCCACATCATCACATACCATACCTAGAGATTGGCATAGTTTTATTTCAGTTAGCCTAATAGCTGGTTTGATTTGCATTGAGAGATGATTTTATGGAAAGTACCCCATGCCAGTCTCTAGGTATGGTGAAGAGCATGTGATGATGTGGGGCTATTTTAATTCCAAAGGCCAAGGGAACTTTATCAGGATGCTTAGTATCTTCAGGGAAAAGCACTCTGTGATTCGAGAAGAACGAGTTGTTATCAGAGGCGAGGTCTGGTCCACGTACAGTTGGAGTGGCACGTCCTTTACTGCAGTGGAGGAGGCTTTAATTGAGGAGATAAGAGGAGATGGACCGATTGGAGCAGGAATAAGCACTGCTGTGGCATTCAGTCAGTTGAATAAATAAAAGCGCCCCTATTTCTGATAGAATGGGATGCCTCCCATTATGCTGTTAGTGTGTGATATTTTAACTCAATGCTTTTTCCTTGCAAAGGCACAGATGGCTCTCAGCCTCCACAGCATTGCCAAGCTATCTCCACTCAGTTTGTTTTTTATTTTAAAGCGTCATCTATCAAAAGGCCAGTACAGAAACACACCACACTGGCACAGCAATGTTTTCTGTATGAGAGGTGTTTAGCCTAGATTAGCTGTGAAGGAAGGCATCGCCAAGCATCTTTTTCCTCTTGCTCTTTTTTTAGTTCAAGAACGTCCAGGAAACAGACTGCATACTTGACAAGCATCACAGTCTAGCTCACTGGCTCCAAGGAATGCTAGTGTTTCAGTAAATGGGTCATCTGGGCCACGTCTGAGGTAAAGCAGAAATATGGCTTTTCTTAATATGAATGTCAGGCTTCTTTTGCTTCCACTTTAGCCTAAGAGCAAGAACAGTGTCTTGAAGAAGGGTGATAAGCAAGACACGGATAAGGCTGATGATTTGATATTATTGAGTTATCCCATCCAGGTGAACAGGACAAGCGAGTTTACGTGTGACGTGTACACATGTGTTGGGCGTGTCTTTAAAATGTTTGCTTGGTAGCTGAAGGTTTGACGTATTTGATGTCTTTGTGGTCTCTCATCATACAGGTTACATCAAACACACCCACAGTGCACATCAAATAGCTCGAAAGCCACATGTCTATGTCCTGTTGCAAACTCAAAAGAGAGGCGCTCGCTTCTTTTAGTTTGGACAGTAATTCTACTCAGTAGCACAAGATTTTCCATTGTGGAAAATCACTGAGCTCTGTTAAATGGTTGTCTTTTTATTCCCTAGCAGTTCTCATGGATTCTATGCTAGTGTTTCTATGGAATCCGCCCACTTGCTGTACATGTAGCCAGCCAGGCAGACAGGAAAGCAGCTAAAGTTTTTTGCAATGTGGCTCTGACTGTTTATCAGACAAGAACTTTGACACCATCAGAGCAGGAAGTTTGGCCCTCGAGGGAGCCCGGCTCTGAGAAAGATGAAACAGAGAATGAAGCAGATGAAATATGCATAAGGGCTGTATCTATATCAGCTCCTACTACTTTATGCCTTGTGAATCCAGGATAGAGCAGTTTTTTTGGGGAGTAGTGGTTTGCTGTAACTGCTGCGGGATGGCAAAGTTCAGTAATTCCGTGTTTAGATTGGGCCAAATAGATCAGAACGTGCATGCTTATCCAGTTTTTATGAAGGAATTCATTTTGTTTATGTCTGTTGAGATAATTAATTTCACAGGATTCAGCAATATCATCAACAGCAAAAGTTCAAAAACTAAATGTGAAGGTTTTGTACTTTTTTGCCATACATGAGACGAAGAAAGACATTTAAAGACATCACCTTAGGATGTATGAAACTATAAAGGACATTTTTCTTTATATTCTGACATTTTATAGACAAAACGATTAATCGATAACATAATTGGCAGATTAATCGATAATGAAAATAATCAGTTGCAGCCCTAGAAGACTTATTACGCACTATAATTTTACAACTACTTTGTTGGAGTTTGGCTAATTAATTATTTTAAATTATACTATACTACTGTATAAACACTAATTACAAATATTGGCTAATAGCCATAATTATTATGCACGTGAGTCATTTTATTGTTATGGAACAGAAAAAATATGTGTTTTAGAAACTTTAGACTTAAGCTGTTTATTTGTGTAGAAGTTTGTTTGTTTTAAAAGTTAAATGTATGAACACAATGTGAACGAAATTGCATAACTACTAAATACTAAATACTGATCAAAATATCATGACAAAGTTTTGAAGTGTGAATATTTTATCATATGTCTTAATCTCTTTTCGGATATGAACTGTCACATTTAATAAGCCAGGATCTCATAGTAAGCACTTATTATTTTGAAAGTTTAAGAACCCCTGCTGTATAGGCCCAAAAGCCAGCCAATGTCTATATCCAGATCAAAGGAAATACTCAACTCAGCACTTTCCTCACTAACTCTGTGTTCTTCTCATCTCTTCTTGAACTAAAAGATGCTGATTTAAGCAGCAGCTCTCTTTTTTGGGCTATTTCATATTCAAAAACTGCGACGTAGTTTTTCTGTGTTTTGGTTAAGAAAATATATTGTCATACTAGAACATACTGGTTCTTGCTTAACTCATTCTAGCAATGATTCACATCAAAGTCTCCACACAAAGGCAGCTGGCACAATAGTCAATAGCCTGAAACACAATACATACAGGCATACAAACCACTTATGAAATATTGCTTCCTAGCTGTAGGTTTAGGGTTCTCCATTCCAAGTGCAATTTGAACCATTTAAAGTCTGTTAATATTTGTACAACTGTAGGCATTCTAGTGTGTTTGGCATTTTGGCTTTGCTCACATTCATCTCTCACAAATTGCTACTGACTGCAGAAAATGTCACACATTTGCTGCATTGTTTTGTGTGCCAAATTAGGGTGCAACTTCGCCGATACCGCTTTTGGGAAGGAGGTTTGTGTACTGTTGCGTACTAGTTTCAGATCCCTTCAGACTAAAGGGGAAAACCATAGGGAGAGCAGAGACCGTCTCACAGCATGGGCTACAGACTAATCCCACACACTTCTTGTTTCATTTTAGCTGAGATAATGACTTTGCACATACCTCTTTCTTAGACCCAGGTGCTGTACAGATGCTTCAGAGCTGTCGACGTAGTCAGACACAATTAATACATTTAATGCATGCATGCATTACACATACTGTGTCAAATAAGACCGATATTAAGTAAAGTGTTGATCATACAGTACACTATATGTTTATGTAGCAACAGTAATCTGGTCTGGACTCACATTATCTCTTGTGCAGATGTTGATCAGATGTGCAGCTGCTGTTATGGGAAAGTGATATCTGTAGCAGCAGTAGCAACATATCAAAATAACACCAACAGAAACAGAAGCAAAGATAATAGCTGCTTGTGGCTGTAAGACGTTTATTGGCGGTATTTCGACACACTATGGTTGGTAGCCAGATGTAGTTCATTATGTAAATTTATCATAGATTAAAATAAATTCTGCTCTCTCATATTAATCCATCTTTAAATTGTCTTCATGCAGAGCTTCAAGTGGGCAAGAAAAATTCACCCTCAGATACAGTAATAACAGGAAAAACAGAACTGTTGAATGAAATCTTGTTTGGCTTGTACCTTAGCCAGTTCATCTTCATTTTGTATATGTTTTAAAATGTAAAATAGGTTATTGTGAAAATCTCTCATCAAAGTTATCATGCTCAGTGCACAACTTTATCCTCTTAGAGATTTATTTTTCAAATGAAAGTGCCTACTGTGACTGTAAACAAAAACCCCTTTATTAAATCTTTTCTTATTTTGAGTTTCACAAAAAAATCGGTATTTACAACCAGAGGGCTTTAGTTCACCGAAGTGTTAATGGATGAAGCTTTAAAATCCAGTGCTACACACCACATCAAGAACAAATAGTATAGACTAGAGCCAAAACATCAATGAACTGCTATATCTTCAAAGATGTTTACAGCTGACTTAATGTTCCTCAGTTAGTATTACATGAAAGGTAACAAAAATGTAGCTTGACATTAAATTTGTAATCCAACAGTTTACAATTGAATCTTAATTTGGTGGGGACTGTATAATAAGAGTGGCCTCTACTTTCAATGATCATGGAAAAAGCAGTATTTTAAGCCACACACTCACTATGATTGCATCGTTGCACATTTTACGTGTGTTTTCACATCCTTTCCGAACCGTGTTGTGTCTATGTGGAGAGACTGACTCAGTGCTTTTTCCTGTGAAGGAAAAAGGAAGAGAATAAGAAGCAGGCGGCGCTTAGGAGCTTCAGCGTTCCGGCTGCCACCTCACCTAGTTAGCATCCAGCCACATGGCTTTATGTTCCATCATTATTTATTAATGGTGAAGAAGGGGTCTGTTGTTTCCTTATTCACCCTTTCAGCAAGTGTTCAGTTTTAATTTTTGCAAAGGATGTTGGCAGTATGAGACTTATTCCAGTTGGAAATTCTTAGAAATGTCCTCATACCTAAGTTGTCTGTTTTTATGGCTGAGAAACGGTCAGTATGCTGGTCATTACTGGTCTCTAGTGGTTCTTCGCTTTTCCTCCCAGTCCATGTTCTATATTGGGACACCTTGCACTGTGTTTTTGTTCAACTACTGTATGGCCACTTACCAATGGAAAAGAGATGTACTTTTCGCTGCACTGGTGACTCCCAGAAGTTTGTCTGGTCAACTGATCCCCTGACTTTTCATCGAGCACCAACCTCATGGTGGTGGAAAAGTCATCTAGCATGCTTTTAAATGAAATGTCTCGACAGCTATTGCAGAACTTGCGCGCTGAAATTTTCACCTCTTCAGCAAGCTCACAACACTTGATATTAAAAATATGCTCTCAGGAATGTTTGTCCAGCACCACAGGTAGACTGGAACAGAAAACAAAGTCACATTTGTTTACTATAGGCCTGTCTCAACAGAATGATTTCCTTTGTCATTATAGGAAAAAACCCCAAATCAAAACAGTTAGACTGTTTCCTAGAACTATGTTTAGAGATTTATGATAGATCATTTCTACAGAGACCATCTAAACATTAGAAACAAGTATTTTCTGCCATACAAACTGGAACCATCAATCCAGTTGGCAGTGATGGCAGTGAAAAATCACAGGAGCAGTGCACTGTTTTGACAGCATTTAGAAAGGTTGCAATATACAATAGTGTCCGCCAGTGGCGACATTGCAGACTCAGCGTAGTCGAAAGCATGCAGCATACGTCTAATCACACACGAAATCTGTCGGCCTATCTGCAGCAGGGTGGGACAGCATGCGGTGCCTGGAAAAGCATTCTGAACTATTTCTCAACCCTTTTCAGCGTCCATTTAAAAAGCTGTTTTTGTGGTGGTGTATGGGTGTGGTCAGGCCAAGTTCCTCAGTTTACCACTTGCCACAAACTGAAGCTTGTTTCATCCCGGACCAGAGTGCAGTACACTTTCTACCCACATGCTCTGTGGCCTTGGCATGCCATACGTTGTGGGATCCAAATTAGACCAGTATGGTAGAGCATAAAATGCAGACCCCCTCCACAAATGATCCACCCTCACATTAGGACGTGTTTCTCAGACAAAGACTGGCTTCGTCAGTGTTGGTGGCTGTTGTTTATGCCCAAACACCCTACAGATCACTTTGGAAATAAAGAGCTCATAACAATGTCATAAATCAAACTTTTCAGTTTAATTTAACTAGACAGACATTATCGGATAAGTGCACAAACATTTCACTGAAGCGGCACAAGTACTTGCTTTTCACGGCTGTGGTTTTTAATTTAAGAATACAATGGAACAGTTGTGTCCCGCCCACAAACCACAGACACACGTGGTCCTAGGTTAAATTAAATTGCAAACCACTGTCCTGAGAACAAAGTGCAGACACCTGCATGTCTAACAACAGCGGTTTGGGCTGTGTGATCTAATAAAAATGTTACCCTTATTCAGACAGTGCATGGCCCAGTATCAAAGTCTCAAAGCCATATGTTGGAGATCTGTTCCTCCAGTCCCGGTCCATTCTCCTTTTCTTGCTGTGTGTTATTCACGAGTAAGAAAAAGTTTGGAAAAACTGTGAGAGGAGAAAAACATGCCTATGGCTGAGACTCTGTCCCTCTCTTCCTCTCTGTATGAGAGAGAGTGAAACGGCACATACAGCACAGCGGTTGGCAGCCTGCAGTACTTCCTCATCCTGACTGCTGTATTGAGGCAGACAGCCGTTGCTCCTGACCCTTCATTTTTTTGCCTTCCGTCTCTTCGTAGAGCTCAGCAAAGACGAATATTCTGGTCTGTTGTGCTTCAGGGCACTCAGGCAGAGGGCAGGCTCTAGGACAGCGTACAATACCCAACACGTGAGTGAACTGCACCACTGTTTTTTTTTCTTGAGCATTTTCTCTGACACTAATCTGTCATCACCTTTGTTCTCAATTCTCACTATCTTAAGCTTTTTGGTGATATTGGGATGGGTTGTTTTTTCTTCAGTCATTTTTTTACAGCTTTATAGGGACAATGGAGTTTGTTAGAGATTGAAGATGTGATTGAAATAGGAAAGTTTGAAATAGGAAAAACTGAAGTCATTTCATATAATAAGGTAGAAACAACGTGACTGAGAACATTTGCTGCTGATATTTCTACCAGGCTTCTCACATTTTTGTCAACCACTGAAAGTAAAATTATGAAAAAAGGAAATGTGGCCTGGACTAAACCTTGCAACCAGTGAAGTACTCTATGCAGGAGTAGATTTTATCGCAGGTTTTACAACCATGGCTAACCGGATGTTGCTGTTTTTAGGCTTACATTATGCTTACAGTATGTTTATATTCATTTGTTAGTCTTTTAAAAGCTAACAAATGAGCCAGGCAGGAAAGACCATATGAGAGGATGTGATGACACACAGTGACATTCAACCTAGCATCTTATATAGTTGTTTTTTTTTTAAATACACTCAGGAGCATAAACTGTGCTTATTAAATCACTCATGAATGGACCTTGAGTCTGGCAGTAAAGTTGATGATGATGATGACTCATATTTCCTTAGGTGGTCTGCTAGGTTAGCATTAAAATGTGATAAATGCCCATGGTTTGATGGTAAAGAAATACATCAACTTAGCTGTTACCTTGTTTGGTTATGCTTTGTTGTGTGTGTTGCATGGCTTGAGTCTTTGTAATGGTATTCTCTGTGGATAGAATAAGTTATTGATTGTAGCAGTACAGTCAGTCACACCTAAATGCACTGTGCCTAGCGTAATAAAGAGCCACCACAAGAAGTCTTTGCATGACTGTTGTTTCCCCCTCTGATCACTGATTTTTTTTACAGCATGTCTGTACAAATGGCAGTGACAGGATGTACTTATACACATCCTTGTGATGGGAGGAAGCATTTCACGCCCATCTGCTCCATATTCTACACATAGCCTGCATAATTGATGTGTAGTTCACATGGCCTGTCCTGCACTGTACCAGGGCAACCCGCATTTGATGTCAGAGAATGGTCAGGACTGGTTAGCTGGGATTTCCCTGTGTGATCTGAAGCGATTCGTGGTTGTGGCAAGCTGAGTCAGCCAAGTTACATATTGGTGCAATGAATATGTACATGCAAGACGGTATTTCCTCTGTAACTGTTCCATAGTAGTGGTGCGTTTGTACAGAATAATCATTGGTTTTGTCTGAACATCTGTCTTTTTTTTGTTGAACAGCGGTTCTATATCTATTCACTCACCTAAAAGAAATAACATGAAAGGACAACACGGAGAGACTATTTGCTAGCCATTTCTTTATGGCCTGCTTAACATTTCTCTCTGTTTCAGTGAGTTTCAGACATACTGGAAGTTTATTCCATTCAGTTGTAGCTGTGTATAAAAAGGTAGTTTTCCCATTGAGCTATTGAATCTAAAATCTTGAATCTTCCTTGTGAAATGAAAGACAATTGTCTTCTCCTTGTATTAGATGAGATGATGTATGAGAGATTGTTTCATCTAAGACCAAAGTGATTGGTCAGTTGGTCTTGACTCCCAGTGCTCCCAGTGCTCCCCTTATCTGCTTTCAGCAGTCCAGTCCAACAGCAACAGTCAGAAATAACTTAAGAAACTCCTCCACCACTGTGTCCCATATTCAGCCTTCAGCCTTTACATTCATCTTCCAGCTTTTGGAAGGAATATAATTAAGGCAGATGACAACCCATTACTTATAACTGTGGTGACTACAAATTAAATTTGGTTTTGTAATTTGTTTCTTGTTTTTAAAAGCAAAGTCCATATTTAGCTTTTTTTGCCAGCCTTGTTTGAGGCATGATGTCATCATTCTACGTGTTTGTTTTGTAAGACCGTGCAAGCTGCAGTCATCTTTAGCCGAGTTGCTTTTACAGGAAGATGCCCAACTCACACTCTGTTCCTAAACTCTTTGCTACTTCAAGTTTAAAATGCAACCCGCTGCCTGTCTCTCAAAGACATTTGGGTTCCTAACTAGGCCAATGTAAAGTGGGACACAGTTCTGGCTCCTGAGGATCATATCTCTGCAGAGGAATATGGAGAGGTCATATTTGCAGATTTGAGTGGTCCAAAAAAGGTGAAAACAAAGTAGATTAGACTTAAACTGTACAGGCTTTTGCTTTAGAGAAGGTTTGCAATTTTTAACGTTACATTATGGTTTCACAATTGCCTCATTAAATATATTCTACTGTTTGTTTGTTGCTTAGTTCCCTCCCATTTCAAAAAAGAAAAGGGAACATCCTACATTTTGCCTCACTTCCTCATTTAGCCTAAACACAGATCATAGCAAGTCAGAGGATTAAAATGTGTGCTTGGCAACAAATGGTTCGGTAGCCTTGTAAACTGATCTAAAGGGAGGTGAACCATCCCAGCTGGGGTGTATGACTACCAGGCCAGGCAGGAGTTAGTCACATGGTCTAGCCTAGAGAGGTCTTAGTATCATATGATGGGCCAGCAGGGAGACACATGCTCTCCTATGGGCAAAATACAAAGTGTATGCAGTGTGTTCTTAATCAGATAAGTGAGTCCCTAAGGACCCACAAACATTCTCTAATAAAATAGCGGTGTAAAATGTACCAAATTGGATGTCCTCTGTTGGGAACATTTTACTGATGTGGATCCCCTGTACTGTTATTATCTTTAGTGGTTAGTGCCCACACTGGTCCTATTATCCATCATAACATCGTAGGACTGCCAACGTTACTGCAGATGTGTGTTGCAGCATCACTTTTCCTGCAAAGAACTGTTGTGCTACACATGCAATATTTCAGGCACTGCAGCAAATGAAACAAGTATACCAGTTTAGAGCAGAGGTGGAAAAACTGTCAGCCATGTCCAGGGTTAACTTGTTTCCGTGCTTGCAGATACTAGAGGCTATCCCCATTAACAGCACTGTGCCTCTCAGAGGCAGTAGATCAGGTTACCCCAAACCTGATCAATGACTCAGCCAGTCATCTGGGAGCTCCAGAGCTCTTTACCAGCACACACTCTTCTTGGTTAAGTGCACTCCTGCCTCCTTCCATTTCCGACAGCTACTCTTTGCCTAGATGAGTACATCTCCTTCTGGACAGCAAATGCACACCTTTGACAGTCTCTGTGACCACATATTGTTGGAGTTGGAAAAATGAAGCCATTATTGTATGGCTTTTTAACCATAGTCCTTACAGAGGAATGACAGTTGTGGCTGTAGCCAGCTGCATAGCTCCTACTAGATCTTTGGAGATTATGGTCTGTGTTGGTCAGTGCCACTGGTTTGATAAAATCAAGAGATAAGAGATTTTGTTCACTCTACTTCCCTCTAGCAGGAAGTAGTTCAGTGGTGTTGCTACTGGAATAACCGTAGCTGCCGCCCGTGTTTATTTTGGAACAGCCATAAAATGCCTAGAGTCTTCTTATACACATAAAGCTGTGTTTCTTCCTAAATGTTATGCAGCTGTGGTGCTTGAGGGAGCAATTCTAATTTTGACCCACAACTATAGCTAGTGTATTGCTAAAAGTTTATTTGTAATATGATAATCACTTTAAAAAAAAAATATATATATATATATATATACATACATACACACACACACACACACACAGTATACATAGTATAGATTATAGTCAGGAAGTTGCATGTGGTTGAGGCTAAAAATATTGAAGTTATCAACAAGCAGTGTTTCCTGTACATTGATTTATGTATAATATCAACATTAAAGGAGAATCTTGATCGCTATAAATATGCGAGTATAGTCGATAGAAGAAAAAAACGAGCCGAATCAGTGCGGTCAACACGGCGTAGCTGCAGCTCCCTCTACGAGCTTCCACTTAGCCAAAACAGCAGTTGTCGGGGCAGGTTTTAGAGTGCCTTTGTGCCTCTTAACAGACATAAAATGCAATTAAAATGTCTGTGCAACATGAACAGGGCCCTTACATGACAACAAGATGCATTTTCAACTCAGACATTGTTTAAATTCACCTAAACTGTCTCTATTCTGCCGGTAGCTAGCTCGCCCAGTTAGCTGCTAGCTGTTAGCTACTAGCTGCCGTCCGTGATAATTGTGTTCAGCCAGGCTTCTGTAATAATCATCACGCAGCAGTTCCGTGTGTATTTGTAGCTCATCCATTTTGTGTGTGATCGATCTGGTGTTGGTGAGTAGGAGGGTTGGCAGTGTCGATCTGTGTGGTAGTTCCCTTAGCCACGCTAGCAGGCCTGACCGGTATCCTTGCTTCTCCAAGCGATCTGCACACTGTTTACCTTTTCCTGCTGTACCGGGACTTCAGCGCGAGACTACAGCTAGCCTTCTCTAACGCTATCACTGTGCAAGGCACAGACATAATTTGGCCCGTTTACATGTAGTTACATAGTCACTGATATGGTCATAACCACTACAGTGCTCAATTACCTATTTTTGAGGGGGAATAAACTTCAAGTTTTCGTCACAAAGGCATGACCTGTCCTCTGGAGAAGATCATGTGCTTATAATTTTGCAGTGCTTTTAGTGGCCTCTGGGGCATAGGCGGTGTGACATAATGGTTAAAGAGAAGCAAGTCCATGTTTGGTGGATTCCAGGAAGGAGCGGGTCCGTCAGAGGAAGACAGTAGGCCGGCTAGTGGTGGGGTCCAGTGGTGGTGGTTCTGGTCCGCTGGATGGCAGGAGTGAGGCGGTAGCAGGAGCCAGGTTCCAATGGCAGCTGAGGCACAAGAGAAAGGATCAGGACAGTCAAACATACAATCGACTAAACAGATAAGCAAAGGTTTGTCTGGAGCGAGACTAACTGTGACAGTCTTGATTATGATCTAACGCAGAGTGGAGGAATGACCGGGTACGTGAAGAAGAGGTTGATTGTGGTAGATGAGAGGCAGCTGGAACCCAGACTCCCGCACACCAGACTCCACTCCTGTAATTAGGACAGACAGAGGGAGGGAGAGAGGAGAGACAGAGAAGCTACCTAGGAGCAGCAGGCCTAACATATTCAACATTTCTCTCTCTTCTCTGGACTTCTCTCAGGTGTAGTTAGCTGACGCGCAGCCATGATGAAATCGGGCGCCACCAAGGTGGGGCTGCCCAAGCTGGGACTCCAGGACCGGGCCAAGCAGGCCTCCTTGGCCCCATCTTCCTCCACCACCAACTCCACCTCCACAGCCATGAAGACCTCCAGATCCTCCAACACGCTGGCCTCAGACCAGCGCCTCAGCAGGGTGAGTTACAAGCACACTACAACCTACCATCATGATACCTGTACATGAGTGATGAGTCTGATTAAATCACTTCAGAACATTATTTTAACAACATTAGACCTTGATTGGTGATACTAACAGCAGATGTGTCTCTAGATGAAAAGAGCCAGCAGTGATGATGCCTTGACGAAGCCTGCACTGGGAGCCGCTGCCTCTGGCTCCCGGATGAAGAAGACCGTGACCATGGGAGCCATCTCAGATCTCGCAGAGGCCCGTCCTCGCAGCCTGTCTGGTAGGGGACTACCACTCTTAGGCCAGCTGCACACTGGCTGCGTGGCGTGAGCGTGTCAGCTGCGCGGCGTGTCCGTTTTTATTTCGGCTCTCATGTTAACAGGTTGCACACTGCCTGCGTGACACGCACGTCCTGCTAGAAATGGGACTGACGCCTATTTTTCACACGACACGTAAGCGTGTTGGAAGCGTTTCCAGGCAAAATAGAATAGGAAAAGATGTTTATGTCATTTTGACAGATACATTTAATAAATGACATTTTGATGTTTGAAAGTCTCTAGGTTTTGACATAAATGCAGATATAAATGTAATTAAAAAAATAAATAAAAAATTATCGATTTTCAAATGTTGCACCTGTCAATACAGAACGAAATATTCTGTAGCTTATTTTGCTGTCAATACTGCCGACGTTGTCTTTGCTATAATCAAATCAGTATATATTTATGTTTTAACATGAAGTATACTACTGCTTTCATTTTATCAATGGGAAAAACACATGTGTACAGACAAGGCTAGCAGCAGCAGCAGCGCTGCGTCAGACACGTTTCTGGTGTGCAAAGACATAGAAAACGCCACGCAGCCGTCACATGCAACTGACACGCAACAGAAACGCCACGCTCACGCCACGCATCCAGTGTACAGCCGGCCTTATCAGATTTCAGACAGAGACAGAGAGAAAAAAAGCAATATTAAGCTGAGAAGCATGGGAAAGACCTGTGGTGTTCTTAAATTATTAATGTAATCTGTATTTTGTGTCAGTTTAGAGATCACCGTAGTAAACACTTCTGTGTGAAAGTAGTGCAACTAACCACTTGTGACCACTAGAGAGCAACAGTACACAACTAAAGCTGCCTGTCGCAGCCCACAGGTGCTGGTGGTAACTACTCCTTTTTTTTTCTTGTGTCTCTTTATTCTCATTTGTTTGGCAATGATGACATGCAGGTGGCTGAGGACTAAAGTTCTCAGGGATTTTGGTCCAAAACTGAGAGACTGGACACATTCATAGTGTGCTGCTCAGTCCTCACACATCTGCTCAGCCGTGTGACCAGCAGGCTATGTTTTGGATGATAAGAGGACAAGAGAGAGAAAAAGGATGTTGGTGGTGTTTTTGGCTGGTCTTTTGATGTTATTTCGCTCATGTGCTTGCGTGCTTATGTGCATGTACAGTAAGTGTTGATGTATGTGTTGGTTTGGCTTTTAGTACTGCATTATGGCTTATGTGTGGTCAAGCATAGTTATTATTTAAGACACAAAGAAACTTTGCTTCAATATTAATCATCATTACAGCGTAGTAATGAGGTCAGGAATTACACCAGCAATGTCTCGAGTAACATTATACAGACGTGGATCTTTTATGGTTCCGGTGTTGCGTGAGAGAGCCAGAAGAAGGGTGGAGATACCTGACTGACTTAAGCTATTTGATGATTACCTCAGAATAGAGCTGCAGCGATTAGACTAATTAATTAGTCAATCGACTGAAAAATAATTGCCAATTATTTTGATAATTAACTGACTGTTTAAGTAATTTCTCATACAAAAATTATAGAAAATGCTGTGTTCAGCCTCTCTAATATGGAGTTTTCTGCTTGTGTCTGTTTTATATCATAATAAAATGAATTATCTATGGGTTTTGGACTGACAAAACAAGACATTTAAAGACATCACCTTGGATTTTGAGCAACTGGGATTGGATTGCGGGAGGTGGAGCGCTACCAGTTGGATCTGGTGGGGCTTACCTCTACGCACAGTCTCGGTTCTGGAACCATACTCCTGGATAGGGGTTGGACTCTTTTCTTCTCCGGAGTTGCCCAGGGTGTGAGGCGCCGGGCGGGTGTGGGGATACTCACAAGTCCCCGGCTGAGCGCCGCTACGTTGGAGTTTACCCCGGTGGACGAGAGGGTCGCCTCCCTACGCCTGCGGGTTGTGGGGGGGAAAACTCTGACTGTTGTTTGTGCGTATGCACCAAACAAGAGCTCGGAGTATTCGGCCTTCTTGGAGACCTTGAATGGAGTCCTGTATGGGGCTCCAGTAGGGGACTCCATAGTTCTGCTGGGGGACTTCAACGCGCACGTGGGCAATGATGGAGACACATGGAGAGGCGTGATTGGGAGGAACGGCCTCCCTGATCTAAACCAGAGTGGTTGTTTGTTGTTGGACTTCTGTGCTAGTCATGGATTGTCTATAACGAACACCATGTTCGAACATAGGGATGCTCATAAGTGTACTTGGTACCAGAGCACCCTAGGCCAAAGGTCAATGATCGATTTTATAATCGTTTCATCTGATCTGAGGCCGTATGTTTTGGACACTCGGGTGAAGAGAGGGGCAGAGCTGTCAACTGATCACCATCTGGTGGTGAGTTGGGTCAGAGGGTGGGGGAAGACTCTGGACAGACCTGGTAAACCCAAACGGGTAGTGCGGGTGAACTGGGAACGTCTGGAGGAGGCCCCTGTCCGACAGACTTTCAACTCACACCTCCGGCGGAGCTTTTCGTGCATCCCTGTGGAGGCTGGGGGCATTGAACCCGAGTGGACAATGTTCAAAGTTTCCATTGCTGAAGCTGCGGCGGGGAGCTGTGGTCTTAGGGTCTTAGGTGCCTCAAGGGGCGGCAACCCACGAACACCGTGGTGGACACCGGTGGTCAGGGAAGCCGTCCGACTGAAGAAGGAGTCTTTCTGGGATATGTTATCCCAGGGGACTCCGGAGGCAGTTGCAAGGTACCGAAGGGCCCGAAGGGCTGCAGCCTCTGCCGTGAAAGAGGCAAAGCAGCGGGTGTGGGAGAAGTTCGGAGAAGACATGGAGAAGGACTTTCGGTCGGCACCAAGGTGCTTCTGGAAAACCGTTCGCCACCTCAGGAGGGGGAAGCGGGGAACCATCCAAGCTGTGTACAGTAAGGATGGGACGCTGCTGACCTCAACTGAGGAGGTAATAGGGCGGTGGAAGGAGCACTTTGAGGAACTCCTAAATCCGACTAATACGCCCTCTATGGTAGAGGCAGAGCTGGAGGATGATGGGGGATTGTCGTCAATTTTCCTGGTGGAAGTTGCTGAGGTAGTTAAACAACTCCACAGTGGCAAAGCCCCAGGGATTGATGAGATCCGTCCAGAAATGCTTAAAGCTCTGGGTGTGGAGGGGTTGTCTTGGTTGACACGCCTCTTCAACATTGCGTGGAAGTCGGGGACGGTGCCTAAGGAGTGGCAGACCGGGGTGGTGGTTCCCCTTTTCAAAAAGGGGGACCAGAGGGTGTGTGCCAATTACAGGGGTATCACACTTCTCAGCCTCCCCGGTAAAGTCTACTCCAAGGTGCTGGAAAGGAGGGTTCGGTCGATAGTCGAACCTCAGGTTGAAGAGGAACAATGCGGATTCCGTCCTGGTCGTGGAACAACGGACCAGATCTTTACTCTCGCAAGGATCCTGGAGGGAGCCTGGGAGTATGCCCAACCGGTCTACATGTGCTTTGTGGATCTGGAGAAGGTGTATGACCGGGTCCCCCGGGAGACACTGTGGGAGGTGCTGCGGGAGTATGGGGTGAGGGGGTCCCTTCTCAGGGCCATCCAATCTCTGTACGACCAAAGCGAGAGCTGTGTCCGGGTTCTCGGCAGTAAGTCGGACTCGTTTCAGGTGAGAGTTGGCCTCCGCCAGGGCTGCGCTTTGTCACCAATCCTGTTTGTAGTATTTATGGACAGGATATCGAGGCGTAGTCGGGGTGGAGAGGGGTTGCAGTTTGGTGAGCTGGGGATCTCATCGCTGCTTTTTGCAGATGATGTGGTCCTGATGGCATCGTCGGCCTGTGACCTTCAGCACTCACTGGATCGGTTCGCAGCCGAGTGTGAAGCGGCTGGGATGAGGATCAGCACCTCTAAATCTGAGGCCATGGTTCTCAGCAGGAAACCGATGGAGTGCCTTCTCCAGGTAGGGAATGAGTCCTTACCCCAAGTGAAGGAGTTCAAGTACCTTGGTGTCTTTTTCGCGAGTGAGGGAACAATTCTCAATTTATCGCACCGTTGTGACGAAAAGAGAGCTGAGCCAGAAGGCAAAGCTCTCAATCTACCGGTCAGTTTTCGTTCCTACCCTCACCTATGGTCATGAAGGCTGGGTCATGACCGAAAGAACGAGATCCAGGGTACAAGCGGCCGAAATGGGTTTCCTCAGGAGGGTGGCTGGCGTCTCCCTTAGAGATAGGGTGAGAAGCTCAGTCATCCGTGAGGAGCTCGGAGTAGAGCCGCTGCTCCTTCGCGTCGAAAGGAGCCAGTTGAGGTGGTTCGGGCATCTGGTAAGGATGCCCCCTGGGCGCCTCCCTAGGGAGGTTTTCCAGGCACGTCCAGCTGGGAGGAGGCCTCGGGGAAGACCCAGGACTAGGTGGAGGGATTATATCTCCAACCTGGCCTGGGAACGCCTCGGGATCCCCCAGTCGGAGCTGGTTAATGTGGCTCGGGAAAGGGAAGTTTGGGGTCCCCTGCTGGAGCTGCTACCCCCGCGACCCGTTACCGGATAAGCGGAAGAAGATGGATGGATGGATGGATGGGATTGGATATTTTTTTTACTGTTTTCTGACATTTTGTAGACCGAACAATTAATTGAGAAAATAAGTATTTAGTATAATTTATTTTTATTATCTATTAAATTGCGTGTTGGAATTGTACTTTGTATGTAATCAGTACAGCCTTGCCTTGCTTATGAGCTGGGCGTACCATTGGATAAACAGAACAACTACAAATAGACCTGACAGCAAAACATGTATTACATATTGGACAAATATGGTGGTAGATAATGACAGGGATTTGTTTGCAGTAATTAACGTTGTTCCCAGCACATCTTTGGGAAATCCTCTGTGAGGGAGATGGCTGTGTTTGTTTATGGTGGCCCATCCACACTAAGGGTGGGAATCACCAGAGGCCTCACGATACGATATCATCATGATACTTATGTCAGGATAGGATATTATTGCGATTTTAAACACATTGCAATATTATGTGATATATTGCAATTTATTATATTTTTTCCAACTTCAAATTTTTCCCATTTTATTAATTATGTGCCCAAAAGGAAACTTTGTCAACATCTGTTTTATCTAAAAAGATACATTTCTCTGTTTGTTTATCTCACTTCAATTTTATTGCTGCAAAATGGGATTGTCAAGCAGACAAACTGATCAACACATTTATAATAATAGATCGATACTTCGCGTCTGTGTATCGATACAGTATTGCCACGGAAAATATCGCGATACTATGCTGTATAGATTTTTTTATTTTGTTATTTTTTTTTTTTTTCCCACCCCTAATCCACACCGTGTGTAGATGCTTGTTGCTGGGCTGAAGCAAAGATAATATAATTCTACTTGACAAAAG
The DNA here is from genome assembly GCF_008315115.2 of Sander lucioperca. Lineage (NCBI taxonomy): Eukaryota > Metazoa > Chordata > Actinopteri > Perciformes > Percidae > Sander > Sander lucioperca. The sequence continues at coordinate 7,416,355 of NC_050185.1, forward strand.
ACTCCAGAGGAGTGGAGAAACCCAGGCCAAGTGAGGCTCTCGATTCTTTGAAACACATTCAGACCATGATTTCATCCAGCTTTCGTTGGATAAGGCTCTAATTAACCAACGTTTTTTGTTTTGTTTTTTAAGTGTTTACACCCAAGACAAGAACAGATTTTTTGCTGTTCATGATCAGTTCATTACTCTTCACATACTTCTTCTGCAGTTATGCAAACCAATTTCTGGTATCCAAACAAATTTGAGGGCAGGAATATTGTTAAATATTTCTTGATCCTAAAGAAAACCATCTATCTTTAAAATAGGGCAAAGTTGTGATGCTGTCACGTAACTGCAATTTGCATCAGACAGAGGTATCGTTGATGGAAAATAACTTGGGGTGTTTGCTACCAAGAAGTAAAATCATAGGGTATTGTAGTTCCCTGAAATGTTATCCTCTGCGTTTTAGTTTAACTTTATTTCCTTTTGACGTGCTCAAATAAAAACACGCTGATGATTTGATCAGCACGTTTAATCTAAATAATGTTCCCATTGAGGCAAGCTGTGTTGTTCTGCACCTGGGCTGGGACTCGACACCAGTGCACGTCAAGACACAACGGCAGACAATGGATGGATATGTCAAACTGGTCTAAAAATCAAGCTAATCAGCAAGTGGAAAATCAAATCTGACACCTGGAAGAGCAATGAAGGTTAATCTAGCATGCCAGCAGTGACAATCATCATTTAGCCTCCTGCTCTCAATTCTAAGTCACTGAGCCTAAACTGAGAGTTCTGCTGAAATATCCACATGGGGGAAATGCCATGATTTGAATATAGATTGGGGTGGTGGTCTGTGGTATTTTGAACCCATTGATGTTGAGATGTAATGCTGTGAAGTGTCTTGAGTGTTTGCAGTTATTGATGTGGAAGTCTCTGAAGTAAAATCTGTTTTGGGGTGAAGAGAAGATTCAAAAATTCAGTCCAAGTCACACTCCAAGTCACTCCAATCCTCAGATGTGTCTCCAGGCTCGTCTTTGTGATATTGTCACCCGTCAGTCTTGCCAGGTTGGTCATAAACAGATGGGCTTCTCCCTAGTTGATATGTAACATTACACACTGACAAGAAGCAGTCAGGGCTTACTGGGCTCTAAGGCACACTGCAGCAGAACTTGTCATCACATCTGTCAGGCAGTAATTGAGTCTTTTCTTAGCGGCCGTCCAAAAACATTTTGTGACTAGACTTTGGACACATGACAGAATCGTCACTGACTAAAGTTGCATGGACTCAGAAAGATTATTAAGCAATGCGCGATCATGTGCACTCCATTTATGTACAGCAACAAACACAGCGTTTCAAACTGTAATTGTACCCACATCGCATTGAGCAAATCAATGCTTCTTAATTGTAGGAATGAGGACTGCAGCGGTGAGATGCATCATTTATTTTCTCAAGTTTTATCAGAACTGGGTCAGATGTGTTTGAGAAGCTGCGCATACAGGGGGAAGCAAAGACACAAACAATATAGCATCCTTGTGCTAATCAGTGTAATATAGAAAATACTGCAGCACTATAATACCGCATTTTGCCAAATCTCGATTTTTGCAACAGTCGGTCTTCAGTCAAGATATTGATCTGTGATACCCTCTTTCCTTGAATGCAACCGACCAAGATTGCCATTTTTATCATGATCTTTGAAAAATATTTTCACGGTACCTTCTCTCGCCAGTTCCAACTAGACATCAGCTGTGCAGTTATGGGCACATGCATACATGTACATGTACAGTATTGGCTGAAATGTCTGACAGTCTGACCCCGACCTTGCCCTCACAGCATGACGTGCTAATGAGTCAAAACTGTTATTTTTGCTAATGGAGTCTTTCCCCTATCCCATTTGGCACTTAACCAAGTCTACCGTGCTGTCAGACAACGGGTTAAAACCCAGCCCCATCCTGATGACTTATTTAAAACACCTCATCAATAATTCAGTAAAGCTTTCACTTGGAGAGGAGTCCCTGTGGAGTGTGCAAGGAGAGGAGACAGAAGGAGATAAGACTGTCCTGCTCTATAAATAACAAGCCTGGTGGGGGTGACCGCAGGGCATAACTTTACAAATGGCCATTACCTTGACAGGCGCTTTCCTTCACCTCTGCTCAGTCAATGCTTTCACATTGATCGTTAATGTTATGGTGAGGAAAGTTGAGCTTAACAAAGATGTCTTTCATTAAGTCTTTTCCTTGTCTGATTCAAGTACACTTATTTTTTGTTTTTTTTATAGCACTTTAAGACACACAGTTGGAAATTGTGCTGCTTCAGCAATAATCCAGCTCTACTGATGATACTACCTGTTAATAGTCTTTGATGTGTAAAATTGACGGCCTTCACCTTTTAAGGCCCAAATTGGTGTGACATTTAGTGCAACTTGTGTTTTCAGTTGTTGTACCGTGATAGATTAGGAGTGTCAGCAGACCTGCCATCACAATGGGTAATAATGACTAACACGGAAGATTACAAGGTATGATATATTGATTTTTGTAAATATATTTGTACTACAAATAAGTAGGTATGAAATATACTGTAGAACGTCTATGTGATCCATTTGAAGCTCCCATCATTGAAAATAGAGTACAAAACTACAATTAAGGGTAACACTTTACTTGAAGTTTTCTACATAAGAGTGACATGACACTGTCGTGAACACATGACACTGTCATGACACATGACACAGTCATGACACATGAACCCTAACTCTAACCCTAACCATAACTTGTCATGACAAAACCGAATGACACTTACTAAAAAAGCGTTATGTCATAAACGTTTATGACTTGTTTATAATGTTTATGAAACATTCATGACAGTGTCATGTCACTCTTATGTAGAAAACTTCAAGTAAAGTGTAACCCAATTAAGTACAAAAGTATATCATACTAAATATAAATTAGGACCTAAAAGGGACCATTTAAAGGTTTGTAACTCGGCTTTCTATATTTTCTGGTCGAGCCAGAAACTACCGGCTTTTGCCCTATTTCATGATTCATTCCTTGTTCCACTTGTGTATATTTGGTAGCATCTAGTTTCACTTTTTTTTGCCTTTTAGGTAAAAGTTGAGAACAAACATGTTGAGTCTTTGACAAGAGTTTGCAGATTTGGAAACACATGCAGCTGACAGTTTTACAGTGTTGCTGCTGTCTTTCTTCTGCGTGACATGTGTCAGTGCAATACTGTCGCCTCATAAATCTCCCTCGACAAGAAGATGAACGGGAATGATCAGGATTAGCTTAGCTTTACCGAGATGCATCAAGCTCTCTAATGCCACAGAGTTCACTTTTCTGTCCTCACCTACTTGATTGTTAACATGGAATAGTGAAATTCTTTTTCACATACAGAGTAATGTTTTGTCAGTCCTCTCTACTCTACAGTAGTGTTGTCATGATTACAACTAGTCAAGGAGAGTTGTTGCATGCTGTATGCTATCGGATTAAAATGCATCTCGTATGTGCTTTTTTTACTCTGATTGAATGTGAAATACTGCATGCTGAAGATTTGCAGAAGACCATGTGTATTTTCTGCTGTGTCCTTCCCCAAATAGCCATTAGTCAGACTCAGGATGCTTTTTTACTTTAACCTCCAGCCTCTGAGGTATGAAAGGTCTGCTGTCAGTGAGTGATGGAGATGAAGTTTCTCTCCGATTGTTCGCCATATAGTGTACGAGGTTTGCCAGCCACACCAGCTGGACTATGACTTTCTATTCCCTATTAATCAGCAGATAGCTCATATAATTTCCTCATGGCACCGATTCAGAGGGAAGATGGATGTATGATGCAAGTGTCAGTTGGCCTTAGTTTTTAGTCACAGTTCAGAATAAGCAGAGCAGAGAGGTGCACTAGAACTATTATAGGCCCAGAGTGTGTGTGTGAGTTTTACTATGCACGGCTCAGACACCAGACTCAGTCGTAACATGTGGTCCCAGCGGGGCCCGGGGCCCGGTCTGTCTGTGCGTCAGTGTTTAGGAGGCAGGAGGAGAGAGAGGTATGGTCCTTGAGCTCCTCATATCTGTCAGATAAATTAATCAAACATGCCTCAGCCCACTGGGATGCCTCAGCCTGCATGAGCACTCAGCCATGACAGACGCACACTGACACGAGCAGTAAAAAGACATACATGCATGTACATGCAGATGGATACACACAAATATGCATGACACATTACCCACACCTTTACTTTTTATGTCCCCCATACTGCCCTGTCTGAGTCTAAATATACACTACAGTATATACCGTATGATAATGCACTCCTCCGTTTTTGTGTGCATACAGTGTAAAAAGGATTATTGCAATAAATAGCTTTACTCCTACTCACTGCAGTGCATCGGTAGGGTTTGCTTCAAAAGGCCAGAATTAACACTGTATATAGGCATCTGGCATCAACTCAGACACACCTGGGCCCATTTAGGTTTGTTGACCAGAGTTTTGGCATGAAGTTTGAAATTCCTCTCCTGAGAAGCTTGTGACCCCAGCAAGTCCCCTAAAGATGCAAGACAGAGAGAATCTTAAAAGAGGCCTGTTTGGGCCCACAGAGATGGACGTCCTGTGGTGAGGAGAACATTCTTAACTGGATTAGAGGCATGTTTGTTTACCAAGGTAGACGTGCTGCTCCAAGACGAGAAGAAGAAGAGAATATTAAAGGAAGAGGGAAACGTACCAACAGTTTATGCAACATTCACGAGATATAAAAAGGCTTGGAAGCAGCCGTGTGCAGTATAGTATCAGAGGGTCGAATATTCAACCTGTCGTGGGCAGAATCATGCAGCAAACTAAATCTTCCTAACAGCTATTGGGAAAAAAATTCTAAAAGTGCTTTTCTGGCTGTAGCTTACTAGCCTGACATCGTCATACTCCGATTCTAATCAGAATAACTTCCCGACCTCAAATGTTGTGGGTGGGGCTAAGTTTGGCTGGCATCCAGGCTAGTAGCTTACAGTATACTGTGCATCAAATACATATTGAGAAAAATTGCAGCTACGACTTTAAATGTCCATTGCTTTATTATACTGCTTGTTCATTTTTATTTCCATGGTTCTTTTCAGCAGTGGAACACGAAGGAAATGGTAGCTCTAAGCTTATGCAACAGAGATCATCTACTAAAAATATCAGTCCTTATCTGTGTCAAGTACGGCTTTAAAAATTGATGTAGTTGAAATTAATTTTGATTTCTGATAAATAGTATTTCATAGTTGTGCCCTTAACAGAGGTTTCTTTTTGTATCATAACATACTGTATCGTAGACACTTGGATAACGTGACATAGTGCAGTCTCATTGTATTACTGTATACTGAGGTCGGGTGACACACTATGGCTCTTGCTTCAGAAGGGTATGAATAAAATAAAATAATTGTTTGCTAAAATTGCTGCTCTTTTGAAACAGTTTGTGGTAAATATAATTTATAATATAAGTGTGGTATAGTGTAGAGGTATTTTCGGCCCATATATAAATCCAAATGATCTAATCTCTTTTTTTTATTTATTTATTTTTTATTAATTAGTGATAGCGATTTTCCTGTAGTGAAGAGGAGCAATTTCTGGATTCCTTTGTGTTTTGGCTAAATTTCCAAGAGGGGTTCATAATGATTTTCCTGATAGTACATATGTGCACACACAAACACATTGAAGATTGGGAGCCCACTAAAGAGACCAGTGCAACTAAAAATGACAAGTCATTCTCCCTTCCAACTTGGTTTCTCCATGTAGCTTGTGCCATCGTAAATATTTAACACACGCATACATTGTGAATGAGAAAGGACAGAATAAAAAAATCTTTCCCTCACTAGCTTGATACACAACCCCACCAAAACTAGCACACCACCCCCCATCTTTTTACACATGTAGGCACACTCGCATGCTATTGTTCTCTGCTGTAGAGAAAAATGGTACTGCAAGCCTGGGGTGGCCTCTTATCCCCTAGACCAGCATCTCCTTTCCCCATTTATGAAGACTTTTGTTGATAAATTGCAGTTGTGATTTTTGTGGGAGGGGGGAGCGGGCACGGAACACTTTGTGTGAGGTCCCAGGCTGCAAGTTTCCTTAGCAAGAAAAGACAAGAGCTGCACTGTCACCCTCTGCCAAAAATACAAATAGTGCCTTTCCTTTCTTCCTGCTCCTCTCTCCTTCCCTTCTCTCTCTCTCTCTCTCTCTCTCTCTCTCTCTCTCTCTCTCTCTCTCTCTCTCTCTCTCTCTCTCTCTCTCTCTCTCTCGTCTTTTCAGTACTAGTGAGAGGGACGGTTCATCTCACCATTGTTCAGCTGGTATTGGTGAGAGTAAACGGGCTGGCATCAGTGGGTGGTGTTATGTTAATGTGTCTCTGTGTGTGTATGTGTGTATGGCCTGGGAAGCCACTCCCCTTGTGAGCCGATTCCAGTCATCACAGCAATAATAAAGTGCACACGACGCTGCCCGCCTGCCAGTGTGACATACTGTCACCGTACTTGAGGACACGCATACTCGCACACATTCAGGCACGCACGCAGTCACTCACTGACAGGACACAAAGCCTGTCCCCTCACACATGCACACACACATTCACTCACTCACTCACTCACTCACGTATACAGTCCAGGGAAGGAGTGGAGAAAAGAAGACCAGTAGGAGGGAAGAATAAGAAGAATTTGATCTCTTATGGTTTCCTCCTGTGACTGACCAGCGCTGGTTGTGGGTGCTGAACAGAGACAACAACCCCGACACTCAAACACACACACCTCTCCCCCGCAGCCACGGATTCTTGGATTAGTCCGCCCCGGTGTGGAGAGTGGGAGTCGCGGAGCGGACCAACATGGGGAACCAGGCGGGGAGACAGGAGTTAACAGAGTCAGGTCTGCTTCTGTTGTTTGGCTGTTTGCCTCAGCATCACTTAGCCCTCTTTGTCCATGTCTATCTTTCTCTGTTAATGCAAAAAGGCAAAGACATGCATTTGTTAATTACAATAGATGTGAGCTGATCTTTTGTCATGTCTGAGTACATCACTGACACGACAAGTCTGACTAATGAAAACTGACTAAGATGAACACCAACAGAGCACTTACTGATGAGTACTGATTAGTTTGCCCTGGAGTTATAGAGTTCTTTAGAAGTTAGTTGTTCTGCTCTGTTCTTTACAGTATTTGTGTGAGCGTGTTCATACTTATTGTGTGTGCGATTATTGCTGTTGTGTGTTGTGCTTCTGTATTTAGTCAGTACAGGTCTGTATGTGTGTATCTGCTTGCACCTGTGTGTAGACATTGGGCGGGGGTAAGTGCTGAATGAGATTTGCCTGACATTACTGTAAGCATGAGGGAACCTGCTAAAGGAGATGTTATCATCAGTCTCCCGCTTACATCCCTCCACTGCCCCAAGCTCACTGCGCCTCAGTAAGATTTCCATTTCAAAGTCCCTCTGAACTGCACTCAGCAGCAACTTCACGCTCATCGGAAGACAACCAAGCTTCCACGTCTGTAACATCTCTCAATTTCTTTAACAAAATGAGCATTTGCATCTTAATATATGTGTACTTGTGTATGTGCACAGAGCATCCTCATATTTGCGCACACACACACACACACACACACACACACACACACACACACACATATATATATATATATATATATATATATATATATATATATATATATATATATATATGTTATGTGATTATAGATCCATGTTTTCATCCCAACAAAAAATAGACGCTGAATAGACCAGAGCCTGGGCAACATACACACACATACACACACACACACACACACACACACACACACACACACACACACACACACACACACACACACACACACAGTGTAGTATTTTGTCAGTAGTGGGTGTTAAGCTGCCTCACTTCATAGCAGTAGCGTGTGTTGCTTGAAGATACAGTACAGTAGGCTCAGATTGGAAGGCAATGGTAGCAAGCTGCTGCATGCTTGAAACGATTAGCTCCTAGTTTCTTCTCCACGCATGCACACACATACAGCATACAGTGCACAGTTAATACATTGCATACAAAACAAAAGATTGAGTGTTGAGTCAAAAAGTAGGAACAAAGGAGGCTAACATTACCTTCTTCAATTCACTAGTTATTATCTACTTACTAAGCAAGTTGGGCTGCTTGTTGATGATTATTACTATTGGTACAAAATGATTATGAGATCGCTGCACATATGTGGAAGTATGTGGGGTTAAAAATGAAATTAGTCGGAGTGAAACGTTTGCTCAGCCAGTAAAAGAATACGCCATCACAGTCACACTCCATACAATCAATCATGTTCTCCAGGCTATGTGAAGTATTTAAACTCTGCTTGGTCCATGATCCTCAGTCCAACTCCCACATTATGAAATGAAGTAGTCAGCAATAATAATTTATTGACCTGTTATTCTTATACATTTGCATTCTCCATTTTATCAAATGAGCCTCTTTAGTTAATGAGAATTGATCATCAAACAGCATGATTTTTCATTATGCCTGCTTATGACATGAAGCTATAGATCCAAGAGAGCTAGAGACTAAGGGACCGAAGACACACAGAAACTATTGAATTGATTTTTCACAAGGTAGTAGTATAATAATAAGTGTACAGACTTTAAAACCTTTAATCAAAGCAGGGGTTCATTATGTGATTTGTTCAAATGAACGGCAATATCTAAAACTCTTTACATAACCCGGCCAGCTGAGGTTTGTCAGACTCTGGGCTTGGAAAGTAGAATGACAGTTCTGATGCTGGAAGTAAGGAAAGAAACGTGGGACCAGGAGGAGCTCTTCAGATTTGCTTGATGGTGTTATCTGTGAAGTGGCAGTCTAAGGAGTAAGCTGTCTGCTGCAGTGATAAGGCGGTTGTTATCAGAACCAAATTAAACTGAAGGCTACTACACCGAGCCTTCCTGTCTCCACTGGCTCACTAGGAGAGCGTCCAAGACCAGAGCCAGTGGTCAGCATGTTGTCAGCTGTTGATGAATTGTCAGTAATATATTGTCCAATAACAGTGGGTCTATTTCCAGGGCTACAACTCAGTCAGTTGTACCCATTTACATCCAGGATTAAAGGAAATATGTTTATGTAGTGAGGTAAAATATGTTGTTGTGGCTATCACTTGGTCAAAAATAGGAAACTTGTGGTTTCTCCAGAAGTTTGATTAGGATGCTTGAAGGTAGCTGTAATGTTTAAAGAGGCTGCCAAAAACATGAAAAAGCACAGTGTTTTTTTAATCAATGTAGCAGTTAGCGTGTTGTCATTGGAATAACATTGTTGTTTCTGTTCACACTGCAGTACAGCAACACTAACTTATTCTTTTTTATGGGTGCTGGTACAGAAACCCAACTCAGTTCAGACATGCAGTATGACATTTCTCAAATGTTAACACTATAATTGCACAATTAAATGTTGATTCAAAGATTTATTTCCCTTACCTTTAGGACTGTCTATGTCTGACATAAATGTGACTAATATTTTAACTAATATTCTACTTCGGAATAAGTTTGTGTTCCAGATATTTTTTTTAAGCCCCCACATAGTCTATTTTACCTGATTAGTGTGGTTGTGAACAGACTGTACTTGATCGTCCTGACTTTCCTGTCAGCTTTAATGCATCTGTTAGTGCAGGATAACTTAAGCCTTTGTCACGCTAATTGGCGCATAGTGTTTGGTGACCTCATGAAATTCCCATTATGGCACCACCCGACGTCAACGTAAGCAGACGTCTAATCGACAAAAATAGTTGTGTGTATGTGCAGGGTGTTTTTTAAAGGTGATTTTATAAATTTATTTCTGCCTGCTAGCCCAGATAAGTGCCACCAGGCAGGCGTGCCTTGGCCAGTCGAGACCGGAAGCCCGTGGCATTGGAAGCTTGGTGACGTAGTGACTTCTTGGGGGTTGTATGCATAGACATATATATATAAAATGGACCAACAGATCCCGTTGCTATGGACGGAGACCAGTGAAGGATATTAGAACCATTTTCCGGTGATGGCTGAGTGTAACTGCGCAGCCGCCAACAGAGAGAGACGACGTAAATGTGATGTGAGCAACCTGTCTGAAAGTTGTAAGTCTTCTGGTAGCTGTGCCAAGAGAAATCTCAATCATTCCCAATCTTGCAGAGACAGAGAGCGTAGGTATATGTAAGGAGATAACATAGGCACAGGCACTTAAACAGCGAATGTAAGTCGAAACTGCCTGCGAGTTTCTCCTGTACCATACGGTAATTCCTCTACTATGAGACAGTAAGTCTCGTGGTTATGACACAATTGTTAGCCTATTTTTACAAAAACGTCTACTACGGAGCCATAACGTGAGATACAAGGTAATGGAGCCTTTTATACATTTTCGTGTTTCTTTAGAAATAAACAATGGACAAATAGTTGCTAAACGCTTCAGATGTAAAGTTATTCTCTGTCAAAGTGGCGCCAAAATGAATGGCAGTCAATGGAATGCTAACGGGAGGTGATGGCTTGGTAGCATCAAAATGGCGCCATAGGAGCTACGCGTTCTGGGGAGAGGCTTACCCCCTTGGTTGTATGACACAGCTAATATGATATAGCTTCGTTACCAGAATAATCATAAACAAGCATGATAACCGTTTTATTTGATTTTTAAACAAAATACAAAACATACAATTTACAACATGTCAAATATGTCAATATACAAATATATCACAGCATTTATTACTACTTACTACACTGATGCTAAATACTTTTCTGTCTAGTGAAGCACTGATTCACTGTGCCTGGTGGGTGGCAGACTTTAACACCACCATGAGCAACAACAAGACAGAATGTGGAAATGCGTAGATCATTGTGCTATCTCAACACTATATCAGAGCACATTGACGCAGAGCAGGGATTTGGCTTAAGGAAGCACGTTTGTCCAACTTCTGATAGCTGGGACACTGAGGAAGTTACATCAGTCATACTTTCCATGGCAGTTAGCAGTTGGTACCATAAACACACCGGCCATTCCACAGTGCTTTGTGTTTGCAGAGGGAGGAGTGTGCTGTTTAAATGTCCTGTTTGTGTAACTGGAGACTAGAGCCTAGACATCAAAGTTAGTTTATTATAGCCTTCAGGCCTGAGCTCATAAGAATCACAAATTTATGGTTGAGTAACTAACAGTGCGTGTATAAAATTGACATCCTAAAAACACTTGAATCGGATCTGACACGTAAGCTGCCCAGTGATCATGTGTTCAATGGATACCAAATCAACCTGATATGATTTGTGTTTCTGTCAGCAGCTGGCTGTGGTTCGTCCTCACTCTGGGAACAGTAATCCTGGCGTTTCTGTGGATGTAGGTTCTGTTGTCTGCCATCCAGCACTTTTTGAGAGTGAAGGCGGGAATACTGGGTGTTATCTTGTTGATTTATGTATCTTTGTCCAGTCACTCCGGAAAGTGGCACAGCGGAATTCATTAACACATCTTCGCAAAAAAAAGTGGCGAGTGGCGTTGGAAGCTTGGTGACGTAGTAGTAACCTTTTGCGGGTTGTATGACACAGCTAATATGATAGCTTCTTTGGTTCTCTCCAAGGTAAGGACTGTCAAGATGCCATGAATTTCCATGTCAAAGGTCACCAATATTACTCTGTGCTTAAAAGCAATGCATGAATTTACTTTGCCTTGTCTGAAACTTTGCTTTTCTAAATGCTGGTGACTGATCCCTTCTGTAAATTCGGTTTCCTCTCTGTTGGTTATGTTTAAAGCTGTGGTCAGTGGAAACGGAGCCACAGTACCCTCTCTTTTGCAAAACCCTATTTACGGCTTAATTTTTTTTAATCTTTTTTGTGTTCAATTCCAGCAAAGTAGCTCACAGCCTAATACACCCTAAATCTGGTAACATTTGTTCTAAAGGTATAAGGCTAGGATGGAAATCATCAGAAGCTTAAAACTAAGTTTAGCAATACTCATTACAACCTGTTACCCATCACACACGCTGATCCTATAAACCTGCAATCATGTCAAATGGCATATTATTATTCCTTCAGCAAGTTCTGTGTTAAACTGTTTTCCATTCTGAGCATAAAGAAACTCTCCCTCACAGCTGGCCGGCTCATGGTCCACGCTATTGGATATCTCTGTAGGCTGTATTGGCTCTATAAGTAGTGTTAAGCAGAGTGGATCAGCATAAGGATGCTGTGTAAAAAGTCTTAGCATGCAGGCCAGTTAAAATGATTCAATCAAAAATGATTAAGGGAGCCAAAGAACCCAGGCCAAGTGGCCCTCGGTGGCTTGCCAGCTCTCATGCTGCACTTTTATGCTGTGCCGCAGAGGAAGCACAGAGCTGTTCATTTTTCAAGCGGAGACAAGCATCTCAGTTTAAATACACAGTGAAGGTTTTTATTTAAAGGGAGGGCGGAAGGTTTGCCTGGTCAGTTCTAGGCACTATTGATTAACATGCAGCATGCTGACAAGAGAGTCACACCAATGACTTAGACTCAGAATGTATAAGGGTGTGTTTATGCACATTAGTCCGTCCACATTAATCAGAGCCAGTCAACGCTGTACGATTTCTTCAGTCTCTCCTCCTTACCTTTTCATGATATCCAGCCTCTTCTTAGACTAGCCACAACCAAAACACGTTCTTTGATTTGCTACATTTTTATTATTTTCTACTGATTTATATATTATATATGATTTATATACTGAGTAATCCCAAGAGAAGAAATATCACCTGAGCTATTGAGCATATTTCCCCTTCTCCTCTCATGCATCCTGCATATCAGCCACTGAAACAACACAGACTCCCATCATTAAATAACCGCAACACAAATACTTTCACATTTGTATCTTATTCTTTACGTCACTGAACATTAACTATTTTATGCATGTTTGTATGTAGAAGAGTTTAAATGGAGCCTTTTGTGTTATTTGATGATATTATACATTACCACCTCCATTCAGCTGATGACAGTAAAAAGGTATGCAACCAACTCAGACCTATTTTATGTTGTAGGTAAAACTAACCGAAAACAGTGGTATTAGAGCATTAGCTGACAAAATATAATCAATTTTGTGAGTGTGAAAGTCACCCACTGAATCTCAAACATTTAGCCAAAAGTTTGTTTTGATGAACTTATCCCAAAATGCAAACAGCCATTCAAATGCTCTGTGACGTCCGTCTGTAAACTCAGGTTCAAAGACAGGTGGTAGACTGCTGTCAGCCGTCAGTGGATCTCTGCAGCTTTATGATATCGTTTTAGTATATCTGGTTTACACAGCCGACTAGTGCAAACACAGACACTGCTCTTCTTATAATAAATCAGAATGCCCTTGTTTGGCATTGTAGTTAGGAGCTTCTGTGGTTTTCTGTTATCTGTTTGCTTATTTATTTATCACCTTGCATATGCATATGTAGTCTTGTCCTAGACTGAAAGCAAAGTCAGAGATTCAAGACTCTTTTTAGAAAATATAGTGTAAGATGTTATCACGCTGCATTCACAAAACCTGTTATCTATATTACAAAATCTGCTGTTGATCCGACTTGTGGACCTTGATTTTAAAGATGTGTACTATACCTTATTACAATGAAGAACATTTTTATCCTCAACAATTGGTGTTGTCGTGTTTTTTTTAGTAGCACATTGTGCTGTTGTGATGCAGTTTACCATCCAGGCTAATCTCTGCTCAGTCACTGTGGCAGTCATGGAGCCTCGCTTCTGTCTATCTTCCACTCGGGTAAGAGGAAAGGAATGCCTGTGAGTCGCAGCGTCTGACAGATAGGCGCCTGTTGACCTATTTCATGCCCTGACAGTTGGACAACAGGAAGGCCAGAACCACAGACTACGTTTTCTGTCCCTCCTCTCCACTTCCACCTGACTGAAAAACTGCACACCACATTTCCTGTAACAGACACAAGGGAAGACAGAGGAGTGGCAGCGAGAGATTCCCATCCAAAGCTTTTGTTTGTGAGGATGACTAAGCCAGTGTGTCATTTTAGGTGCCAACTCTCTGACTCTTGACCACCTGCAGTCATTATTTCATCACGACTCCTCACCCATGACCCTCCTGTGCTGTAAATTGAAGGCTCAGTGCACTTTGCTCATGATGCACTCTGTCACCTCTTGGCTGGCTGGCAGGCAGGCTGCAGTTAACTGGCTGGTGCTGGATGCCATCCAGCCACACGGCTCCTGCTGTGATTTGAAAGCTTATCTTCATTAGAAAGAAAGTGAAAGAAAGAAGCCAGCACAGTGCATTACTTTGATCAGGGAGCTGACTTCCCATGGAATAACTGATAGCTTTTGGATTACTGGAAGTCAGTCTGTGTAATTCATTTAGATAATTAGTTAATGTAAACAACCCACTCATTTCATATGCTCAGCCTCCTCAGTCACTGAGACATTGAATATAAAAATACTGATTTGTGACAATGTTCTCTGTCATTGTGAGTGATTTTCTTTTCTTTCTTCAAAACTGGTATTTGGTGGTACTTACACTTTGCTATCATAAGAGCTAGACTGCTCACACTGCATGAGGATTTATTCCCTGCTAGAGGAGGAAAGCTGCTCAGTGAGCAAGTTAACGGCCCATTCCGCTCCTTTTCACAGATTTAGTGCTTCTCAGAGGTAGCTATAAATGGTCCTGGACCTTAGCCGGCCTACATCAAAAAAAGCACTAAATTAAGACTAAGCTAACTCTTAACCACCTTGGTCTTGCATGTTTTAGCACACCTATAGTAAAAAATAATTATCTGTGAAGACCATAAATGCATGTTATTGTGCGCTCTAAAAAAACAGTCTACAACTGTCACTTTATAAGATGTTTGTGTCCTAATTACTACCACACAGTAGCTTTACAAAAATTCCACACCCACTATTGTTTTGGCTGAATAGTCAGACTACTGGAATGTAGTGTGTGAACTTTGTGATGGGGTGGACATTTTCTAAGTAATTTTAACCCTCTCTTCTTTTCTGCTGTCATTAAGAAAGAGGTTGACGTCAATGTCACTCTAAAGGCTTTGCAACATCAGTCCAAAAAACTTAATGGCTGTTTTTTTTTTTTTTTTTCTTCTTTTGTTTCTTAGTTCTTTTGTCTTTATTGTATTTGGCTTGGTTTTACACCGAATAAATTGTTATCCACCAGCCACACATGTAGATGCCCTTTTTCTGTTTCCTTTATTCATCAAGCGAAACATTAAGCAGGCAATGTAATTTACAGCAGTGCGCTGCTACATGTTAATGCACGTACCCACATTCTGTCCTGGGAGTGTTTTACAGGTGGCCACTAAGCAGCTCGGCTAGAGCAATTGGAGGTTAATTGCTTCTTTCAGGGACGTCTCAACTCTAGTGTCTAAGAGAAACTCTTCTCTCAGTCTCTCTTTCTCCACTCTTCAATCCAACATAATCATTTATTTTAGATTGTTCAAAATGGTTGTCAAATACATTTAAGAGACTGAGGAGTGCCATTTTCAGCCACAAGTTGACAACTTTAGGTGTCAGTGGTTTATTTGAAGTCTCCTCCTGCCCTCTTAAGTGTCAGTTTAAGTAGAATCTAATCTCAAGTCTTTTTCTCCTGGCAGAGCCATGCCCCCCGCTGGTTCTGTGTCTGGCAAAGTGGGCACTTGATGATGTGAAAATTGAAATAATAAATTTTCTACAGCTGCTGTGTTGGTCTTGGAAACTCACTGGGGTGGTATTTTTTTTATCTACTAGAGACAGATTGATACACTGTCAGCGGTGGTCAGTATCAGCTCTATAAAACAATATTGTTTTTGGTCTAATATTGTTTTTAATAGCCAACATTTGGCCAACTGTGGGATTGATGTTTTTATAATCTTTCTTTCTGGGAAAGAGACTATAAAGAGGTTCTCTAACTATAACTCTAGTGGCTGTTTCTTCCTCTTTAGGATCCTGCTGTCTGTGCTGACTCCTGGCATCCACACTGGTGTCATTTCTGTGTGCACATTAAGCAGCTGTGGTGATGTCATGGTTAAAGAGGTGGGCGATCTAAAGATGAGAGAGTTCATGTGCTCCATCTGGGTTTTATTCGCTAAGAGCAAGAGGAAAACTGAATATGAAGGAACAGCAAATGAAAGGCTGTCCTACAATCCCACTCCTGGCATCACTCATCCTCATGGGAATGGACTGATCTTATGCTGCGTTCATAGACATCGGAAAAACATTTTTCCGAGTGAAAACATCATCATTCACGTCCCTTCCTGTGGGAATCAGAGGTGGGAAACTCGGGCTAGATTTTGCTAACCGAATTTCCCAGTTGGTGACACGTTGTTGACAACTGACGTTTGATGTAGGCGACTTTGGTTCACTGAACATATTTCAATGACAATAAACTGTTTATTGTGGACAAACGCCTCTGCCAAGAAACATACACAGACATAACATGTTTCAAATTATTCATAAATAGGCCCATGTATAAAAACCAACACCTTATCCGTGTCCTTTCCCGTTCGTTGTCCTGCAGATAACACAAACACCTGTCCATGTGCTGTTTGTATGCTCGTATAAGAAAACAGCAGCAAATCTTTTGTTATTGTGGCCTCCATGTTTTCACATACCTGATGCTCTAGGCTACGGCCAACCGTCGGTGGCAGTCATACAACAAGCTGTTATGCCAAACGCCAGTATAACAGAAGAAGAAGAACACGCATCCCGGCCATGTGAACGCTGGCAGTCGGAAAAACAACGTAATCACGGGGGCGGTCCCTGTCATTCCGAGGTGGCATAAATCACATCAGACTGTGATGTGATTAAGAAGTTTATAAGATGTTTAGAAGTTTCCTGTAGTGCATAGTAAATAGTCATTTGTAACACCCAGTGCTGATTATAGCTCAATTTATGGCCCTGCGTTAAATCCACGCCGTAGGTACGTGTAGATACGGGCCCTACGCCGTAGCCTGACGTGCAACTCTCAAAAAATGTAACAGTGCAGATTCACCTGGCCACGCTACGCTTCTGTCGCGCCGCACTCTACTTTATTCCTATGGGTGACGTCAAGTGACTTTAAAGCACCCGCAAAGCATCCCAGGAAGGGAAAATATGCTGCGCGTCAAAAAAGCTGGCCGATGCCCATCTTTATGCAAATTAATCCGTTGAACGCGACAATCCAATAGAAGTAGAGCACAGGGGAGACTGGGGGAAGTCTCTTGCGAGTCCTCGGCTCGCCGCCTCTCAAAATCTGACGAAAATCTTTCAAACTGACCTTTGTCGATCTGAAATGAAGACAGATACAGCAACTGTATGTACTATTTCTCGCTTAAAATGTTTTCAGAAACCCGTTTCGGTGAACTATTTTCCTAAAATATGAGATTGTATTCCGATTGGGCCGCCATGATGGTTGCTTTTGAAATTCGGGAGTAGCCAGACCCATGTGACGCGTTCGTCCAATCAGCTGCCGGTCAAGGGCGTGGAGCGTCAACCATGGATGTAATAAGAGAACGCTGTCTTGACACCACGCTACAGTCGTGTCGCGAAAATGGATCCCCACCATAACTTTGTGTCGCGGCGACGCAGACCACAACAACTGTGATTGGTCCACTCGGCCGTGGCTTGGTAGCTTTGCATTTCCCCTTTACTCATTTCCGGGTTTTCCTTCTCCATAAACAACATGAAATCAAGGAGAGGGTTAACTTTTCCTGCTATAGATTTCCCACCATGGTCAGAAAGCACAGGGGAGACACTTTGTTTCTCTCACTATGACTCTAGAGTCGCTACTCACTCCGCAGCCACACACTCCCCACACACACACACACACACACACACACACACACGCCAGCTCTGCTATTCTTTTAAAGAGTTACGCTAGAGCCTGAAGTATAAACCTCAGGCCACTTACGTAGGCTGCGGCGTAAGTTCTGCGTAGAGCCCCCGCAGAAGCATAAATCCCACTTTAGTGTTAACATCTTCCATGTGACAGTACATCATTTAGGAGTGCATGCTGTCCTCATTCTGTCAGTCATGGCTTCACCCTCTGTGAAGTGCACAGAAAAGTGCCTGTAGATTTTTAATGGCACGCTGGATCTTTTATCAAGTGCAGCTCCGTCCGGTAGCAAAATTATTCTAACTGATGGGAATGAAGTGCTGCATTTGTTAATGTGAATTGAAATGAAAGCATCCTTTCAATCCAAACGGGTTGGAGTTGTTCTGTTTAAAGAGTGGCTTTTAACTGAGAGCCTAATCTCACTGACATTCAGAACCGACACAGCTGAGTGTCATTCTGCCACTCTTCATTTCTATAGCCCCTGGTTTTCTTTAAAATCTGAACCTTGATTGTTTACTCAACACTTTTGGATTATCATTAGCAAGCCCAACTCACTTTTTCAACCACAGCTGCACACTCTGGGAATGTTAAACGGCTTTGTACCCCAGAAATTGTGCCAGTGTTGGCAGCTCCTGCCACAATTGCGAGTTTATTCAATAAGGGGATAGCCTGTGCAAAGTGCCTATCAATGGCAGAGTAAAGAACCCACAGGGGTATAGGATTTCCATTCCAAGTGTGTGTGTGTGTGTGTGTGTGTGTGTGTGTGTGTGTGTGTGTGTGTGTGTGTGTGTGTGTGAGAAACGTGTGCACGTGTTGCTCAGGGTGATGCGCTGTCTATCTCCGCACACAGGCTGTCTGTCTAGTCTCTGCTCTGTGGGTTTGATGATGATGTATGCATGTGAGAGACACAGCGCTGTCTTTGTCTGTGCACTGCTTAAGCTGCTTTGTGCCTGAATGCTCCACGTGCACAGGGACCTTTTGTCATCCTTTGAAACAAGCAACCCCCTTGTGTCCGCATCGCTGTTTGCTGATGATTGGAAAATAAACAATAAAACGTTTTCAAGCAGCACCCTGCTCACGCCGGGCATCGGTAAATACTCTTCATATTTTAGAGGTCTGGAAAAGGCTTGCGCCAGCGACCCACGCTGATGCCTTTTTGAAATGCCACAGTTAAGCTCTGCTGCAGCGATGAATGACCACAGACAGTAACAGACAGACAGTGCCAGGCAGATGCTCTGTTGTCCAAACAGAGAACAATATGTGAATAGGGTACAGTGACCAGCAACATGAAACTGCTGAATAATACAAGCATCTGAATGTGACACACTATCCATTCAATTAGTGTCATTACATGATGTTAACAAATCCATGATCCCAGCACGTCTGTACGCTGATTCCATTAACCTTCCCTTTTCAAAGTCAAGCCTGTTGTGTGGTAATTCTACTGAGAAAGTTTTATCTTTGAAAGTTTCCTGACTGTAAACTGGAATCTCTGTTGTGTCACCGCTGGCACCACCAAGGGGATGCATTTTTCCCTCTTGAGTGTAACTGATGTGACAATTCGCATTGACTGTGCTAAACACAATTAGTTGAGTTTGACTTCATACATATTCTGTTAATGCTTGCATTTTTTTTGTTGTTGTATAGTTTACAGATATTGTAGCAATGTTTCCTTTTTAATCGAACCAGAGATTAATAATGTAGTATATTTTACTGCTCAGTGGTGAATGTAGGATACGGTTATTATCTATACTTATTAACAAGGTTTCAAGATTTTAACTTTAAAGGGATATTTTAATAGTTTTATAGTTTGGCATTTATGACGCCTTTATGACTCATGATCTACGAGTCAGTCTGTTGAAGTGTCTGTGTAGCTGAAATAGAGAAACAAATGAAAACATACATTACATTATATTTAGAGTTGTGGATGGTCGATGATGAATGCAGATTTGACCACTTAGGTACTTGAACACTGTTTCAATATGTACTTGTGTTTTGGTCTGTGTTGCAGGTGCACAAGCAGCCAAGAAGTCTGGTATCCCAGCTCCTAGAGAAATCCCTTCTACCATTACAAGAGACCGCATCTCTCTGAGGGACCAGCTTAGGAGCTCTACTACTAAGAGGATGGTTTCTAGTGCCAGCACTTCCAGCCTCTCCACTCTGGCAAAGCAGACACGTAGCGTAACCAAGTCCCGCGGAGATGCAGATGGCCAGGAAAAGGGGCTTCTGGAGTGCCAGGTGAAAGAGCTGCTGGCGGAGGCCAAGGCCAAAGACTTAGAGATCAGCAATCTCAGGATGGAGTTGCAGCGCTGCAAAGGTAAAGCCTCCACTGCTTCCTCTTCACCCTCAACCAACGCTGTCTCATGGCAAGAGCCGGCTGCAGGTGGAGAGCAGGGACAGGTGGCGGAGGCCCTTGTGCTGGTCGGGGAGCTGAGGGAGAAGAACGGCAAGTTTCAGAGAGAGCTGGCAGCGCTTAGGGAGGAGAACCAGGCACTGAAGGAAAAGCTGCTTTGCTTGGAGGCCTCTCCTCTCTCCAGTACAAACATAAGCAGCCCCTCCAAGCCTTTGGTGAATGGTCTGACGCAACAGGACAGTCTCCCTTCTACTGCCAGCCCTCTGAAAACCTCTGTCTCTTCCAGTTCTGACATCACCAAGGGCTCGCCATCACCGGACTCCTCAGAGTTTGAGAAGATCCCATCGCGTTCGGAATCGGCGAGCAGCGGCGTCAGCGGGGAAGCCGTAGTAGTGGGGGCAAGAGGGCGGGATGTGTCAGTGCAGAGCCTGACAGAACAGATTCACAAGATGGAGGAGAGCCACCACAGCACAGCTGAAGAGCTGCAGGCAACTCTGCAGGAGCTGGCCGACCAGCAGCAAGTGGTGCAGGAGCTGACAGCTGAGAACGAGCGTCTGGCCGAGGAGAAGCGCCTCCTGCAGACATCGCTTCAGCAGCAGAGAGAGCGCCTGGAGGTGCGGGCCCAGAAGAACGAGGCGCTCGCTGGCCGACTTCAGGAGCAAGCCCAGGCTCAAGCCCAGAGGGAGGAGGAGCTGAGCAGCCAAGGGCCTCGGCTGGCCGAGCTGGAGCAGAGGTACGCCGAGCTGGTCGAGAGCTCGCGCTTCGAACGAGAGAAGCTGGTGGACATCCAGCAGCAGCTGACAGGTAGGGCTGTAACCATACATCCATCTGGATCCATATATATCGATTCAATGATCCACGATCCAATATTATTGATCCACAGTGAAAATATCGATACGCATCTTCTGTAAGATGCCCCTTTATTTTAGATTCCCACTTCATATGTATTCTTTTTATTAAAAAGAATTGTTTGTTTTTAATTAAAAGGTCTGAGAGAGTTCAGTAATTAAATTGTCAAATCATATTTTAGTTGCTTTTTTGAGTTGCTATAAACGTAACGGGCGTAAATGATACAGGGCTCCAGACTAACTTTTTGCCTTGGTCGCACTGGTGCGCCTAACTTTTTTTATTTAGGTGCACCAGCACAAAATTTAGGTGCACCCAAAATTTTTCCTCGCATCGCCATTAACGCCACAATTTCAAGGTCACATTCATATATATATTATGTCAATTATTTTAAACAAGAATAAGGAGTTGGTACATTTTTTTTTATATTTGAAGCACAATTATACTGTACTCAAAGTCTTATAGTGGTCCCCCCTTGCTGTCAAATGCCCCTCAGATGGCCAACACCTGTAATCTGGCCTTCTTCCCCTTTGGCCTTGGCTAAACCAGCTTGCCACACTCCCTAGCATCAAAATTCTCCAAACTGGGCCCCTCCACACTGATTCTTATCAGATCTTCCACTAGTCCAGGACTAAAAATCATATCTCTGTATTTTTCGGCTGAATGGCGATACACAATATATATCTCTATCTCTAATATATATATTTTTACAAAGTGGGCTAAATGTTCAGTTTTAAGTCAAAGCCACTTTTCACAAGCTCTTTTATTAAAACAGATGTGATTAAAATAAAATGCAAAGACAGGGTTTCCTGCCCAATTTGAAAATTCTGCAACACATGTAAATTATCTGAAATAAATAGCCTGGTATATATTTAAAAAAATATATATCTCTGAGAAAGCGCCTTCACTTGTTTTCAACAACAATAACAGACCCGGATAGCCCAGTAGCTCATATAGGGAGAGAGGGGGAGTACGATGGACTGAAGCGTATGCTACTCACAGAGTACGGTCCAGCACGGGTCGAATGCGCTTTGGTGGGTCAGCGGCGTTACGCATGTCTTGTGTATGAAATGTCTGTATCGTCCCTGGCTGCGCTGCATTTTTATGAACTGAAATATCGTCGTCCAAAGAATCAATATAATATCGTATCATGATAAAAGGTGTGGTTTACACCCCTACTGACAGGCAGCCTGCGGGCATTGGAGGAGGAGCACCAGGAGGCCCAGGGCCAGGTGTGCTGTCTTAGGAAGGAGATGGACAGGCTGCAGGCCCAGCTGGACAGAGAGCTGCAGGCCGGAGGTCAGGCAGCACAGGCCGCAGAGGAGCAGAGGGCGACGGCAGACTCTCTCAGACTGGAAAACAGTCGGCTGAAAGCGCAGGTGGACATTGAGAGGCAAAAGGTGGGTGAGCTGAAGGCCATGCAGAGTGCCAGTGACAGCACTGAGATGCAGAACCTGCTGAAAACAGCCCACTCTGAGAAAGACAGGCTGGAGGTGGAGCTGACAGAGCTGAGGCAGGAGGTGCTACAGGCCCAGGCCGAGACTGAGCACGTGCGGTCCTCAATGTCCAAGGTAGGAGGGGTGTAAGGTTACTCAATTTCTTGGGATTTATAGTATATATGATTTATTTCACCTAACATATACAGTATCTACACTATGAAGGGTATACTGAATGTTAGAGATATTTAGATGTTTAAGAAATACTCTCATGG
This sequence comes from Sander lucioperca, assembly GCF_008315115.2. Classification (NCBI taxonomy): domain Eukaryota; kingdom Metazoa; phylum Chordata; class Actinopteri; order Perciformes; family Percidae; genus Sander; species Sander lucioperca. Next base: position 7,438,966 of record NC_050185.1, read on the forward strand.
GAATTTGTCAGGGACCCAGCAGTTAGGCAAGAGGAGTCACAAGAGGATTTCAAAAAAGGGTTTTTTTATTTTACCCACAAAATCATTACAACAAAATAAAGATAAAGTTTGGGCCCTTAAAAGCGGTCAAACAAACAAACCGAACTTAAGCTCTGAACATAACAAACTCAAAAATACAACTGACCTCCTATAAGAGAAACAAAAGGGACTTATATACTGGCTGATCAAACCAGGTTTGACACCCAGGGGAAGACTAACAATAACACTAATACATAAACTACAAATAACAAAAAAAACAACTAAACACTTATTCCAAAAGAAATGTAATCTTAATTAACATTAACCGAATAAATGTACTAGATACAACACAAATCAAAACTCAAATATCTTGGGAAAAAATAAAGCTACACCCCCCCCAGACATAAGTAGTGGTAGAGTCCAATTTGGCCACCACCCCTTTAAAGCTGCTGTTGTTCCAGACGCCACCCCTTTGTCCCAGCAGCCTGCATGCCTCACTCCAGGGTGTGGAATCCGCAACACTGGTAAGCTCAAAAGAAAACCGTTACAGCAAAAAGACAATCCAAAACTAATAAAGTATATATGTAAACCAAATCCAGTGTCTTGTACATTATTTAAACTAAATAACTGTTTACAACTAAATATATAATGTGTCTGAAAATATATAGAAACCAATCTTAAGGAAAACAGCATGAACTAAGATAAATGTTAGTGTATGAAGTTACCGCCTTTAAGATGGCTGTGTGGCCACGGCTGTGGCCATCACAGAATTCTTTCAGAACATGACAAAAGGAATTAGTATTTATCACTGAATATAACATCTTGTTTGGATATAATATTTGGAGATAAATGTTGTCGTCAAAGATTCAGATGAATTTATTTAAAGGTCCCCTATTGTAAAAACTGAGATTTCCATCTCTTTTTTTATTATAAAGCAGGTCAAGGTGCTATATAAATACTGGGAAAGCAACAAAACGCTCAATCCACAGAGAAATGCACACAGCCCGTATTCAGGAACTGTGCCTTTTTAAACGAGCTGTCAGGACGGCTGTACAGTTTTGACAGCTATACTATATATAGGTAGAAAGTGCTGCTACAGTGCCGTTACAGTCATTCTACAGTGCAGAGACGCTGAGAGCACAGATGTGGTCGACACGGAAACTCTAATCAATCAGAGCAGACTGGGCTTTTTTTCTGGAGAGGGGATTAAAGAGAGAGATTTCAGACAGAGGGTGAAAACAGGTATATGAAAAATGTTTTGTTTTTTTTTGTTTTTTTTAACATTACAGCATGTAAACAAGTTCTAGTAGAAACCCAAAATACAAGTATGAACCTGAAAATGATCATAATGTCCTCTTTGAAACTGGACAACTCTCTGTTGGTTAGAGAATGTCTCTGCACAGTTCAAACCTTTTCCAGGATTTGAATTGAATGTGACTCAGTGTTCAAACGTTTAGTTATGTTCATTAGTTGACTTGTGTTTGACTTAACTTTCAGGAATTCCCTAAAGAACAATCTCTCCATCCACATTTACTGTAAAATATGAAAAAGTAAAGCAAGAAGTTCACTGGTTCAGAAACGGTCAATAGATTTTTGTTCAAATTCTGTACTTGCAATGCAGTCATTTCTTAAGACTATATTTAAAAGAGACCAAAATGCGACAGTTATGGGTAGATGAATAGCTGTATCATCAGTCTAGCAATTGCTCATGATTAAAAAATGAGAGTCAAATGGGCGATCGTAACATTTTTAATCACTTTTGGCTCAGTCACAATATATTGAATGTGAACATGAGGACACAATTTTCCACAATGGTTCAAACATGACCATTAAACAGGCTTTACAGCTGGTATTGGGTCCTTCTCTTCACCACCAAAGCACATGAACTCATGTTAACTCAAATAGTTTTCGTATGATTCTCAGTCGTCACTTTGGTTTTCCCCTTCAACACCACAAACACCAGAGAGGCTGAGGCTTGTGTGGGTTTGGGGTCCTGTTGGTGGTTGTTGACTCCAAATTGAGGCGTGTCACCATCAGCTTAAGTGATGTTGTCAGTGTTGGACTGTGACTGCGGTGCCAACAGTAGGGTGGTCCACTGTGTGACCATCTGAGTCACGCTCCTGTTCTCTGCCACATGGGTGTGAGGGTGAGGCCGCTCCATAACGTCACTCACCAGAATCCTAATCTATCAGAGTCACATGGTGTCAGTGGGAGAGGGTCCTGCAGAACTACATCATTTACTTATTTCAGCATACTTTGCTCACAGAGATCTCTTTTTATAGTGTCATTTCTCTGAACGACAGCAATCATCGTGCTACACTGACGTCAGCTTTAGTGTAATTCAATAGTTGGACCAATGAACACATTGATGCAGTCAGATCTAATCCAGACTGAACTCTTATTTCCATGAGTCACTGTCACCTTGCATGTTAGTATTTACATTGTGCAGGGTTTTCCCTACCATTATAAGGCTGGGCAGCCCTTAAGCCAAATGAATGTAAACTCAACCGGGAGCATCAAAGCTTACTAAATTACTTTTCTCCGAACTAATGGTTGTAGTTGGTCTCTGGTGGACTTATTTAGCAAGTTTTGTATTTAAGATTTTTGATTGTTTTATTTATTATCTGCTCTAGCTTTTCCTACGTTTTAGACAGCGATAATGTAATAAGAATGGTCCAAAATGATGTCAAATTGCATTTTTTTAAATTTCAAAATGTAACATTTTCTCGAGGGAGGACCCTTAAACCCCCAGACAAATACGTGCACCTATGTCTTCCACAAACCGAGGGAAAACACTGCATTGTGGCCAAACAGTAATTGTCAGACATGGTTAAGCTCTTGTGTAAACACTGTGTGGACTCCAGCATAGCTGCTGTAACCATTTATTACCTTTACAACCCAGTTCAATGTTTACATTTACCCTTATTTCTGTGTGACTTCTCTTGTATCATAGTTGAAAACTAGAGCTTTAATTAAGTGACAGATGTGGAAGCTAGAATGGAAAAATCTATTGTCTTACTCTAAGCACCAATAATGCAATGTCTACTAATGTGCAGTAGTCACATTGGGAAGGAGGCAATGTATTAAGGCTAATTGGACTCACAATGGTTACTTTTACTTTTTACTGCTCGCTAGTAAATTGAGTTTGTTTTCATCAGATCAAACCGTAGCAAACCATAACATAATTTAACTTGCTTTAATTACATTTTGGTCAGTGGTTTTCTTCACACACACAATGCTTGTCTTCTTCACCCAGTCCTCATGGACATCCAAAAATCTTGTTTTGATACAGCTTTATTTTGTGGAGGGCATCTTTCATCTAATCTTTTGAAAGATAGAGATGAAGAAAAGCACCATCACGGTCAAATTGAACACTGCACCACAAGAATGTCTGGAAGATATAAATGTTCTTTTTACTGAGCCAAAGGTGACTTAAGTGATTCCATCTATTTAGCACACTGGCAGCCAGCGATTACTTTCACATGAAACACTGCCTCTTTGTTTTAGCCCATTTGTGTACTGAGCCCATCATAATGTCACAAATCCACACACACACACACACAGGTGGAGGCCAAATGCCAGCAGGTCCAGGAGCGGGCCGAGAGGAGGGAGCAGGAGCTCAGCAGCCGGGTGACTTCCCTGGAGGAGGCTGGGATCCACGCTGAGAACCAGGTGAAAGAGCTGAAGGAGACCATCTTTGAACTGGAGGACCAGGTGGAGCAGCAGAGGGCCGTCAACTGCCACACCAACCAAGCCGTCCTGGACATGGAGAGTATGTCCTTTTCACAGTTCCCTGTGGACTATTTTAACCTGCAGTCATATAAGGAAATCAATCAGTCAGTGGTATATCTAAGATTTAGTCTGTCCTCATTTATATGAATGAGGTGGACAAAATATTGGAAGCACCTCTTAAATGACCATAAAGTTCAAATGATACCTCCTCAAACCGTTCCAACAAAAACTGAATATTATAATCTTCATGAAGGTAGGATTTATTCCAGGGCTGCTGTATTAGACTGCATTAGTTAAAGCTATGTATATAACTAACCTTACAATTTGGCAAGTGAGTGAGAATTAGACACAAAATGAGGGCATACTGTAACACATCTGTCTCTGACTCACCGTAAGTGCAGTTGGCAAATGTTATATGGCTGGATACACTGTTTCCACAACCACGTTTGAATCATGGCAGATGAGATACGTCTGATGCTATTATCGCAGTGATGAAAAACATTTCTTGACAGATCTAATACTGTCCAGAAGTAACTGTGCCTTTTTATAAGAGCCTTTTTGCTATATATCGGCTGCTTTTTCCCAACCACGCTGAAAACTGAGCAGTTAAGTTGTGAATGCTGTGTTTAATTGGTGCGATTCTGCCTGAGTCTGCAGTACGTTAGACCGCCATTCTCCCTTTCAAAACCTTGTACTTGTCATTGCAGATCTTGTCAAAAAGCTGGAGGAGCAGAAAACTGAAGCAGACCGACAACTGAAAGTCTTGAGTAGACAGATGAAGGTAAGAAAGCATTCTTTGTCTGGCCCCTCACCTGAGACCACTTTGCCATGGGAGACCCTACCAGGAGCACCAAGCTCCAGACAACACAGCCCTCGGGTTCATAGGGACACACAAACCTCTCCACCACGATAAGGTGATGGTTCCCGGAGAGTTTTTCTTATTTGTCTTGAGGAGATTTTTAAGTTATTTCTAGCCTCAGGAGTTTAAACTTTTTCTTTCTGAGTTTTTTTTTAAAATGTTGGTATATGATTTTTGTATTACTTCCACAGGTGTACTGTATGTTACAAAGAAGAGCACTGTTTACAAAAACGTTGATTGTGATAGGAAAATTGACACTGTCACAAGTAAATATATTTCCCAGCCTAAACTATAAATGCCAGTGTCTCCATTAAGTGGTTGAATGAGAGTAGTTAAATTGTTTGTGTATCATTTGTTTATCGGATTTAATTGATTCTGTTGTTGAAATTAATTTTAGGACTAATTAATGCTGACATTCAACTAAATCCAAACAGTTCCTGCCAGTACGAATTTGCCTGAATGGGTCTATACTTGCATCTACCAGTACAGTACATATCCATGTGTCTTTAGGATGAAAAAGAAGAGTGGCGTCGGTTCCAGGCGGATCTCCAGACAGCAGTGGTGGTGGCCAACGACATCAAGGTGGAGGCTCAGCAGGAGCTGCGTACACTCAGGAGGCAGCTGCAGGAGGAGCAGGATCGCAGTGCAAAGCTTTCCACAGACCTTGAAGCCCTGCAGGGTGTCAGGTACTATCTCCATCATACTCCTCCCCCTCCACCAATCCTCCCTCGGCTCCCCTTGTTTAGCATCGGGCTGCAGTTCCTTTCTCTCTGAACACAATGTACACATCAGATACCTGCCAGAGTCATGCCATATCCCCATCCACTGTTTTATAAATGTGATACAAACAGTATATAATTCTTACTCTCAAGAATCTCTTGCTTAAGAGGTTTTCAAAATTTCTATCTGTCAAAGCAGGGTCAAATGTCAACCAGGATGTATTTAGAGTAGACATTATTTATTTTTATATTTTACAAGATTAAATCCTTTGAGTTTCAGAGTTTAGGTTTCTGGGATTTGGCAGACTCTGTTGGTAAATTAGCAGTCTCCTGCAGTATTTCCCTCTGTGTATTCTACTCCTTTAAGCTGCTGCCCTCTCTGTCTCCCTCTTCCACACTGAGCATTGCCCTATAGTAACATTCAAACCTCAAACTCCACAATAAACTACAGTATATCTATTAGAGGAAATTATTATTATATGTGAAGGCAGACGTGGTGGCAGATCTGCTCTACACTAAGCTGATTTGATCCAAGGGTGTTATGTAATGTATGTATCATGCTATTTAGGAACCATGTAGTGTTGTTGCACTGTGGCCGTGCAGTAATGTGATTGGTGTACTTATAGAGAGCATTGCACTGGTTTGTGTGTGGGTATACTGTGTTTATATATATATATATATATATATATATATATATATATATATATATATATATATATAAACACATATATATACATATATATATACATATATGTGTTTTTGAGCGTGCAAATGCCATGGTGTTTTTGACAGTGTTGCCCCCTTTCATTATCATGCCAGGTCAAATACTTTTGCTACTGTGTAGCGCTCTGTTTATCTGTGTGGCCAGTCATGGTATAATCCTTTAAGCAAGCACATTATCTCTAACTGATTCTACTCTCGTACTATATCACCTCACAAAGCTCATAAGAGCAGTTTTAGTTTATTAGAAATAGTAATATTTGGTTTAAAATCAAATATGTCTTGTTCAAATTTCACGCAGTCCTTGTGAATGTAGTACATTACACAACTGGTTTTAGACCATGGCTAAATCAGCGAACTTTATCCCGAGATTAGCTGTTATGCTGCATCCGCTCCCCACCTCCAGCAGCTCCCTGTGATGACCCTGTCAAAGATGTCCCTCTGACAAGCCTCCTTATGTAAAGTCCAGGTGAGTTCCCTGCACTGTCAGCCCTCTCTCAGCCAGCCTGCCTCTCCCTTCCCTGTGTGCTGCTCCTGCTCCCGAGTGACCTTCCTATCTGTGTTTGGCTTGTTGTTGCTGCTTCAGCCTGTCTGACTCTCTGTCTTTCTGTGTGCTGGCTGACTGCGCCCCCTTCAGGACTATCTTACCTTTTTGATGTGCTTTGCCTGGTTCTTTAAACCTACCGTTCAAGTAGATGTATCTGGTGCCACCTGCTGTTCTTTGAATGAATAACCCTCCTACATTTTTTGGTGAAATAGCAGGATGGTCTGCACGGCATGACTGGATTTAAACTCATGCTATGCATCATGTGCTTCAGATACATTTGCATAGCGTCTTCATCACCGGGTGATTTAGTCATACTAGACATTATGAGTGACCTTATTAATCCTATGAGGTATGCATGGAACAGCGTTTTTAAAAGTCCAGAAGTGCCCAGAGGTCTGCTTTTCATAATAACAATGTTGAGAAGAAATGTAAGATCTTAAGTTTTGCTGCACATGTACATGTTTAAATACATTATACAATAGTTCATCTTCTTTCTTATTTTTCTTTTCAGAATAAACACCGGAGCCACTTTTGATACCAAGACGGCAGTAGAAGGGCACTAGAGAAGTGCCCCCCCCCACCACGTGAAGACAGTGTTATTCTTGACTTATTACCTTTCTGTGTCATTCAAAATATAATGTGGTAAACCAGTCTTATCTAAGCCACAGTGACCAGTGTAGATGCACTACACAAAGAGTCTCATGGCAAAAAGTCTGGCTTCTATTTCCCTACATGTCTTTTGGAACCTTTTAAATAAAATAATTATGTATTGTTCTTTCTCAATGAATGTATTCTTTGTCAATTTCTTGACCTGTGTCAAAAAAATGACCTATGTTCGAAAGACTCTCCTTTTCATACTGTGTGAAGCTGATTTGTGCCTTTTTTTTTTTTTTGGAAGTTGAGATGGTACAGTAGAGGGTAATAACCTTTTACAAAAACACCATGAAAAAAGCAGGATGAAGTAGGAAAAACAAGTCCGCTTACTTGAAAACTTGACATTTATGATCTGTTGGCGAAAAAAAAACAACTTATGATTTAAGTTTTGTCTTTGATCCTGTAGTGGAACTGAATGCAGTGTCATATTGAGCCATTAGATGGCACTCTAGAACACACAATTACTATACATGATGACATCAGTGTGTATAATGTGTTGTCATATGCTCTGTTACTGTTTGTATATGTATTTGTGATGACTGCTTTGCTCCTTTTTAAATCTGCAGTGAGTTCTTCCTGCCAGATGAAATAACCAGGATTATTTTGATGTCCTGCTATGCTGGCAGATCCAGAACACTGCCAAAATTAGATTTTTCTTTTTTTTTTTTTAAGACTGCCACAAACACAAACAGCTGTACCTCAGAGTCATTTGTAACTCTCCTCAAACTTACCAAAAGGTTGACGGTCCATTTTTACACAAAGACTAAGAAGACTGTGCTACAGGTTCATAAAATGGTTATGTTCCCCTTAAAGCACCACTGTCTGATACGTTGAACTCCTTTTCCACTTTTCAGCAACATTACTGACAAGTTAAAATAGAATCAAACACTTTTTTTTTTTTTTTTTTATCTGAACCTCAGAGGTCACTCAACTGATACTTCTTCCTTGTTGATCATTCTCGAATCGCTAACATATCTAGAGTTTTATTCAGCATCCTTTCTAATGTATCCTTAAATGTTGTGATGTCACTCATTTTGAAAGATAAGTGTCACTTATCACATGGATTTATTACATCTTTGAGCCAAAACCCTCACACAATATTCTGTGTCATCGTAGTATAATAATGGCATATTGCAGGATCTCAGGTTCGACTTCAAATCCAGTTTTTATCAGAAATACTCAATTTGTGCATTTTTATTAAAAAGCCATATTGTTCTACCAGGTGATAAGGTCCTGGTGCTTAAAATGTAAACATTTGGATATGCTCAAAAATACCATCTAGAAAAAGATGAGATGGTAACTGTGTAAGTCTTTAGTAAAGCCATTTAATGAACAATACAGTGAATGTGCTGTTATTTATTCTGCAATGAAAGACTTGGAATACATAAAAAGTGTATTGTATGTCTGTTTGACTGTTTATTAGGCAAATGAATAAATGAAATTACACCAGTCCAACTGGGATTGTGTTTCTCTTTCAGTCTACACTCTTTGGAGGTGAGTTGAGTGCAATGTTTAAGACACCAATCCCTTTCTTGTCATTCATTACTGATAAAGATGTCCAAATCCCTGACTCTGTATTGTGGGATCTAAAGGTCATCAGGGGCAATGGAGACAAAGTGTTCTGTGTGTTGATGTTTGGACTGCTCAGATTTTGTGTTCCAAATTTAAATCTAGCTATCTGCAGCTAATCATATGTTATTTACTCTTAAGTTCAAACTTCAAACTATATTCACATGATCTTGTCAATACACTGAACAAGCAGGTAATCTCACAAGATAAACACTACAGAGGCTTTGTGTCTAATCTCTAGTTTACAAATGCTGTCTCCTCAGACTCTCCTCTCCCCAGGTGTATCTATTGTATATGCCTCTACACAGCAACCCTGTTCATTGTGTCTGTTAGGTACCAAGGTGAGGAGGTGAGGCTGTCCGACTCCGAAAACAACCGTCACTGGTGCGGCATCTCCATGATCTCGACCACACCCACCGACACCAGCGGAGATGCCGACTCAGAGTCCGGAGCTACTGTCAAATCCCTCATTAAGTCCTTTGATACTGTTGGACAGAGTGAGCACCTCAACACACACACACACACACACACACACACACACACACACACACACACGGAATCCCAACACAGCAGTCTAACTATAGAGGAGAACAGCTGCTGAGATCTGCTGTGTGGATTTCTGTCATTTCTCTGCAGTGAAAACATGCAGTTGTGTGGGACTGTGTGGCCTGGGCTGACCTCCATGACGGTTTCAACAGAACATTATATACTTCATAAAAGTAGACTTTATGGTAGAAGAGTTGTATTGGATTGCATTAAGCTGTATAGGTGTACCTAATAAAGTGGACACTGAGTGTTTAATCAAATGATAAGAATCTGACCGAAAAATGAGTGCCAACTGTGGGTACTTGACAGATTTTGATACTTGATACTACATTCATATTTCAGGATTAAAACTGTATTTGAGGCCTAACTATTGTTTGCCAAACATTTGTATATCATTCTTTTTTTGATCTTCAGCTGTACTGAAGACATGTGAGTCATTTTCTATTTGCAGTTGTCAGTTTTCTTTTGGTGCAATAATCAATGAGTATATAATCTAATCTTTTTAGATGGACCGGGCCACACAGTTCAAATGCATTCCTCCCCAAGAAGCCCGCTGAGTGGGATCCCTGTACGTACTGCACCTGCTGCTGCCGTCTCTCCTATCCAGGTATACATCAATATATTTTTTCTTTTTAAAATAGGAAGGAATTAGAGAAATCCCCTATATAAAAACAAAATACTTCCTATAAGTGATTCATTGTTTCAGACTCTGATATGATATCTGTTCTGTTTGTTTTTTTAGAGACAGACCCACATAAAGCCACTATCAAAGACATTGGAAAAAAGAATCAACCATGGAGAATTCTCTCATCACCATGGTATGTAGCAGAGATATGGCTGAAGGTCATGGTTTTCAATTTACATGTATATCCATATTTCATTTAGCAGTCATACTCAAAAGAATGATGTGCCTCGCACACTGCTTTTAGGTCAATAGAGGGCCAGCCAAAGCGCTACTGAGTCAGTGCCTTTAGAAATGAGTATGGCCGAAATGTCTACACAGAGAGTTAAACGATAAGATGAATAAAGATATTCAATCATCCAACTTTTGTTGTGTTTGCAGGAAGTTTTATGATTTTATTCTTAGAAAGCAAATATGTGAATGTGGTGATGAGCTCTTAAAAGTATTTCTCATAATTCTTTCAAATCATCATGTACAGTATCATACATTGTACACTTTACAGTTTTTATATATATATATATATATATATATATATATATATATATATATATATATATATATATATTAATAATTAACATAATACAGTTCAAATTAATCATACAAAGAAGAAAAAAGAAAGCAGGAGAAAAAGGTGTGTGGCAAAGGAATAGTGGGGGTTATGTTACAGTAAATGGTACCTGAAATCTGATCTATGTGGGCTATTAAAATCAATCCATCCTTTCCAATATTTATCAAATATGTCCATCTTCAGTCTTACAGCAAATGTTAGTTTTTTCCATGACAACAATTTCCTGCATCACATTGAACCAGTCTCAGCAATTATTTTTAATGTGCTGCACTATTTCAGTAAAACAGCAGGTGAAATGTTTGCATCACTCCCCCTGATCTTATGTCACTGCCTGCCTTCAGAATCAGAAATACTTTAATAATCCCAGGGGGAAATTATTTTTGTTACAACTCCAGATATACAAACAACATATATTATCCAGATTTTAACATATATATTAAAAACAAATATACAGTAATAATATATAAAAGATCAAATGTACAGTGTTAATGTGCAAATAGTGCAATAAAAAAGAGAAATGATTGTCTATGTTTGAGAGATTACAGAGAGGGGGTGTTCGACTCTCCGAGGGAGGCGTTGTAAAGTTTAATGATCACAGGCAGGAACGATTTAACTGTGTGACACTTCACTACTCATTACTTTGAGTGGCAACAGTATGGATTTCAGATAAGACAGAGGCCCACAGGCAGGGTTATTTTGAGTATGTTGAAGACTAGGCTGAAAACTAAAGGTGATGGGTTATTCCCTGTTAGGACCCGTGGACCATAAAGTGAGATTTCTTAGTAGATTATCCATATTCGCACTGGGGTCCTGCATCACCCTGTCAAGGTTGTATTCACTTCTAATAATGATGTAATGCATTGTACAGTGTGCTTTATAAAGTATATTGTGATCCCTCTGTTTATTTTTTTTTTAAGATTTTTTTTTTTAGGGCTTTTCACTTTATTTGATAGTGACAGTGCATAGACAGGAAAGGGGGGAGAGAAATAGAGGGGATGACACGCAGCAAAGGTCCGGAGGCCGGATTCGAACCCGGGCCGCTGCAAAATACTCAGCCTACATGGGGCGCACACTTTTACTGGGTGAGCTAGAGGACACCCGATCCCTCTGTTTCTGACTCCCTCTTCACATTCTCTTTCCTGCATCCTTCACTCTGGCAGATAAGTTGTCCGGCTGCGGGGAAGACCTGAAACCTAACAGCCTAATGAGGAAGAGCCCTTCGCTAGAGTCTGTAATCAAACCCCCCGCCTCCCTCAACAGCCGCACTGCATCCTTCAGCTACAACCGAGGCAACAGCAAGCTAAGGTGGGCTTACCCAAATGATTTTGTCGGATTCACTGTGAGATATTCCACTTGTTCAGCTTGCATTGGAACAGGTGAAATAAACTTAACAACCTTCCTTACTTTGGTAACAGCAAGACATTTGTTTTCTTTAGTTTAAGAATAGTAAACATCTAGCCTGGTTAACACCAGTCCCTTCTCAGTTGTAACTGAGAGTGGGTCTGGGCAAGCTTCATTCACAGCCCATTTCCAAAGGGGCGTCACCAACAGACGCCGCTCAAATGCCTCTGGGCGCAACTGGATAGTCCTTCAACCAATCAGACCAACGATCCGGGTGACGTAGCAGCAACAGTGGCATCAACGGGTTGCTGCGCTTCGATGGCCGTCATGTTGAATGTAAACAAAAAGCTGCTCGCCGTCGCTGCGCTATCGTCATCGTGTAAAGCCCGCCTCAACAGTTGTGATTGGTGCCTCGATTTGGAAAAATTGGAAATGGGCTTGAATGGGCTCTTGGCCAGACTGACTTGCAGAGCAAATCTCAAATTTTCCAGAAGTTCGTCAGGGTTTTCCCAAGCTAGTAAACATCAGTTTATATAATAACTTCTCTATATGCAACATGATGGTCTAGATGTCTATAACACATATGCAAGCATGCTCAGACCAACCCAACCCAACAATTTGTGCAGTGGAAAAATGACTTTACATTAAAAGCAGTTTCAGTTCAGCATTTTTGTGAAACTAAAGTTCACCCTTAAGAGCCTTAATAACAGGTTTTGGTGTCAATGGTTACTTAGCAACCTTGTAGGCCTTAAAAGTAACAACATACTCTACTGCCTTTCAGTTCTAAATATTTAAGTCCCAGCTGAGAGACTTTGGAGTTGTGCAACTTTTATTGCCAACAGTGTGGACATAGATTGCTTTAACACAGCAAATCACTGTCCGCTTATCAGAAAGGGGTGAGAGACAGATGTTAAACAAACAGGCTTTAATCTTCTGATCGATGGCATTACAGGCTATCATTTCCCCCTACACTCAAAAATGACCACTTGTAGCATTCCATTCAGGTTGCATTTCAGGTAGATGACTCAGTGTTTGAGTTTACATTTACATTTTATTTTACGTGTTATAGTGAGACAGTAAAGTACTTAGTCATCACACTGGACAACACACTCAGCTTCAACCAACATATGTACTGTTGACATTAATAAACACCACTGTCAGTGATATGAAAACTGTCCAGCCTTACCTCTTCGTCCTCTGGTATCATGACATTATTGAGCTATCTGCTGTGTGCTGTGTCTAAATGCTCTCACATATTATTAATGTAAATGCGTGTCATTGTAATGCAGACGTTCGCGCAGTTCCTTCTGTCTCAAATAGGAGATCAGCAGCAGTACATTACCGTGTTTGGTATGGTTTAAGGGTTATGATATAGCTGCTTTTTCACTGCTGATGATAAACACGCGCACTCTCCGCCCACGGCAATATTTGTTTGGAGACAGTCCTCCTGCTTCTGCAGGGCCTCAGAGAACTAATGAATTTAACAGCAGAGCTGCTGTAACGTGTGAAATGTTTACCATCCTCAGAGCAACGACCGTGTCTCATGGTCTTCCCATGGCCTCCGCTCCAGCTAAACCCCAGGGAGCAGACCCTCTGAATAATACTGCACATAGGCATTTTACCAATCTGTTGTACCACTTTGTAATTTCTATGTCTTGTAATAGTTAATCAGTATACTGTATATACATATGTGGGAGAGAGAATGGAAACAATTAGGGAGGGATGCCAATAAAAAGCCTGTGCTAAAGCTTTACATCCAACACTTCAAACAAAAAATAACACTCTGAGCTGTTTTGTAAATAGTTGGCTTCACTCCAAAGTAATCATGAGCCTGCTCTGGACTCTGAACACAAATCCACTGACCTGCAAAGACGCTTCGATCAATCAAAAGAGTTCCCTTTTGCTGATGGAAATCCTAGTTTTCATTTGGAAATTAGATTATGTAGGAAAGTACAGGAGTATCAAAGAATTGGGCAACACTTAATAAAAGTGGTACATGAATTATCCTGAATTCATGCATGATTTCATGCATGAATAAAATCATGAATTCATTCATGTAGTACTTCATGAACTATCAGAATGTACAAGGATTAATAGTATCTCATGCATGACTTAATGCAGGAACAATACGTTCATTAATGCATCAATTAAGGTATTTGAATCATCATGATTTCTGATTTATTAATGATGTTCATGTATTTTTCAAAAAAACTGACCGGTCACAGCAATGTACATATATTCTGAAGAATTGTAGTGTTGTAATCATTGTAAACTAAACATTACTTCATCAGTACTTCATCATGTTTGTGGCCCTTTAAATAAAGTGCTGACCTGGTCCATCTTTAACATTGATAAATAAGATATGATTAATGGTGGCATAAAATGTAATGTATGAAGAATTAAAGGAGTGGCTTGGCAAAATGATACTGAGGCCACTATACATTTACACAAAATACAGTATACTGCAGATGCGTTTTTATAGTTGCTTTATTCACAACAACATGAGGCACTTAAACAGTAATGCCTGAGAACAATGCTCACCCAAGTAGGATATTTCAGAATTTTACTTTTTACTAACTTCTAAGTATCTGAACACCAGAAATGTCTTTTTGACAATTGTTTTTTATTTGGGGGGTCACAAAGATGATTGCTGCATATGCCACCATTATTCATGTTTTATTTATCACTGTTAAAGATGGAACAGGTCAGCACTTTATTTAAAGGGCCACAAACATGATGAAGTAATGAAGAAGTAATGTTTAGTTAATCATGATTACAACACTACAATTCAGTTTGTTTAGCCTGTCACTTTAACTACAGATTTACCTATGAAGAAGACATGGACATCATTAATAAATCAGAAATCATGATGATTCAAAAACCTTAATTGATGCATTAATGAACGTATTGTTCCTGCAATTAAGTCATGGATGAGATACTATTAATCCTTGTACATTACTGATAGTTCATGAAGTACTACATGAATGAATTCACGCTTTTCCATGCATGAATTCATGATAATTCATGTACCATTATTATAAATGTTACAAAGAATTGTATAAATGGATAACTTAATAATATAACTTCAAATAGATTTTT
This sequence comes from Sander lucioperca, assembly GCF_008315115.2. Lineage (NCBI taxonomy): Eukaryota > Metazoa > Chordata > Actinopteri > Perciformes > Percidae > Sander > Sander lucioperca. The sequence goes on from NC_050185.1 coordinate 7,454,020, forward strand.
ATGTAACAAACTTCTCAACAGTATATACAAGTACAGCTGAAACGATTAATTGATTAATCAATTATTCGATTGACAGAAAATGAATTGGCAACTGTTTTGATGGTTGAAACATTTCATGCATTAGCTGTTTTTCCTTTTAATAATGTTAATAATTGTAATGTATTACTAATAATGTTGAGGTTTAGACTGTTGTGAAGGTGTCACTTTGGGCTCTAATTGTGACGGCATTTATTCCTATTTTCAGAATTTTTACAAGCAATCAGTCGATTAATTGAGAAAATGATCTGCAGATTAGTTCTAGTCTTATACAAAATAGTTCAAAATGAGCTTCACCTCAACCAACTACAGAAGTAAAATGGTGCTGTTGCATTAATGCATGTGTAATACAAATTGTAATGATATAATATGTAACAGTCACAGGCGACATTTTTCTGCATTGAGTATACTCTACTTTTATTTACATTTTTCTGATTATACTTTCATAATTTGACTTCCTTTTACTTTTAATACAGTATTTTTACAGTGTGGTATTAGTACTTTTAGTAAGTAGTAAGTCAAGGATCTGAATACTTCCTCCACCACTGCAGATATTCGATTGGAAAAATGCGTACTTAATTGAACACATTCTTATACTATGCGACGTACAGAACTTGCATAATTATGGTATTTATGAAGCTTACTTCATGTTTCATGTGCATTGAAGTTTGTGTGTGGTGAAGATAATAACCGTTGTGGAGGGTAACACCATCTTATACTCCAAATTACATACTGTAACCGTCTCTCTCTCTCTCTTTCTTTCTTTCTTTCTTTCTTTCTTTCTTTCTCTCGCTCTCTCTCTCTCTCTCTCTCTCTCTCTGATTGCGGTTCATGTTTCCCTGGTGACAGTGTGGAAAGAACGGACCCCTTGGCTGCACTGGCGCGGGAGTATGGAGGATCTAAGAGAAACGCTCTACTGAAGTGGTGCCAGAAGAAAACAGAAGGCTATCCGGTAGGGATCACAGGCCAGAGACCTCTCTCAAATACAAGGCGGGCTCCATTCACTTTCACACCCTACTTTTCTCTGCATCTTTTTTGGGGTGGTATTATTTTAGTCTCATACTCTTCAGGTTTTCATTTAAAAGTGAGAAGACAGCCCCCACTCCCCTCCCATAATATTGCATCGATGCAGCATTGGTCTGCCTATGCCCTCGGGTTCTGTAGTTATTTAATTTTTTTTCAGCCATCACTGAGGTGTTGACTGTAGTGGCACATTACTGTGTTTGCCGACACACCATTCACCCACCTGTCATCTCACTGGTGATATGAAGTCACTGTGGCACGGAGGTAATGGAAACAATGATGTGAAGCACTCAGTGTTACAGACACACTGGATTTATACATGTGTGTATTTATATAGCCGCCCTGCTTGTTTTTATGCATGTCCATTTGATTATGCATTGTTATTGTGTTGTGTCCCCATCTGTGTTCCCTGTGTCCATGGAGCCAAGTGCTGGCAATCACCTGGTTTAGCTGCTCCCCTAATACCCAGTTTAAGGAGCCCATTAAGCCCAGTGGGATTAAAGATTTGTAATCATTTATGTTTGTGTGCCAGCATGCCAACTAGCTAATGCTAAAACTCTTGCCACCAGTCAAACTGGTCCCAAGCTGCAAACTCTAGTTTATGAGGAAGAGGAGTCATTTCAGCCCTGTCAGCATTGTGATAGAAGAATAATCTCAGTTATAAACATACATGACTCTGCTTCTGTCAAGTCTAACAGCATCTACATGTAGCTCTGGCTTGACCAAGTATAAAAAAGGCCCAGGTGATGATAACTGTTAAAAATAGACCAAGCTTTCTCAGTGATAAATGGTCTGAATAATTGGATGAGTTGCCAGATCAATAGTTCCTATTTCTCAAGCGCAATGCTGCTCAGTGAACTTTGAGTCACCCTCACTTCCTTTGAGGTTAGGCGTGTGTTGGTAACACATACACACACAGCAGATCCTCTGTGATGGAAATATCTAACCAGATGAGATAAAACTGCTGCTGACCAACAGACAGTCTGGTAATCTGCATGATAAGATGTTGGACCTGTGTACAGACTGCCATGGCTCACATTGTTTCGATCCACACTTTGTTTGGCATGGATCTTTGAGCAGCAGGAGCTTAGCGACACTGGCATGTAATGGAAGGTCATTGGATTAGTACCCATTTCCACCACCAGCCGGGTGCTTTATGAAGAATGTTTTACTTAACTCAAAGTGCTACAGAGGAAACTGAGACAGTAGCTAACAAGAATCTTAATTAGATGAGTATACACTGTAACGTAAAGAAATGCAGCTCATTCAAAACAAAGACCGGGGCAAATCTTTCTAGGATACAAATTCATTTTTAAAAACAAGTTTTTGGCATTTAAAAGGCTAACCGTGGTCGGGTTAGCTCAGTTGGTAGAGCAGGCACACATGTATAGAGATTTACTCCTCGACGCAGCGACCGCTTGTTCGACTCCGACCTGTGGCCCTTTGCTGCATGTCATTCCCCTTCTCTCTCTTAATTAAAGGAATTAACTAAAAATGCTCTGATGTTTTCAGGCACTGACCTACATCCCTCTCTGCTGGGTAAGAGCAGCTAAAAGTCAGTGGTGGAAGAAGTACTCAGATAATACTATAGTTTTAGTATTAGTAAGTAATAGTCCTGCATTCAGAATTTTACTTAGCAACAATAAAGAACTTTTCCGCTTTGGTCCCCCTACAGGTTGGAAGCAGAATTGTCCATTACCGTTTCTATTACCATTATTCTTATGTCTCATTCGAACTACAGATCTGCCACCCGATCTGGCAAACTTGCATCAAAATAATGTTCCTTAAAATAATGTTTCCAAAATCATTTCAGTGGTTCATCAACTCAAAACAGGGTGAACGGCACTCCTGCATTCGCTTTGCGGCCCTCTATCAGCTATGACAGCACTATGCAAGTTTGCCAGATCGGGTAGCGGATCTGTAGTTTGAATGAGACATAATGAGACATTACGACAGCGGTAATGGACAATTCTGCTTCCAACCTGTAGGGGGACCGAAGCGGAAAAGTTCTTTAGTGTTGCTTTAGTACAAAACTACGATCTGAAAAATGTATCAAAGGTAAAAGTATACATTGTCCAGAATCAGCCCTTTACGATATGTTATATATGTTGCCAGAGGAGATGCTTAATGAGTCAAATGATTAATGGCTTAACTAAATGGTTGACAATCATTTTCTATTGATCGATTAATCAGTGTTATTATTGATTGATAGTATTGCAGCTGTTAAGGTGGAGCTTATTTTAACTACTTGACTTGTTGGGTATAGTTTACTCTACAAACCTGTATCATACGTTCATCATATGATTTTGTATGTTAAATCTTACTCTGCAAAGAACTAGTAATTAAAGCAGTTAAAGAGAGAGTTCAGATCTTTTGAAGTGGGGTTGTTTGAGGTACTTATCCACAGTCAGTGTATTAGCTACAGTAGATGGTGGTCAGCACGCCCCCAGTTTGGAGAAGCAGGCAGGAGTCCTGACATGGAAGCTAAACAATGTACTTCTGTGGACAGGGAGAGCAGCAAAAAGATAGGGGTGCAGCAAAATGTATTTTAGCCACCTAAAAATGGACCACATAAAACATCAACCTCAGTTTAAGTGTACGCTATATTTAGAACATTTTCACCTCTTTACCCTTGCCGTCAGACAGCCATTTACGACGGGGGAACTAAAGCCGTTATATCCATCTATGATCTCTTTAAAGCCACCAGACTCCAGAAAATTCATTTTAAATTGCAGAACATTGGTCTACCACTGCCTCTACCGGTTAGTTTTGTTAGTTCCTGCGACATGAAACCCCTAATGGAGCCTCATTCCCATTTAAGTATGGAACCTATGATCCCTTCCCACAAAGGGCTTAGCAACACACTGTGCTTATTTGCAAGTATCAGGAATGCATTAAGACGATTTGGCTACTAGGAGAGTTTCAGTCTGTTGCATAATTAGTCCCTTTCCCAGAGCTAACTCGAGCTTCGTGTTTGTGCATTTTCTCCATGTATGCCATGTGCTGACCTTAGTTGGATTCATTTACAGACTATTAGGCAGTTAACCTTAAAAATCTATAAATCTAAAGTCTATTTTTAGAACAAGTGTGACTGCCCTATATTGTATTGCTTTAAGAGCATTTGATCGTGATCTGATGAATATCTGTTTCGAGCGAACCTGTGGCAGTTTTTCACAAATCTGTTTAGAAAACATGTTTTGTAAATCTAAAGGGAATACCAGTGTTTTTATATCTGTCCACCAGACCAGGTTTCCATGGAACTTCTTAACATTATGTAATACACTGAATATACTGTACAGAATGTGAGGTGCAGTACACTATGCGGCTGTTCATGGGCATCCAACACAAAGGAGGAGATTAAGAGAAGCAGATTAAAGAAGTATTCATACGTTGAAGCATCTGAGATGTAGATTGAGCAAAAGGTCATGAAACAGATTCAGAACGATTTCTCAAAAGTTTGTACATTTGGGCGCCCGGATAGCTCAGTTGGTAGAGCGGGCGCCCATATATAGAAGTTTACTCCTCGGGTTCGACTCTGACCTGTGGCCCTTTATTGCATTTCATTCCCCCCTCTCTCTCCCCTTTCATGTCTTCTGCTGTCCTATCAAAATAAAGGCTGAAAATGCCCACAAAATAATCTTTAAGAAAAAAAAAGTCTGTACATTTGGTGTTTAAGTTCAGTTTCTCAGCAGAGATAAGTACTGGAGCTGCTGTTTACCTCTTGGGATTTTAGCTTTTTCTGGTAATTTCCACTACCTTACACAGGGATTGGTATTCTCTATAATACCTAATGATTTATTATATGCCTGCCAATGTGATAGTGTTTGTGCATCAGTTACAGTAAGTAGAGCCCAGTTGAGTGCTCTTCACCAGAACATACAGTATATGACCACAGGCCCACGGTTGAGTCTCATGGCGAGCTGAGGGAAAAGGCTACTGTCAGAGGACGGGTTGCACTTCATATGTCTGTTGAAAGGTCAGGCTCTCACAATGTTATGAGGCACATGGAAACCACTAATTACATGCCTAATGCCCAGAGACTGACTGATCTGTCAAACAGTTTGTAGCTCCAAGACAGAGACTACGACAATTACCCGAAATACAACCATATCCAGGTTGCCTGCTTTGTCTTTCTTTTTCCCTGCCATGCTCGTGTTCTGCTCTGATAAAGGTTAGTGAGGTTAGGTTTTCTCAATACATCCACATGCATTTTGCAGTCACTCTCTTCTCTGCTGTGGACTAAGGTCAAAAAGGTAATAATTCAACACTAATTGGCTCTTTAGTATAGAGTCGCCTCGTTGTAATTTATGCTTGGCCTTTTCAGCCTACATAATTAATGGTCACTTTGAAGAGGCAGCTTTGACCATTTCGGTTCGCTTTCACAACAAGCTGGCTCATCTGCCAGCGCGGAGCCAGAAAAGCTGCCATGTGAGAAGGGGTTAAAGCCCATCAGCCCTGTGTCAGTTGTCATTACAGTCCTGTTGTTGGCGGACCTTTTGGTCAAACAGCAGCCTAATTAAAGTGAAACAGAAAACGGGAGCTTTTGTAAGCATGCCGGGAGGTTATTTGATATTTAGGTGCAAATAGCTGCCGAGGGCACAGTAAATCTGTTAATTATAGCTGGACACAAAGCCTGATGTCACACTTGGCCCGTTTACTGTGATCAATAAAGGGATGCGTAATTGTAATCATCACATATAGTTGACAAAGGAAAAATAACATAATGAAAGCAGTAACCATGGCCTACGTGCTTAAAATCATGAATCCAGTCAAGTCGTGTGTGTGTGTGTGTGTGTGTGTGTGTGTGTGTGTGTGTGTGTGTGTGTGTACATAGTCTGCCTTATGGATCTTGTCTCTGGACAGACTGTGACAGCTAACACGGTTAGAGAGACAAAAGGGATAACGTGGCAAATGCATATAAACATACATTCAAGAGCAGGATGGCCGTGCTATCATCATGGAGAAGAGCCCTTGAACCCCTGAGGGAGAATGTGGTGTGTTTACCCACCAGCTGTCTCTCCATACCCCAGTAATGTAGACGTCCTCAGAGCAGTTGAATACCTGACTTGTGTTCTCTCAGCGGAGGATGAGATGCGAGCCCAGACAGGCTCCGACACCTCAAATGTCAGATTCTGGGAAGATCACATATCGATCAGTGAAGACCTTAAGCTCGCTCTGATCGACTCTGCCCTGTGGGAGAGACTAAATGGGCCTCTGACAGGAAATTGGTATTCACAAGGGATCCTGTGCACGTCAGTGTTGGACTGGACACAGACATGAAACAGAAGACCGCTTTTGTACAACTTCGGTTTCACTGGTTTTCAAGGCAGTTAGCAAGATCTGACTCAAATGAGCACTTTGCTGTACGGCCACACTCTGCCTGTAACTGGATGTGTTGCGACTTCTATGTGTGTGTAACTTTTTTCTGACTCTTCATCTTTACATTGTGGTTAGATAGCAGTTGGATTACAAGGCATTCTTCTGATCCCAAAGCAAGTTAGACCCTTTTCATATGTAATTTTGAAGTTTTAAATAGCAATATCTCATTTTTGTGTCAACACGTTTGACACCTTAGTTTCAAAATTTCCACACATTTGTCATCTTGCATTTAGAAACAAAATGCCTCCTTGTTATGGTTCAAGTTTCAAGTGGCCATTTTTGGCGTTCAATAAAAAGGCTTTCCTGAACGTCTCGTCTGTTGAAAAACGCCTCCTACTGTATATTTATCAGCTTCTTTCATGTCTTAATTTAGGACAGGTCCAGACACTTTTTAAACTTTTTTTTCTCAATTAACCATAGAAGCCAAACAAAAATAAATAAGCTGTTTGTTCAAGATGGGAACAATGAGCAAAGGCTCTGAACATTAGGGTCAGCTGGGCCTGACAGAGCACAGCGCATCCGGCCACGTCTGGGAAACTCACACACTCGCACACACGCACACAAAGCCATTAAAGGGACAGAAACGGACCCCCAGGCGAGTGTGGAATGGAGGTCAGACATCGAGGAGGGCAAGAGGGTCGCAGTTCAAAGACTAACCATCACTGTAAGTTCTAATAATGTAGGATGAACAGTAATAGTGCTGTGAGTGACATCATCTGTGTAAAATAACAGTTTACAATTGATCATGGGGCTCACTGCAGTTGAAAATGACTGAAATATCTTAATAAAGGGGCTGTATTTTTTATTATTCAAATCATCAATAATCATAATTGTTAAACTATATCTGGGTAAAATTTGAATAGAAACATGCTTGAGACTTAAGGGCCTCTAGAAGTCTGAACTTCAGTGAGAAAAAAACCCATTGAGTAACCCGACATCTGGTAAGTGGTTGTGCTAAGTGGTTATGTCTGATCTGTTAAATACGACAGAGCATTAGGGCCACATCAAGGGGGGAAAAAAATAAGAAGGAAGATTTTTCATTTATTTTGCATTTCGAGAATAAAGTCGACATGTCAAGAAAAAACTTGATATTTCAAGAATCAAGTCGGACTTTTGAGAATAGCCTAAACCAAACTACTAGCTTTACCTATAGTCTTCTACAAAATGCATTGTGAAGGCCTATATGAACTCGTGAAATTATACTTCAGAATCGGTTTTAATAACAAGGAAATTCTTTCTCTTTTAGCGCATAAACACAGTATGGTGATAAGTATTAGGACTTTCAAGAGATTGTCCCGAAAATTGCGTCTGTTCAGAAGGAGAAACCACACAAACTTGGAAGAGGTGGACGTATTCCTACAAACTGAAATACATAGCTTGTAATGGACAGATGCAAGGGTAGCCTATCGATGGTTACACCTTCACGCAATACAGAGAGGATATGTTGTATCACAAGACACAATAAGACAATTGATCAAATTGTTTGATCCTGAAGGAGTGGGGCTCAGGCGAGCGCGGCACTCCAAGGTTGTAACCCATAGCCTATCGATGATGTTGCCTACATGGTAGCTGGCATGGCGGACAGTCGCTCTAATGTGATTAAGTGATAAAGGAGTTGAATTTATTCTCGACTTTTTGACATTATTCTCGTCATGGTGACTTTAGTCTCCACTTTTCGACTTTATTTTCGAAATGGTAATTCAACTTTATTCTCGTCATGTTGACTTTATTCTCGCCATTTCGACTATTCTCGCCATTTCGACTTTATTCTCGAAATGCAAAATAAAAAAATAAAAATCCTCCTTAATTTTTTTCCCCTTGATGTGGCCCTAATGCTCCGTCGTAGTTAAATACTTTGAATCAGATGAGAATATACTGTAGATATCCAGTACAGAGAAAGGTCCAGGATGTGTTTAGCCTCGCTCAGTTAAAGGATTAGAAAGGAGTAAATCTCTTTTATATAATCTTAATATTAATACCAGCAATTTCTAATGTTATTATCAGATAGGTGAACATTTGCCATCAAATGCAGATCTATCATGAAGCATCAGTACAGTTGACCTGTGTGCTCTTGTGCCCTCTTTGACCCGTACATTGTCCTGTGTGCAGAATAGGTCCATTAAATCGTATGTCGAGGCAGGTTGAAGAGCAGCACTCTTCAGCTCCACCAGCTCTGTGACCGTCCCTGTTGTCCTGTCTTTATCTCCATGGTCCCGCCTGTCTGGGCTTTCATCCTGTCATTGCTCATGACTGTGATTCATTGCATGATACATTAGGGCCTTCTCACCCTCTCTCCCTTCTCTGTCTCTCTTTGTTCCTCCGTGTCAAACTAGCTTTTTTCATTTTTGTTGTCGTCTCCTCTTATCTTCTTCTTTCTTTCATTTTTGTTTCTTACTCACATTTCACTCTCAGTCATTTGTCTTCTTGATGCCCTACTCATTCAGTTGAGGTGAGGTAGAGCGATTCTGTGACAGGAAATATACTGAGACCAGCTCATCAGCTAGATGACTCTCTCAGGCTTGATGTCTCCTGCTTTCACCCTTTAGACTGATGGCTTGTTAAAGTGTGTGTGTGTGTGTGTGTGTGTGTGTGTGTGTGTGTGTGTGTGTGTGTGTGTGTGTGTGTGTGTGTGTGTGTGTGTGTGTGTGTGTGTGTGTCACAGTTATCCTCCATCTCTCTGTGCGTGCTTGCTGCATGTTGCGTTGTGCTGTGGTGTTTTTGCCTTCTTGATCTGTGAGATCTCAATAATGCAATTATGGGCACGTTGACATCTGGGTGTCAAGTGACATGGAAGCATGACAGCAGAGGGGCTTTACTCCATGGTACTGGATGTGACACCAGTCCAGTTGCATTTACATGTGAAAGCAGAGGGCACACACTTAACTTCTATTGCTGCACACACACCTGGCTCATGTCCAGCTCATCTGCCAATTCCATTTCTAAATTTTTCTAAATGCTTTACAGCAGAGAGGATATGCTGTCCTTGGCTTTAATGTCCTCTGCAGCTATAGCCGTATGTACATCTGAAATGATTACTTAACTATTTGACTAGTTGGTCAACTAAATCAAAATAAAATTTTGATAATTGATTAATAATTTTTATTTTTATAAGGAAAATGCTTAACATTCACTGTTTCCAGCTTCTCCACTGTGATAATTTGCTGCTTTTCTCTGTTGTCTATCATTGTAAACGGAATTTTTTGGACTGTTGATCCGATAAAACAACTTATTTGAAGACAACAACTTGGACTCTGGGACAGTGTCACTTTTGACATCGCCAGTATCTTTCATATAGGCTGCGTACCATTAAAAGGCTGAGAATCAGTGCTGTTGCATGAGGCCATTTTAGTCTTTATTAGTACTGTTGTATGTGTGACATGTCTGTGTCTGCATTTTATTACCTGATCAAACTTCCCAGGCTCAATTTCACTTGTAACTTAAATACTGATGCTTTCATAGATAGTATCTATTTCCCACTTGGAGGCAGACCAAATATACACATATGAACTTGACATTATCTCTTTTTTCTTCTTCTTTTCCTCTCTCTGTACAAGCCCCTGCTTTCCTGTCATACTCTCTTTCTCTGCACTCTGAAAAGTGCCAGCTCTGGGCGCCTGAGTAGTTCACCTTGTAGAGCAGGCACCCATATATAGAGGTTTACTCCTCGAAGCAGCGGCCGCGGGTTCGACTTTGCCCTGTGACCCTTTGCTTCATGTCATTCCCCCTCTCTCTCCCCTTTCATGTCTTCAACTGTCCTATATAAATAAAGGCCTAAAAAAAAAAAAAAAAAAGCGACAGCTCTTCCTTTTGTGCTGAGCGAGACGCTTCCTGCCTGTGTTTGCTTTTCTGAGCCAGCTCCCAGAGAGCTGTTGTTGTCCGCTGCTGTTTTAGCATTCATGCCTCTCCCTCTCTTTCTACCCTAAGCATATCCCAACCCCCCACCCAACCCCTTTTCTCTCCCACTCCCACCCAGAACTTGAACTAACCTACTGTACCTGGCCCTGGCCTGGATTAGGACATGTGTTTTCCTCTGATCAACCAGACACACACTGTCACCCACGCATGTACAAACTGCACTCTGCAATCTCTCTTATCATCTTATTTGTCATTGGCTATCTTGGTCTCGGAGTCTCTGAGGTCCGATTAACCCCCGATCACTCCCTCTGTCTGTGTGTGTGTGTGTGTGTGTGTGTGTGTGTGTGTGTGTGTGTTTTGTCAGTCTGCAAATACATCACACACACTGTATAGTGGCAAGCTAAGAGAGAGAAGGGGGAGTTATGAGAAGAATGTGGGCTGACATGACTGCACAGGTCTGCCCTCCAGACATAATGGATAGGCAGTGACTGATGGAGAGGAGGCTTGTGCATCCAAAGACTCTTCCGCCTCTGTTATACCATTGAAGCATTAGATAGCAAAGTGATCTGTTATCTGCAGATTAGAGATCACTCGTAAGGAGTGATGTCAAACGTTTCTGTTAATTCATAGCACATGCTGAGTAGTATCAAAGTGGTTATTAAAGTATATAATGATGGGAGTTATTTGAAAATAGGTTTGATTGTTTCCCTTATCATCATAAGTTAATGTGACTGATTGGGTGATTGTTGATTAGACACAGACTGTATTTCATGACAAATAATAGTGAACGTGTGACTATGCATCCCGTATGCATCCTGTTTGGCTTCATTCAGATTAAGCTGCTGCTCCCTCATTGTGATCACAAATGCTCTGGGGCTTTCCCTGATGACTCGAGTTAGACAACAATAATTGGCTGCACTTTTCTAAGTCATATTTTATTGAGCATTTCAACAAATCAGATTTAAGGCACATACAGGACATTCCAACTCTATCAATTTCAGATTTAGGGAGATAACAAAACATGTCATTTCATAACATTTAACATGACTACGAGTCTACAGCCATGCTATCAGCTGTGGCTAAACAAACATGCTCATGTTCAGCACGTTTAATGTTTACCATGTTCACCACATTAGTTTAGCATGTTAGCATTTGCTGATTAGCACCCAGCTTTACAGCTGAGTATGATTGGAGTAACAGACGAACAAATTTAAATTTTGACCTGCTGGTGGCGCTAGATGAAAAGTCAGGGGTTCTTACAGTAATTTTAATGTATCAAAAATGAATAGCAATCCATCCTGCAGCTGTTGAGATATTGTACTAAAAACTTATGTCAAGCTCTGGTGATGCTAGAGGAAAAGTCAGGGGGTCATCAAAGTAGGGTTCATCCTATGACAACCATATTGTCTGTACAGATTTTCATGGCAATCCATTAAATATTTGCTGAGATACTTCAGTCTGGACCAAAGTGGTAAACTGATATTCACAGAGCCACACCACTACACACCATTAGATGGATAAAAAGTAGATAAAAATAAGAGAGGAATCACATTTAGCTGAAGGCACATTTCCATAGTGACCAGTAGTGACCATAGCGATCACCAGGTTGCCTCAGTGTGATTGTCAGCTTCACAACAAGAAACCAACGTGCCACTTTTTGCTCTTGAGGCAGGACTTGCCTCTCACCTTGAAACTACAGGTAGTTTTAAGATGAGGTAACTGGCATCCATAACGCCAAAGCAGACAAAGGCAAGTGAAGGCAATTAGAAATAACAAATCTGTCATCAGTTCGTAGGAGCTCAGGGGATTTTCATTACTGCAATGACTTAGAGCTGTGACTTTTAATTCTTGTCCTCAGGACTCAGAGTTGTCAGTGCTGTTTTTCTATCCTCTCGCATAGTTAATTACATTCCCCTGGCGTCATATGTATGGATCAGTCACTGGTTGGATTAGCTCTGGTCCTCAGGGCCAGGACTTAAGACCACTGGCTTAGAGCAACAGTAAACAAACACATGGCTGCATGTCCAATCTTTAGCATCTCACTGGAGCTAATGCTTTGTGGACAGACACAAAGATGTACTCATAGATATTTAATGCAGGGCTTTATCCCTTACAAATAAAAAAAAACAATGTTTTATTTCCTTTTAAAAATGTCTGCTTAACCCTATAAGGCCCTCAGCTGCAAAAGTACATCCCTTGTAGCCTAAAAGTGTCAAATAAATCTGTAAATGTTTTTTATAGACTGCATTTACGTAGTCAATGGGTACTACTGTGGTTTTAGTGTGATAATTAGAGAGAATAATAGGCTAGCCTGAGACTATTGTGGATTAGGAAATAATTTTGGCTTGACAGGGTTAAACAGCTGCACATTGAACTTGTTGTTTTATGTTTCACTGCTTTTTGCAGGGCTTCTCTTATCTGGAAAGACACACAACACAGCTCCCAGCTGGGGCTGTACCACACGCATCCATCCATAATGTTGTTACATGTCATGCCATGTTATAACAAGAAAAGTTTCTTGTAAAAACAGAATAATTTACCTTACTAGATAATGAGAAAATATGTCCTAATAATATGAAAAACTGAGCAAATACTGTTTTGTCATGGTGGCAGCAATACACTGCTGTATTTAACCATTGTACGCATGTCTGCTTTTGTGGCACTTTAAGAATTTCCACCTGTACTTGATGGACCTGGATCAGAATACTGTAACTTCCCCAGGTTCAGTGTGTGAAGTATGGGAGGCAATGGAGGCCTATGAAGCCTCACAGACACATACCCATGATACAGGAGAGTCTCCCTGGCAGTGAGCCCCATTCCCAAAGCTCATGAGAGGGATACAAGAGGAAGACACCGGAAATAGCTAATCTATCCAACAGGGAGCCTGCAATGCCAAACAATGGCCCGGAGGAAGTCTTTCCTCTGAACTCCCTTCTCTTATCAGACCCTGAATACGCTGTGTACAGCGTATGAGGTGATGATGCTCTGTGAATCTCACAGTGAAACACACACAAAAGCACAACAGACTGGACGTGCTGCTATGCATGTTCTTCACCCAGAGGAGCGATCAGAGAGAGCATCAGAGGCTCAAAGGGGATATAGGAAGAAGATCCTCCTAACATCCTTCAAAGGAAACATGACCAGGCATTAATGGAGTCTGAAAGACCCAGAACAGCATTTAATAGCACTACGTTTTAATTGTCATGTTGTTTCCTGTGGTTCTTTAACTTAATGGCTTTTTTATTTCATGGCCTGTTCACGTTGTCACAAGGCTATTTGCTCTCTCCCACAAATTATAGGCTCTTTAAGCCCCTTATCATTGTGATATTCATGTTTTTTTTCTTTGCCGCGACTTCTTTTCCCGTCTACAGAATATTGACGTGACCAACTTCAGCAGCAGTTGGAGTGATGGCTTGGCTTTCTGTGCCCTCTTGCACACATATCTGCCGGCCCACATCCCTTACCAGGAACTCATCAGTCAAGATAAGGTAGGAAACTACAGAACAAACTGCACACACTGCAGTATTACTCTCACACCAGACCCAGTCTTGACAGGTAGGTCAGCAATGATCGGAAATCCATGTATTTATAGAAGGGAGTAAACAACTTGTTTCAATTTTATTCAAACAGGGGCAATGCACAATTAAACATTAACCTTGTATAAAAACAAGGAGAGATGCATTGTACCAGGTTGTAGCACAATTGCTATTTCCGCCCGTAGTCCCTGGGCAGGACATCTCCAACCCCCAGATCTAAATGCAGACTCACTTGCATACTTAGATTCAGTGATCACTGGGTCGTGACCCACACATACTTATACGTCCGTCTATGAGTAATACTGTGGTTTCGTGTCAGATTGTATGAGAACGGTGAGGTCACTCACATGTACAGTGCATGGTGTACGTGATGGCACAGAGCCCCAGGAAAGTTACTACAACACTGACTGGATGCTTTGCTGTCAAAATCCTTTTCTGTGCATGAGGTTGAATTGATACGAAACGAATTCAGAGAAGGCAGTTGGATTTGTTTCGTGAGGGGAATTCCTCACTGCAGCTTGGCAGAGCTCAGATTACCTTAAATAAAGTATAGCTTATTTGAACCTGCAGTGACCATGACCTCTCTGATTTGTGAGTAGAGCAAACAAACCACATGTTCAGACTTGTGTGGTCCTCTCCCTGACTTAGACTTGCAGAATTGTGTCACTAGAAAAATACCGCACATAAAGCCACAATAGGTTGTTTGTGGGTAATGTGAACCTGCTAACTGTGAGAATGATGTTTGCCAAGAGCAAGATTTGCCAGGAGTCATTTTTTCCACCATTAAGCTGCACATTACAGACTTCCTTTATCCAGTTGTAGATATTTTATAGGTCTGCCATATTGTCCGCACAGCATTAAGAGACAGCCTGAAGATTAATTATCAATGTAGCATATGTGTAGTCAAACTGTACGTGATCCTGAGCACAGGACAGCAGCTACCATATAGCTTGGTGTTGACAGCTCTGTAATGCAGGTGGTATATACAGTAACTGTACAAACAATATGGTTCCTCTCTGGGGACTGCGGGTGTTTCAGCCTGCTACGACATTAAAACAATAGAAAAACACCTCCGACCAGGCCTGACACATTCTACGTGACAAATTAGTCATGTAGGCGTGTGTGCAGTCGTGTCACTGTGAATGTGTAACATTGAGCTGATGACAGAGACATCTCTCTGAATAATTCAATAGACTTGTGTTGGCTTTAATAACTCTTGCTGAGTGACTTTCCCCAAGGCCCAAACACCCACCCTCTTCCCAGTATAATCTTCCAATAATCCCATTACTGCCCTCCTTCGCCCTTTAACGTAGACTTTCTTAATAAAACAATGTCATAGTTGGACTTATATTTTAGGTGAATGAGGGAACATTTGTTCTTTCAATCAGCAGTCTACAGCTGCAGAACTAATTATTAAGAATTCATAATTTATGAATTCAACATCCCAGCTGTGCCGATGTCTAGAGGCACTTAATATGACAGTTGGAGTGCTTGTGAGAGTCACGATTAGCGACTCAAGGACCTTCACTCTCAATTCAAAAGGCAGAAAAAAAATTGAAACTTCAAGTCGAGAGAGACTGAAAAAATTTTCCTATCAACAGTGCTCACATACAAGGACAGGTTGTATTTCACTCCTAAGTTTAGATTTCTCACTTTCTTTCAGTGGAGAAGTTACTGTACACAAATCCACAGTTTCATAAGGAGAATTAGGCTAAATCTAAAGGAATTCAGTTCATGGGGACATTAATTAGGCTCACAGTATAGCTTTACACTGATCAAATAAACATAGGGCTTTAACATGCTCACACCAACAAGCTATGGCTTACATATGTATTAGACTGTCTCTTGGGTGTTTGTAAAGGTTTATAAATGTATTTGTGGGCTTATTGTTTGAACCTCTATGTGTGGTGTTGCAGGATGACTCAACACCCAATGGTTTGTTTTTCTTCAGGTCAAGAATCTGACCCTGGCTTTCCAGGCTGCCGAGAGCATTGGTATCAGACCCTCTCTGGTGAGTTGAGGTGCCACAGACCTCGAACACCTTACACAAATCGAAACTTTTGGAAATTGATTTGCCAAACTTTCATGATGTGAAGCATTTGAACAGAAATGCCCCACACAACAGTGTATATCAGCTACAGAGTCCTTTCTTTCTGGAATGCCTTGAGTTTCTAGCACTGTACGCAGGAAATGCATAACACTTTGCTTCAAGAGAAAAAACAACCTAATACATAATTCAGATATAATTTGACAATTTATGAAAACATTGGCAGTTCTCCTCGGAAATGGCTGATTTACAACCAGCTGCTCCACTGAAACATTGAGACTTTGTAAGCACAAAATCCCTCCATGTTGGGTCGTAAACAAAGTCACTTTCATGTTTATTTCTAGTGAAGCAGTGCCGCGTGCTTCTGAACTCTCCCTCACTGAAAGGAAGAGTTTGAACTTTTTACGCTTATTTGCATTCTTGCTGAGAGTTTACAGTCTCTCATCACCCAATGGTTTGCTTTTCTTCAGGTCGACCTGAAGAAAAGCAAACCATTTGAACACCAACTGCCACTTCTCTGCTGGGCATCCAGCTGTCTAATGTGCAGTAGAGGATGGATACCCGAACCGAGCCGGGTTCGGACAGATATTTAGAAATGATATTCGGGTTCGGGTCGGGCTCGGTCACATCAGCGCGATAAGGCATTGAACATTTTAAATTTTAAAAAGCTTATTATGTAGGTGCGCGCCTGTGTTAACGTGCGCTTGTTGCCTTGTGTGCGCTGATGCGCTCATCTGTTGACATTTCTGAATGCCTTCCTACAGTTGCTTAATAAAAGCGGGCTTTCCACACAAACAAACGTATGTGTCATTAGTATGAGAAAAAAACGCGATTTTAACTGTGTCGGGCTCGGGTCGGCTCGGACATAAATATCTTAATGTCTGTCGGGCTCGGGCCGGGTTCGGTTACTGCTCTGTCAGACGCGGGCCAGGCTTGGACAGAAAAATGCGGCCCGATCCACACTTTAATGTGCAGGCATTGGACAGTGCGGTGGCCTCAGTCGGTTTCCAGCGGGATGTCGAGACCTGTGGTGTCCTTTCACAAGGACTTGGCTGGATCCTGGAGTGCCGGTGCCATTCAACCGGGTGTTTTTCTGTGTGCAGATCTGACGGCCACATTCTTCTTCGTGATGAATCATGCACAAGTTGAAGGAGCTGAGGGGATTACATTTCACTGGAAGTAGACCTTGTACGATTTTACATGACAAATCTGATTGATTGATTGATTGATTGATTGATTGGGGGATTGATTGAGGGATTGATTGATTGATAATACAAAGCTAGTGCCTAGAGACAGTTTTCTTAGCTTAGCATAAAAACTGGAAGCACGTTAAATTTTTCCTTTAGCTTAGAGAAGGTAAATAAGGTCAAATAAAAAGTCTAAGGGCGCTGACACACAGAGCGGATTATCGGCCGTCGGACCGTCTGGCGAGGTCGGTGACTCGAGTCTGTTAGGTGTGTTCTGTGACGTCGTCCGTCCGAGGAGCCGTCGGCCTTCATTTGGCCAACCCGACATGTTCAGTCGGAGACAGGGCAGTCGGGACTCAACCAGAAATGGTGAGCGGATGAGCCTCTCAAAATCTAACGAAAATCTTTTAAACTGACCTTTGTCAATCTGAAATGAAGACAGATTCAGCAACTGCATGGCCTATTTCTCGCTTAAAATGTTTTCAGAAACACGTTTCAGTGAACTATTTTAGTACAATATGAGATCGTATTCTGAACAAGCCGCCATGACAGTCTGGCTGTGAATTTCCGGAGAAAAAAGACCCACGTGATGCGTTCGTCCTATCAGCTGCCGGTTTTCATTTTCTGGGAAACAATACAGAGAAGCGCCGCCTGCTGCTATGGAGATGTATTACGTTTCGCACACGCGCAGAGCGTACGCTCAAGTCGGCGTCGCCTCAGTGTGTTTTGAGCATACGCGGAGTTTGCGGGGGGGGGCACAGGGGGAGCACTGCCCCCCCTGGCGGCTGAAGTGGGTAATTGCATTGTTTAATGGCTTGACCAGATATTTTATAAATATTTTAAATAACACAAAACAACTAAATGGTGGTAGGTAATACATCTGATGTAAAAAAAATATTTTTTCAGGGCTCTGGCTCTCACCTGAGACCATTGTCGACACATATGCAGGACGCAAAAAACGAAAATTACTGTTGCACTAGTCTGGACATCTTACCGTGCCAACGTTGTAATAAAGGTTTCCTAAATGCCATGTATATAAATTTGCTGTCAACTTAATAAATGATTGTGTGTTTTGTGTAGATTTGGACTTTTATATGTTTTATTCCAACTTTTTATTTCACTTCACCAGTGGATCTACTGATCGCTGTGGATTACTTTTTTTTCGTGTCATTGGATTACGGCAAAATACGGATCTTTTTTCTCAACGTGTCTTAATGTTTTATGGTGTGACTGTGCTTGGTTTCTGCGTTTGGAGAGGCATCTCAACAGACTGTAGGTCCAACACTGATTGTTCACGGTTACATTTTAGTTGAAGTGTCAGGGCATTTCGCCACCATCTGTCTATTGCATTCCAAGACAGCCGTGCCGCGATTGGATTTCATAAGGGTGAGTTGTTAAACTGTTACAATGTAATTTACAATCTTCTTTAAAAATAAACATATGTTTATTTAGCATGTTTGTTTTGTCCATATGTGCTCGTGCTGTGTTCCCCAAGTGGTAGGCCAGGTCTCAGCTTCTACAATGAGTTTCTTTTTTTTTTGCTCGAATGTCAAACTCCGCTTATGGTTTTGAGGCATTTTTTTGGATCTCGGGGACCCGACTGATTAGTCCAACTGCCTTTTCTGCCGACGGTCGTCCATCTGGTTGGTGTGTAAGCACCTTAACATGTTTTGGCGTTGTCAAGACAGCATGAAATGTGGCTGAAAAGCGCTGTCTCATTCCTATTTATACCATTTTGGTTGGCATTGACCTTAAGTAGTTAAGGTTCAGCTAGCCGACTGGTCAGGGGATAGGACCTGAACAAATTGGGTTCCGTTACCTTGTGTAAGCATGGACACCTGGCCAACAGTGAATGCTTTGAATGTCTTGCCTAGAAGTTGCGTGGGTTCCATTATAACGCGTCACTTACCAGGTGACGTCAGTTAAGTCTGTTAGGATTCAGGGCTTCAGGCCTTAGGGTGGAGATTAGGGCCTCTGTCCAAAGGTAAAAAAAGACCTGCCTACAAGCACCTCTAAAGCCCACAAATTAACATGCTGTGTCTGATTTGTTTAATCCGTACAGACACGTGTAATGAGACTAAGAATCCTCAGCCATGCTAGTCTGTGAGGCTGCACCTAGGCACAGCCATGCTTTGAGCTAAATGCTAATATCAGCATGCTAACATGTGCATGTGTATCAGGTACTCAATCATGTTCATCATTTTAGTTTAGCATGTTAGCATGTTAACATTTGTTTAATTAGCACTAAACGCAAAGTATAGCTGAGGCTGATAGGAATGACATTAGTTTCAAAGTTATTTGCTTATAAACCAAAGTATTAGACAAATTGAAATTTGTATTTTTCAATTCATCCTGAGGGGGAAATGGATGTGTATACCACATTTCATAGAAATCTATTCAAAAGTTGTGAATACTGTATTGCTATTTTAGGCTGGACTTTTCCTTTAAGCTGCATGGTTTAAAATAAATGTTTTTTTTTGTATTTCTCTATAGCATTGGATATTGACTTAATAAGACACAATCAAAAACATCCTTAGTTATTGTTTATTAAAATCCTAATAACTGTCACAAATTCGGCTAATCTTCATCAGTACTGTGGGTGTGGTCTGATCAGATAGGATAAACAGTTGCCAGGCAACATGAACCTCCCATCACATTCTGACTGTAATGTTTCGACTAAATCCTGATTGGTGCTGGGAAGCATGTGGCATCACCTTTTTTCCAGCTGAGCCCCGCCCACTTCAAACCATTGAGAAAAGCATAAATTCCAAAATCTTTCATGTGAAATAATCAAAACTGGTCAAACTTTGGTCGAAATAAATTGAGTGTTCATGCAGGATCCCATTTGCTCATACTGAGAAGCAGGGCCTTTAAAGTCATTTTTTGAATTAGGTGCAAATGTTCAGATGATAATTTAGGATACAATGAAATCTTTGCATTTTGGCTGTGAATGTCTATCCCAGATCCTGACTCATTTGTCTCTTCACTGCCTTCAGATCATAGAACAGGAACTGTTGTTCATAAATACCATAATCCTCATCACATGCACATACAGCCTTTATGTTTTTATACTGTCATGCTTTCTTTTGTCATTCTCATTTAAACACATACCACTGCCAGCAAGAGTGTGGACACTAAACCGTCTAATGCTGTCTTGCCTTGTTGCTCTCTTTGCACTTATGATGACAGCTTCATGTCATAAGGAACATGATAAAACAGATGAATGTAGTTGGATAGTTGATCTCTCTGTAAGCCCAACCAGAATAACTGCTCTGAGATGACGTAGAAAAAACACAAATCAGTGAACAGTTCAGTGTGGAAGAGCCAGCTGGACGTCAGCAAGGAAGTGGGTAAGGCTTAAATGTTTCACTGAGAACAAAGGTCATATTTCTTATTAGCTCTCCATTGCATGCTTGTAGTTAGGAGATTGGACATGGGAAACTTGTTCCCATGTCAGTGACTTCCAACTTTTCAACTGCTTATTTTTTAGTGCTGCATAAACAGAACCGTCACACAGCTGATCATCCTCTCGTTAGGAGGTTGAGACATTGTGGAAGTGATTGTACTGAAGCTTCTGTAGAAATCTTAGCTAAGGGAAACTACAGTGACGCTGCGTCAATATGGAGTCATGTGAAAGCCTGGTTCACTGTCTGACTCATCGCTGTCAGACAGGAGTTGTCTGTGCAGCCGACTGCAGCTTCACACAGCTCATTGGAGAGTCTCGTAATACTGTAGATTACAGTTTAAGCACATTTTCTTAAACACACGTAATGTTATATTGAGCAGTACACATTCATTTATCCTGCAAAAATCCCTCACTCACTCAAAACAGTTAACTCTTGCTTTAAAAGAAATAACTTGGCCAACTACTTCATGTCCTATAGTCCTGTGATAAGGTCCAGGAATTTTGGACCGGGATACATGATAACCTATGTCGGATTACAAGAACCCAGGTCCCATTCAGCCCAAGATTATTTGTTCTGGGAGATGGGTCAATCCTAAGCGGGATGGATAAGCACATAAGAAGCTGGGTCCAGACTACTTTAATGATAGCCAGACAGATTCTTCAAGTACTAATGTTTCCTGGAGGGCTCGTAAGAAGCTTTGTGAGACGTGTGTGATGGGCGTATGGCATAGGCGGACTGGTAATCTGGCAGTTCTGGTGGATGCCAGAAGGGCCAATGAACTCTTGGGCCGACTTGGGCCGCTGGAAAAAGAAAAGAATGCAGCAGCACTGGCGTTTCACACTAGTTTGACAACAATATGCAAGACTGTACGGCTGCGGCCTGGAGCCTCCCGTCTGCTGCCGTCGGGCTTCTACTTTTCAAAATTAAAGCTCGCGTCTGGTCCGTTATGTCTTTGTACTCCGGTGTTTTGGGTGTTTAAGTATGTAATAATATGTTTTAAATATTCCAGCATTTCCATTCTATTCTAAGATGGTACCATGGTTGTTTATTTTATACATTTTTATAAATTGCTTCAGTGTGAGCCGGTAGTTGCATAAAACTCCTAATTAATGACAGATGTGGAACATTTTTAGGCTTGAATTAAGTATGAATCTGTAAATGAGACTTGATTAAGCAGGGAAAGCAGCTGAAGCAGTATAAATGGCTAAAAAAGTGGGAAAGGGATGGAGGATGAAAAATAAAGAGTAAGAAATGACAGGGTTTCAAATGTTTTGTCTATCTGCGCCACTATGTCTTTACAGCAGATAGACATATAAACACATAGATATGTAGAGAGAGGAACCGTTTTGACCTGACCTATATATAAGTAATTATATATAGTCATTAAAAAGTCATAGTATAGTATGTCGAAAATTGCAATAGTATAGGATGTTGAAACAATTCATAAAGAGTCATAGTATAGTATGTTGAAAAAAGTCATAGTATAGTATGTTGAAAAAAGTGATATAAAAGTAATTATATAGTATGTCAAAAGTCTATGTCTAAATATAGTATGTTGAAATATAATGTAATAGTATAGTATGTGGAAAAAAAGTCATAAAAGGTCATAGTATAGTATGTGGAAAAAAGTAATAAAAAAGTCATAGTATAGAATGTCTAAAATTGTCATAGTATAAGCATGTCGAAAAAAGTAAAAAAAAGTCTTATTATAGTATGTAGAAAAAAGTCATAGTATAGTATGTCGAAAAAAGCCCAAAAAAGTCATATTATGATATGTCGAAAAAAGTGATAAAAAAGTCATATTATAGTATGTCGAAAAAAGTGATCTAAAAGTAATTATATAGTATGTCAAAAAAAGTAAGAAAAAAGTAAAAGTATAAAATTGTAATAGTATAGGATGTCGATAAAAGTCATAGTGTAGTATGTCGAAAATTGCAATAGTATAGGATGTCTAAAAAATTCATAAAAAGTCAGAGTGTAGTATGTCAAAAAAGTCAGAAAACGTCATAGTTTAGTATGTCGGAAAAAGTCATAAAAAAGTCATATAATAGCGTGTCGAAAAAAGTCATAAAATAGTCCTACGATAGTATGTCGAAAATGGTCATAAAAAAGTCATAGTATAGTATGTCTAAAATTGTCATAGTATAGTATGTCGAAAAAAATCATAAAAGTCATAGTATAGTATGTCGGAAATTATCAGAGTATAGTATGTCAAAAAAAGTGATAAAAAGTCATAGTATAGTATGTCAAAAATACTCATAGTATAGTATGTCAAAAATTGTCATAGTATTGTATGTGAAAAAAGTGTTGAGAAAGTCAGTGTATAGGATTTCAAGGGAATTCTGGAAAAGCATGCAAAGTCCACAGCCTGGACTGGGTATTGAACTAGAGTCTGAAGTGCTTACTTGCTGGTGCTGTTTGAAGTGTTGGTAACCCCTACGCCACCGTACAACCAAAGGATGGCTGCTGAAAAAAATCATAAAAGGTCATAGTATAGTATGTCGAAAAAAGTCATAGTATAATAGCGTGTCGAAAAAAGTCATAAAATAGTCCTACGATAGTATGTCGAAAATGGTCATAAAAAAATCATAGTATAGTATGTCTAAAATTATCAGAGTATAGTATGTAAAAAAAGTCATAGTATAGCGTGTCGAAAAAAAGTCATAAAGTCACAGTATAGTATGTCGAAAAAAGTGATAAAAACGTCATAGTATAGTATGTCAAAAATAGTCATAGTATTGTATGTGAAAAAAGTGATGAGAAAGTCAATGTATAGGATGTCAAGGGAATTCTGGAAGAACATGCAAAGTCCACAGCCTGGGAATTGAACTAGAGTCTGAAATGCTTTTTTGCTGGTGCTGTTTGAAGCATTGGTAACCCCTACGCCACCGTACAACCGAAGGATGTCTGCTGAAAAAAGTCATAAAAAAGTCATAGTATAGTATGTCGAAAAAAATCATAAAAGTCATAGTATAGTATGTCTAAAATTATCAGAGTATAGTATGTCAAAAAAAGTCATAGTATAGCGTGTCGAAAAAAGTCATAAAGTCATAGTATAGTATGTTGAAAAAAGTGATAAAGTAATTATATATAGTCATTAAAAAGTCATAGTATAGTATGTCGAAAATTCCAATAGTATAGGATGTTGAAACAATTCATAAAGAGTCATAGTATAGTATGTTGAAAAAAGTCATAGTATAGTATGTTGAAAAAAGTGATAAAAAAGTAATTATATAGTATGTCACAAAAAGTAAAAAAAAAAAAGTCAAAATATAGTATTGTTGAAAATTGTAATAGTATAGTATGTGGAAAAAAGTAATAAAAAAGTTATAGTATAGCGTGTCGAAAAAAGTAATAAAAAAGTCATATTATAGTATGTAGAAAAAAGTCATAGTATAGTATGTCGAAAATTGTCATAGTATAAGCATGTCAAAAAAAGTTTTAAAAAAAAAGTCATATTATAGTATGTAGAAAAAAGTCATAGTATAGTATGTCGAAAATTGTCATAGTATAGTATGTTGAAAAAAGCCCAAAAAAAGTCATATTATGGTATGTCAAAAAAAGTGATCTAAAAGTAATTATATAGTATGTCAAAAAAAGTAAGAAAAAAGTCAAAGTATAAAATTGTAATAGTATAGGATGTCTATAAAAGTCATAGTGTAGTATGTCGAAAATTGCAATAGTATAGGATGTCTAAAAAATTCATAAAAAGTCAGAGTATAGTATGTCAAAAAAAGTCATAAAACGGCATAGCATAGTATGTCGAAATACTATAGTATAATAGCGTGTCGAAAAAAGTCATAAAATAGTCATAGTGTAGTATGTCTAAAATTATCAGAGTATAGTATGTCAAAAAAAGTCATAGTATAGCGTGTCAAAAAAAAGTCATAACGTCATAGTATAGTATGTCGAAATAAGTGATAAAAACGTCATAGTATAGTATGTCGAAAAAAGTGATAAAAAGTCATAGCATAGTATGTCAAAAAAGTAATAAAAGGTCATAGTATAGTATGTCGAAAAAAGTAAAAAAAAAAAAAGTCATATTATGGTATGTCGAAAAAGGGATAAAAACGTCATAGTATAGTATGTCGAAAAAAGTGATAAAAACGTCATAGTATAGTATGTCGAAAAAAGTGATAAAAACGTCATAGTATAGTATGTCGAAAAAAGTGATAAAAACGTCATAGTATAGTATGTCGAAAAAAGTCATAGTATAGTGTATCGAAAGAAGCAAAAAAGTAGTAATATAGTATGTCGAAAAAAGCCCAAAAAAGTCATATTATATGTCGAAAAAAGTGATAAAAAAGTCATATTATAGTATGTCAAAAAAAGTCATATTATAGTATGTCGAAAAAAGTGATCTAAAAGTAATTATATAGTATGTCAAAAAAAGTAAGAAAAAAGTATAAAATTGTAATAGTATAGGATGTCGATAAAAGTCATAGTGTAGTATGTCGAAAATTGCAATAGTATAGGATGTCTAAAAAATTCATAAAAAGTCAGAGTGTAGTATGTCAAAAAAAAGTCATAAAACGACATAGTATAGTATGTCGGAAAAAGTCATAAAAAAGTCATAGTATAATAGCGTGTCGAAAAAAGTCATAAAATAGTCATACGATAGTATGTCGAAAATGGTCATAAAAAAGTCATAGTATAGTATGTTGAAAATTGTCATAATGTATGTCGAAAAAAGTCATAGTATAGTATGTCGAAAATTGTCATAGTATAGTATGTCGAAAAAAATCATAAAAGTCATAGTATAGTATGTCGAAAATTATCAGAGTATAGTATGTCAAAAAAAGTCATAGTATAGCGTGTCGAAAAAAGTGATAAAAACGTCATGCGTGAGCATGAAGTCCTTGCAGAATACATTATATATTTACAATTTTTTTTTAAATAGGAAGATTTTACAGTAGTTCTACACTATCTGATGTCTGATGACTATCTGTTTGTAAAGCTCAACATTATTACAATCAAAATATCATAACTCCTCCACCTAAACCTAAACTCCAAATTGTTCTTTAACTCCTCTTTCTGTTCCAAACAGGACATCGAAGAGCTGATGAAGACGGACAGGCCGGACTGGCAGAGCGTCATGCAGTACCTCTCTCAGATCTACAAGTACTTTGAGACCTGACCGACGGGGAAAGAGGAGCTGGAGACCGATGAGTTAGAGGCACTGCGGCACTTTCCTGTCACAGTCTGTCAGCATGACAGTACATTCACCCTCCAGATAGACCCAACGCTGCCACCTGAACCCTTCTTCTGCTCACTGTTTTGACACTAGAGACATGACTGTTTTGACTTGACATGACTTGAGAAATTTAAAACTCTCACCGAGCTGCTGTTTTCTCATTTTTCTTAACAGGACACTACATTAAGCGCTGAGGCCCCGATTAACAAAGACTTCAGTCAGGAAACACGTTACCTTGTTCATTTGCACAAGCTTAAAGTGTTTATTGAGCATATGATTCACAGACAAATGAAAGCAGACAAGCACATTGTGGTGCAAAATACTATTTAAGCCTTGTGGCAGTAGACAGCACAAAACTGATTTTATTTGACTTTTTTTTAATCACTCTATATTGTCTTTGAAACAAATGACAGAAATACATAACAACTTTGGTCACAAACTGGCTGTCAGTAGAAAATATATTTTTCCATTTGCTATTTATCAGTGTTTGTGAATCGAATGCTCTGGTTCTGGTCATTTTCATCATGTGCCAAACCTTCTGCTACGACTATCTATGCATGGTGAAAGTGTAACCTGAGTGAGTAAGCAGTGTGACATCCCTAACCAACCTGCAGTCATGAGTAAACCGTTGTGAAACCAAACTTCCGTTCATTTTGTTCTGTTTGCTTCAGAGAATCGATCACTGCTCATACTGAGTGCTTATTGTAAACTAGCTGGAGTTGTATTTTGCAGAGCAGAAAGTATTGGATTATTTTGGACTGACAGGTTTGAGTTGAACTGAAGCCTTTATATTTTTCACTTTTAATGTGTGTTCTTAAGAATAGAAACTAGATAAACCTTAGCTGCCATCTGTGATGTGACACTAAAAATGATCTAACACTACAAGAGTTGCTAAATAGTTTTGTAGAAATATTTTTTGAAAACAGATTGATCTCTATGTTTGCATTGTTTATAGTGTTAAGGATTGGCTGAATCAAACCATGAAAATGTGCCTACCTGTGTTGTTTCTTCACATTTTCCGTCAAGAGTCCCTCGACAACTATGGTACTGCAGCTGCTTTGCAAAATATACATATATACTGTATATATAAATATTTGGCATGCCATGTTAATTTATGAAGGAGAGAATGACTTTTACATGTAAGAGTTGAGGCACAGCACTTTCTCTGTGTTAAGATTTAAATAAGTCTCCATTTTGCAGTTGCCCTTATGTTTTGGACAATAAAAGTGTTATTTATTTATTTACAAGACTTGCATTCTGAAAAGTGAGAATGTGGACAGGAGTGCATGCAGTTTTCTATTTGTCAGATCTGGAAGCCTATTGGATGGATATTGCTCAATAAAGGATTGTCAAGTTTTATATTCAATTATCCACTTTTTTATTCTTCTTCAGGTTATATTTTGACCCAAATCCATTGAAGCACTCTTTCTGTGTTGCTCTAGATGAGGTTAAAATGCTTTTAAACTATGCACATTTTTGCACCATATTTACCTTCATATTAAACTGCTCTGTTAGGGTTGTGAAACATGTGGGGAAGTGAGAAGTGAGAACACTGAGTGGAAAAGGGTTGCCTGCTTATCACATCACACCTTTTCTACTTAGACACATTTCAACTGCAGCAGCGGGTAACACTTTAAGATAATGGAAAATAGTCTGAAGAGAATTAAAAATGGATCAATCAAAAGGCTTGCAAACTTGGTCTTGGTTTTAGAAATAGAATGTGCCTTTTCTTCTTTAAAACAGGTTACCAAATATAAATATTGCTTTCTACTCTGACTTCATCTCACGCGTTTGCGTCAGCCAGAAGAGGAAGGTAAACAATGATCCACCAACACTAAAACGTGAGTAAGTTATTTTGGTTGCTTTTGCCTCCGTGGGAGCAAAAACTCCGCGATTTAGCCATGATTTAAACCAGATGGAGCCGCGTGTCTGTGAGCAGTATGGACGCGCGTGTGTGTGCGCGAGCTGTACAAACTGAACCGTATTTAAAATGAAGGGAAAGCACGTGGAGGCGTTGTTGGAAGCGGTTTATTTGGCGCGTAATTACGCACGGCGGACCGGTGACGCTCGTTTGGGATTCCATCTGTATCACGCTACTTGTAACCACGCGCGTGTGGGTGTTAGGGGAGTGGCTTCTCTTTAAAACAGATTTTTTTTTTTGTTTAGTCTTGCGTTACCCCCTCCACTTCAAAACCGCGTTGGGAGGAAGTTGTGTGACACACTGCCTTTACTTTAGAAAAACAGATGCCGCTTCACGCTCCGCAAATCGCTCGCTGTAGATGTGAATAAACATCCAGAGACGATGTACAGGTCCATTAAGGTGAGCGAAAACAATGTTCAGTGACTTTCTATCTGTTTTATGTGTACAATTCTGCAGCAGGCGTGGAGGATAAATGCGTTATTACGCAGCTACTGCAGCTTTTGTCAACTTTGTGATGCAAGAACAGCACATTTCTACTTAAAAAAAAATGAATGTAAAAATAAATTCCTTTCTTTCCAACAGATGGCTGGTTCAGCAGCTCACACTTGTGGACTATTCCTGGATTACAGCAGAAAGACTTCTTTACTCCTCTGGGACTAGAAGCAGTGTTGTGGGGGACCGTCTTGTTCAGCCTGCAGGTTTTAGTCCTTTAACACACTTTGCTGAGATGAATACGTTGTACATCGTGATTGAAGTAGCAATTGCTGTTCTCTCCATATCCGGCAATATACTGGTTTGCTGGGCTGTCGCGATCAACACCACTTTGAAGAACGCCACCAACTATTTTCTGGTGTCTCTGGCTGTGGCTGATATTCTGGTCGGTTGCCTCGCCATCCCCTTTGCCATAACCATCAGCATCGGCATACATCTGGACTTCTATGGATGCCTCTTCCTGGCCTGTTTTGTCTTGGTACTGACACAAAGCTCCATCTTCAGCCTTCTTGCTATTGCAATTGATAGATATCTGGCCGTCAAAATCCCTCTGAGGTGAGTTTATTTATTTTTTTATCACTATTGTGGAATTAATTTGAAAATTCTTTAGCTGATGAAAGTTGTTTTTCCTATTTGCAAGATAATGGTGAAGATAGTGAAGTGAACCAATGACTGTAACTTAAATTGAGAGTGTGCTGGCTGAATAATCACTTGGTAATACACAGTAGAACTCCAAAGATGATTCGATTAGTTGTCAACTATTAAATTAATCGCCAACTATTTTGAAAATTGATTAATCAGTTTAAGTCTTTTTTAATGAAAGAAATCTCATCTTCACTCCTCTGTACAACTAAATATATTTGAGTTGTGGACAAAACAAGACAATTTAGATGTCATCTTGGGCTTTGGAAAACACTGATCGACATTTTTCACCATTTTCTGACATTTTATAGACAAAACCAATCGACGAATCGAGAAAATAATCAAAAGATTAATTAAAAATGAAAAGAATCATTAGTTAATAATATACACAGTGTGCCAAATAAGCAGAAAAACATTGAGTTCCTTTTCATCCTGTCCTTCATAAAAAAGCCCTAAATACTATACATGACTATAATATGTGCCCCCTATGGAACAAATTGAATATAGTATCTGGAAGATCAGTAGCAGCTCTGTGATCTCATGAATCCGTTTCCCGTGGAGCTTAATGCCTTGTGTAAAAATAGCAGGGTCAATATCTAAACTTGGAATGATAATCAGATAATGCCTCTCTAAACTTGAATTGAATCTAGTGTTAGAGACAGACTTAGCAAACACTTTGAAGTGATTGTTTTATCACCTTTATTGAATAATCTAAAGGCTTTAGATCACTGTATGCCACCTTTACATACAGTACATTGGTGACTTTCAGCAGTAGGAACACAATACATCTTTTCTCATCTGACACTTCCTCCAGTTTGTAAAAGATGCAAAGATCAGTCATGGAGCTGTTTGATGTGACACACCAGGAGAAACCACGGATCAATACCTGACCACACTGTGTCACTTCCATTGATCCAGTTGGCAAATACTCACTGCAGGGAGACAACAGCTACTGGTTGTGGCTCTGGTGGATGTTAGTGCTTTGGGATGTGCTGTCATTTCCATCTGGCTCAAATGCTGACAAGAAAGGACAGTTTGACACTAGTCTGGGATACAAGTTGTCCCCCACCAACCAAGTGGCTTGTAAAATCCCCATTTGTGCTTCTATATTTGACTCACGGACGGAAAACAAACCTCGATCTACCTTCTCACACAGAAAAAACTGACTTTAACTGCCTCTTAACCAAGGACACACTCAATTCAACACAACATTTTATAGTTTCCTCTGAAAGCCCAGCCTCACAACACACACATGATAATAAGACCAATGTGTATGCTCAGCTCAAATTACATGTCCACAGCGATGGCTTGTGTGTGTGTTTGCGTGTGTGTGTGTGTGTGTGTGTGTGCGTGTGCGTGTGTGTGCGTGTGTGCGAACGTACATGTGCTTGGCCAGTCCGCAGGCCTTTGAGGCTCTTAGATCAATGTGTTTTCACAGATGGTTTTAGTGGAAGTGAAAGGCCAAAGCCAGATGTTTTAAACCCCATGAGATGACAGCCACCCACTCAATGCTCTTTTCAAGCCCCTGTCTTCCCTGTTTGCCGTTCTCAGAAAAAAGCCCCGATTTTGTCCCTCTGTCCTGTTGGGGCTTTAAAATAACCTTTGGCACATCAGAGAACTCAAAGAGTCATCCCCACCCACACCAGCAGCACTGCCTCAGTGTGGGCAGGAAAAGTGGGCAACATCATTTTATGAACAGTTTAGGAGTCTTCCTGTCTTCGTTTGAGCACATGTAAGGGTGTTGTTGGTATGGTACCAGGCCGTCCTTGATGGAAGTCCGTTTTATATATATATATTATATAATAATAAATATAGGAAAGATGACATCTGATCCACATTAATCGGTATCGAAAATGACGCAACACAGAGTCCAGGTGGAAATATGCTTCACGATGCAGACACACAGTGAGGCATGCATCATCCTCACACTTTTAGTGAAGCATACATTATCCACAACAGAGTCCTGAAATGAACAGCTGTGGAGACTAGACAATAAAGTGCAGTGTGCTATAAAAAAAGGACATCTGATGAAGGAGGTTAATATTGGTTACAAATGTGTTTAGGTTCCCCAGTCATGTAGGGTAGAGTTATGAGTGTTGGCAGCTTGTCTTGAAAATAAAATCTCAAGATTTCCACAGACTCAACCCCATCTGCTCAGTTAGAGAGTCTCGTGTAACTCTCGATAAAAAAGCACATTTCCCAAAATGTCAAACTATTCATTTAATAATCAGACAATAATCATTTGTTTTGCATTTTTTGTATGGACTCAGTGAACAGTAGGTGTGAAGAGTTTACATTCTGACATGGTTAGTATGAAAGCATCTGCATTTGTGATGTTTCTCCACTCATTCACTCAGGTTTGTTCTTTGATTTGTCAACCTGTTTATATATCTGTTAGAGCCACCTACAAACTTGTGTTTCAATGTTTTATGCTGAGAGCTGTTGTAAGTTGTTTAGGTTAGTGTTGTGCTGTTAAGCCAAAAACACAGCATCTATTTTCTAAAAGGAGGAAACTACCTATTTTTTCATACTTCAAAAATAGATTTTGAGGGGTCACTTTAGTAATGTGTTGTTGAGTTTGGCAGCAAGACAGTGTTACACACCAGGAAGCCAAGTTCAACTTTCCAATGAAAATGTACAGAGAGATTATATCTATATTTACCTTTCCCTCTTCTGTCAAAACAATTAATGCACGATCACATCTTAAACAGACCGTGAAAGCAAATTCATATGTGTTTACATGGTTTTATTAGTGTGCCTTTACAATGTTACACAACTTTTCGCTCACAAATACAATTCATAATGCAAATGCTGTTCAGCTCTGTTTGCACACACACTGACAAGCGAGGTAAAACAAACACAAAAAAAATCCCCCCGTGATGTCAGTGTGAACGTCCACCTGTTAGACTGTTTAAAGCAGGGCTGCGGAAACTGCCGGACATTTGAGCGGAGGTTGTGAGCGGTCAGAGTGTGTGTGGCCTGGCAGAGGTCTGTGGCCCCAGGCGGAAGCACAGCGACAGAGAGAAGAGAAAGGGATGTATGGAGAATGGAGCAGGGGAAGAAAGCAAAACAAAGATAGATGCCAGCGTGCTGTCGTCATGCCAGAACTAATCCATTCAGCCGCTCGCCCGTTCCCTGCCTCCAAACAGAAAGAGAGGGTGGGAGGTGATGTGCAGGAGTTGGACCCTCTGGGAAATGGAGCCTGTGCGGCCTGCTGTACTTGTGATTGACAGATAGAGGGAGTAGAAGATGGAGAAGAACAGGGAAAATGTGTGGAAACGTGACAAGGTCATGGTGAGCTCTGGAGCTTCCTCTCCTCCCTCACTGCCACCCGGGGCGACCCGCAGAGGCTCGCAGGACAGTGGCGGAGATGGCACACCACTGATGAATAATTTACTGTTGGGAATATTACAGTTATTATAACACAGGGCTGTAGACTGTGCTAATGATTAAAAAGCGTCCTTTCAGTAGCATTACTTTTATTTTACTAGCAAATTCTCTGCATCTGAAACCAGACTTTAATGACACACTTCCTGCCTGCGCTATCAAGCTCAGAGGGAATTGCTGCCAGTTGAA
The DNA here is from genome assembly GCF_008315115.2 of Sander lucioperca. Taxonomy (NCBI): domain Eukaryota; kingdom Metazoa; phylum Chordata; class Actinopteri; order Perciformes; family Percidae; genus Sander; species Sander lucioperca. The sequence continues at coordinate 7,486,315 of NC_050185.1, forward strand.
CCCACTTCCTCATAGCCTGGCTTCATTCTTATCTCTTGCAGCCTCTTCTGGGATGGTTTTATTTTATCGTTTTATTACGCCTTCGCGCCGGTCGACAGCTGTGGCCAGAAGCATTATGTCTTCGGATTGTCTGTCCGTCTGTCCCATTCTTGTGATTGTGAAAACTAGGAAATACTGGAAGGAATTTCTTCACGTGGCTCAAACGTCTAGTTGGACTCAAGAATGAACTGATGATGATGATGATGATGATGATGATGACGATGACTGTAACCTCATAAAATGCGTTTTTGGCCATAACTCAAGAATTCCTACACTAATTATGACAACATTTCACACAAATGTCTAATAGGATAAAATGATGAAGTGATGACATTTTATATCCTCAACTTCACTGTGACATCATTATGTTATGCAAAAAACGCTTTTCTGTCCATTATTCAACGCCATAACTCAGGATAAGAGTTAAGATCACATTAAGGATATATGAGATGAGGATAAGATCACATTTAAAAAAACAAAAAAACAATATCCATATCCCCATGTACATTCAAAGAGTTATTTCTTGCTGTAACCATTCCTTGTGTCCACAGTGGCTGTGAAAAGATGCCTTCATAATTCAAATAAAATGTAAATGATGGGGGACAAAATCCACAGCCCTCGTTCTGTATTGTAAAGTTCAGCTGAAGCTAATATGCTAATATTGGAGTAACGTTGGGGAGGGATTGCTTCACAGCCTGTATGGACAGGAGGAACAATTAAAACTAATAACGCTTTTAATGTACACATGGGCATGTGAGTATTGTAGTACGTCATATTCTAAAAAAGTGAACCTATTCGTAATTTTTTTACTTTTTAGCATTTATAAGCTAACCTTTGTTCATAATCACGGTAATCTACAAAATATGGCTGAAGCATGAAAAGTAAAAGTAAAAGTTCCTTTTCACGGACTTGAACAGAGACAACAAAGCACTCCCTGCAACCTCATGGTTTAATGATGAGGTATATAACTGATCATTATTACAATTGCAAAAGTCACATTTGAAGTGCTGATATCAACATCATAATGTAGCACTGCTAGCTGTTTCTGCAATATGAGCCATCACTGGACAATATTCTGCACTATACATATTTATTTATTTATTACTCATGTTACCTTGAACTGTGCAATATTTGATTTCTATTCATCCGCACCTTACTCATCTGTATATCTGTGTTTATATACTGTGTTTATAGAAGGGTGTTTATTGTGTAAATGTTTGTTGTATTACTATTATTATTATAACTCATTCTATTTTTTCTATTTCTTATACTTTATGTATATTGTTTTCCTATGTCTACTTAATGTGTATTTGTATTATTCTGATGTGTGTACATTTTTTCTTTTGAGTTGCTGAATTTCCCCAGTGCGAGATTAATAAAGTCTTATTTTATATGGTGTGATCATTGTCTGTGCGCAGTTGTAGACAGATTATTTGTGGCAGACTGGCTTGTGTGTGTGTGTGTGTGTGTGTGTGTGTGAGTGTGAGTCACTACCATGCGGTTGTTCGCCTGAATCACTTTGAGGAAACAGCCCATTTTGCTTCAAGCGCTGTTTATATGATGGGGATAGGCAGGACCACAGTTTTATGAGTCACCCCTTCATCTCCATTCGCAGCCTCCGTGCACCTGCCGTTCATAATTTCATACCATATTTCAGCGAGGCGATAGCTTTATGTGAAGCATGCTGAATTAGTTTAAATTTGATCAATCGAACACTCAACATTCACAGTTTCATTACTAGTGAAAAACATCAGATGGACCTAGTATTACAGTGTAGGCATAAAACTAGAAAAAAAGAACAAAGCTGAAATATTACAAAAGTGAAGACAGAAAATGTATTTCAGTGCTGTTTCATTTTCAAGTCTCCATGCTCTATTGATGTTGCTGTTTACAGTATCTGAAGCAGGTTGTGAGATGTGAGCAGACTTAATGCTTTCATTTAGCAGCTGATAATGTGCTCGGGGGTAACATTAAAATAAGTCTATTAAGTCTGTTAGTGTTGCCGTTCGTATTTCAACAGAAAATGGAAATTATATGGAAAGTAGTGTAGGATGTGACTTCCTTAATCTATCTATTTTCCTTGCTTTACTTTTTTTATTTGGGGGTGTAGTTTCCACTGGTAGCAGAATCCTCCCCCAGGTGAGACAGTGCACTAGGATGGTACAAGTCCAGCTAAACTCATCTAAGGTTCATTCATTAGGATTTTCTTTGTTCAAATCAATTTGAAACAAACACTGAAACTGCTCTGGTGCATTTGTGCGCTAGCATGAAGCTCCGGCATCTGGATGTCATTAGGATGTTTAGTGTTGTTAACACACACTGTTACATCTTGTTAGGGAATCAAACCTGGAAACCAAACAACCCAAACGTAATTGTTAAAATGAATTTGGTAGCTTTTCCAATAACTGCCAACACTTTGAAGCTGATCTCTGTCTATTTTTGTTTGATTGTGCTGTATTGAGGTTTTTGTGTTTTGTTGTGTGTGTTTTTAGCAATACAAGCAGAGTGGCTCTATAGATGGTCTGTCAATTATAGTCTCGCTTTGCCAGACCATCCACATGCTGCGGAGCGGAGGAGGGTCTGGCTAGTCCACACAGCATTCCGGGATGGGAGGAAAAACATGCTCTAGTTTATTGGCAATTCCTTAAACCAATCGTCATGGGAGGCGCTAAGCTCTGCACAGACCCGCTGTAAAATAGTTGTGTGAGAGAAAACTCAGATTGGACAGATAGTCTAGCTAGCTCTTTCAATTTACCCTGCAGAGATCTGAGGAGCAGTTAACCATAGTCGTCATGAATTCACCAGAGTTTAAAATTCCAACAAAAAAGAAAGCACAAGGAAACGGACATTGGCGAAAATACATGCATCCGGCGGAATTTCCTGCGGCACTGGAGCAATTCCGGAAGTGGAACGTCAAGGATACATACTAGACAATTGTGTCCACCACTTTAGTCCAGACTGAAATGTCTCCACAGTTATTAGATGGATTGCCATTCAATTTGTTCCCTTAAGGATAAATTCCTGCGAAACTAGTCTGGCATTGCCAGACCTTACTCCACAACGCTGTGTAAATCCTTACAATGATTCACCTAAAGAACCAAGCAGGCCTGCCTTGTTGCACAGCGGGCCAGATGTTCCGGCGATTATCCTGGAAATGAATCCAGATCCGTTGATCCAGACAGGATCCTAGCCTGGCTGTAGACTCTTGCCCTGCGTTGGCACTCCTGCTGCGCCCCCAGACTATAGCTTCATTAAAATGAATGAGAAGTCTGTATTGTTTCATGTCAGGCTAAAGTCCGCCTGAACTTAGTCTTGTTGTGGCTGTGGGTGGGGGATCAAATGCTTGTGTTTGCTCCTGTGTTTGTGTCATTGTCTTTTGTTGTTTGGTTTGAAAGAAAAAAAGGACTGTAATGACGATATTTCCTATAACACTTGAATGCACCTAATCATAGCAATTCACCATCCCACTTTATCATTCATAGTGTCTGATTCTTAGCCATTAATAGGCCAATGTGCATCCTGGTGCACAGAAGGAGCCACATTAGAATAATGTGATGTGCCAGTTAGGCCACACCAACAAACTGCACAAACAAAAGCCAACACCAGCTCTCTTTCTGCGAGCCAAACAAAGTTCAACATTCTCTGTGGGCCACTACTCCAGTGCATAACATTTTTTTTTTTATCAAAATATGCGGTGTGAATTTTGGCTCAACTCTTTTTCAGGACTGTCAAACTACTTCTTTAAGCCTGAAAGTCACTAAGTACTACTAAAGACTGGTCTGCTAGCTTTGAGCTTTGTTGGGATTTTGATTAGATATGCAGGAATGTAACACTCATCACAGGTACATAGGTAAATATTTACATCATAACATGCTTAGATCACAGAAAAATCATTTGGTTTTGCTTATATACTGTAAAGTTTGCACTTTGTTTTGTTGCTGTATTTGTATCTGTTATAGCTGGGCTGTACTTGATCCCTAGAGCCTATTTTGAGTGTGAGATTTGTCCCAAACTTCCACATTGGGAACATTATTGAGATGGTAACCTCTGCTGTGTTTTCTCCAGGTACAAGGAGTTGATGACAGGAAAGACCGCCAGAGAGATCATCGCTATTTTATGGATCCTCTCCTTTGTCATTGGCCTCATCCCCTTCTTTGGCTGGAACTTGAAGTACTCAAGCTGCTGGCCCAACAGCAGCTCTGGGGCCGACAACACTACAAACGCTGGCTTGAGGGAGGGGATGAGGGGCGGAGAAGACTTACTACAGAGCTGTCATCTCAAGTGCTTCTTTGAGAGTGTGGTCGACATGCACTACATGGTCTACTTTAATTTCTTTGCCTGTGTGCTGCCGCCACTGCTCATCATGCTGGGTATCTACCTAAAGATCTTCACCGTGGCCAGGAAGCAGCTGAGACAGATCGAGCTCAAGTGCGTGGGCAACGGGGACAGCCATCACCACGGGCTGCTGCAGAAGGAGATCCGGGCCGCCAAATCCCTCTCCATCATCGTGGGACTGTTCGCCATCTGCTGGCTGCCCGTCCACATCCTCAACTGCCTCACGCTGTTTTACGAAAAGCTGCAAAAGCCAGAGGTTGTCATGTATGTGGCTATTATTTTGTCTCATGCCAACTCTGCAGTCAACCCCATCATCTATGCTTACCGCATCCAGGACTTCAGGAACACCTTCCGCAAGATCCTGGCCAAAAACTTCCTGTGCCGCAGGGAGGAGCTGTACCTCAGCTCCAACGGCAGCAGACGCAACAAAGACCAGATTCACATGACCATCGACCCTCTGCTATAGAGAGAGTCGTGACTGAGGGGGGAGTATTATCTGTGTCAGCTCTCTTGTTTCAGTCTTGAATTTTGTTTTCAAAAGGTTTATAATGTTTACAGAACAAGGGTATGATATGTGAAGATGAACCGATGTCAAACGCGCCTTGAATGTGGACATTTATTTATGAATCAGGGGTCAAGCAGTGAAATGTTGAATGGCGAGTCTTACATAACCTTTGCATTGTGAAGGATTTCTGATTTCATTTTTTTTTTTAAACATGTTGAAGCTAACTGGATTTGTAGGACTGGGAACAGGATCCAAACTATATTGTATAATGCTATTTATCATTCTGAATCCACCCTGTTACAACTCCAAACACTCTTTTTTGCCCTGCTATTTTATATTGTCAACGTTGAGTGCCAGTGTTTATAAATGTATTTATTACAATACCTTATCTTTTGAGAATGTAAAGATCAAAAAATGTTGTGTGGCTGGATCTGTCATTGTGGACCTAGAGAGGTACAATGGTAGTAGGCTACATCTGTGGTTACTTTTGCCTCGTGGCCCTTTAAAATAAATTCATACTTATGACCATCACAGGCTCAAAACACAGAAACAAATTTATCAACACAATTTTCTTTGTATGGCAGAAATGTTCTTTAGCTGTTGCTTAAACTAAGTGCCAGTGTTGTTCTGCTGCTGCGCGAGTGAATCCTCCACAACAAAATGTGTGTATAGGCAGAGGGACACAGTAGTCTACAGAGGGATCAAAAAACAGGGACTCATACATATTAGAAAATCCCAACAACTAAATAGAAAAAAGGGGAAAAAGCAAACAAACAGGAAAAACAGAAATGCCACAGGAGTCACAGAATTATCTTATAAGTGGCCCCTGTGGCTAAGAGCCAGAGAAAAGTATTTTGGCGGCTACTAGATGAACTGCATGATTTGATTTATGCACACCCAGACATAAGAAGTAGTTTAGCAAAACACATCTGCGGTGGTGCTCCATATAGTTTCCATGTTAACATTTCATAAGACAAAAGCTCAGGAAGTGGGAAACTGATTGTACCATTTATAGAAATATGGCATCTGCACAGCTGCATTGTTTTGAGCCAAGTAATGACATACTGAAAGTAGACAAGCCAATGTCAAATTTGATCTTTCAAATAAACGCCATTTCCGTTATATCATCCAAGCCTCTGGTACACATTATTTAGTGGTTTGCATCAAATAAAACACCATTACTTTGATTCAGTTGATGTCATTTGCCTTAGGAGTCCAGCTGACAACTCCCCTTTCCCTCAGACCCAGTCTCAGCTGGCATCCTGAGGCTCTCATCTGCCTAGTCCACATGCTGCTGACAAGAGCTATTTCATTTAAGAATACAATATAATTTAAAGGGTTAAACTGCCAAAATATGTTGCACTGAGGACTCAGTTTAAACAATCTCCTAATAAGCCAACACTCCCTACTCTTCCGTGCTAGCAAAGATAGGTGACTGACAGATGACTAAGTTCAGTTGAACCCAAAAATAATAATATAATTTGTAAGTGTTGAACCAGGTAACACTAATGAAATGTTCTCCAAGAGGCAAACTCTTACTCCTTTGCACTCAACGGGTCTTGTATGCAGCATCACAGTGTGAGGCAACACAGCTGCTTTGCACCTGATGCTTTGCCTCTTTTGTGCAGGGGTTAGCATTGTTGTGCACGTTCCTGTGAGCTTATAAAAGTCAAGACAGGGTCCAGAGCTTATGAACCACAAGAAAAAAGGCCTCGTGAGTTTAATCAGAGAAAAGCAGAGTTTTGTTTGGAGAATCGTAATTTATGTGAAAGAAATGAGGTTGAATTTGGTCACCTGAGCGCCATCACTACACAAATGAAAACACATTGCACTGATATTTTCAATTATTTCCCATTTGGTGTGCTTTATTGGTGGTGTTGAAACATGTTGTGTTGGTGTTTAACAAGTGTTCTTAAGTTGAGCACTTGCCTCCACTGCTTGACTATGCCCCTCATTTGCCATTGTGTCCAGTGTACCACCTCTGACTAACTTCAAGGGCTAAATACAGGAGTGTGCCAAAGTTTTAGTACATTCCAATGGAGACATCTATACTGTAACTGCACTGTAATGTTATATTATTGTCTTTGTGGACTGATGTGTAAAAATAAGTACTGTAGGTGTCCGGCTTTCTACAAGCTATTGATTGATGTCAAACTATTGCCTTCTTTTGCGTTTTTAAAGGTAAGACGGACAATAACAAGTTGATCTAGTTCAACATTCCTGCCTTTCATTCCGAAGTACCTATCTGTTTGTGTGCTTTAGTGTTGTTACTAATCAGGAGAAACATCCACTGTGGTCAAGCTGATGTTCAACCTTTCCATAGGCCAGTCTTTCTTCCATTCAACAAAATTACAACAGCGAAACTGATACTGCTATTCAACATGATGCAATCTGTATGTATGGTGAATTATTTTGTTAATAAAGGCAATGTTTATATTGTTACAGATCAGTCTTTATTGCTTAGATTTCAACTTTATATCCTATGACAATTTATATTTACAAATCACACATTGGAAACATGCTTTTAAAATGTTTCTGAAGTCCCTTCAGCACGCAGATGCTTCAGATAACTATAACCTAAAAATAAAGCCGCACATACTTAACAAACAGATGTCGTTTCCCTGGAAACAGATAACATCTCTTCCGACGAAAAAATAAATAAAGCAACATCTGTAGTCATTCAAAGAGACAAATGAACAAGCAGAAACCATGGCATTGTTCCCATGCTCCAATCGTCTCTGCAGTTACCCAAAGTGTCCGTTCAAAACATTGGCTCTCATCCGAGAGGGTCCACGCGGGTGTGCTGCTCCACCTGCTGTACTGAACACACCTGGTGGGTGTCACAGGGCTTCCGTCCCGCTAAGCAGCAAGGACATCTGCTGATCTGACACGCTCTCCTGCTGAGTCCCACCCATGGCCTGACAAAGGTAGATGGCCAGGATGTGTTTGCACTGGGAGAAAAGAGCACAGAACCTGATTCCTTACGTGAACGTGTAAGCACCGATGTGATTGACACAGATATAAAAACCCTAATGATGCTTCAATAATTTTAATTCAAAGATCTCATGTAAAAAAAAGCACTTGGCCCTGACCTGCTGGAAATTTCCACTGAGTGAACTTTAATCCAAGAATAAAGCAAATGCCAGAGCTATAAACATTATTGTTAATAAAAAGCAGAGATTAAGAGGGTTATGAGTGTGTATTATTTACCAAATGGAGTGTTTATGTAAAGAATAAGATGACTCATGAAGCTAAATGTGTGTTCAATGACAAAAACCCCTGCAGTTGTGCATTTCTGTGCATGTGTCACTGAACACATTCATTATTACCAACATGTTAATCATTGACTTGTTTTCCCCCTGAGCCTATTCGATTAATTATAAATGAGATTTCCTCCACACTGACACGCCTGTGGATTCGTGTTTTACATAAACAATGAGCAAAAGTGTGGAGAAAAGGACAAAGGTACATCAAATTTGTTTACTAGCTTCACATGTCTGTGTGCTGTTGGTGGAAGAGCTCCTTTATCTGTCCTCTGACCTATTTGTCAGAGCAGTATAAACCTTGTTTGGCCTTTTCCAGTCATGTTGGAATCTATAGAGCCCTTAAATGAATAGTGTGGCTTCAGCGGGCAGGGACTGCAAACTGCATGGTCAAACTCATAGTCTCTTGAGTTTCGTATGGTTTTGACTTTGGGACTGGAGAGTTACAGTATGTTATTAAAATCTGATACAGCATAAGGCTTATCTTGCACCATCTATTAGCTTCCACACATGCAAAGACACAAAATTGACTCCAGCTTCAACTAGCTAGCTATAAAAGTTGCAGGAGAGTTTGATGAGGCAGTGAATAGTTTTTATTGTCTGTCTTCAGTGTGTTTTCATGGGGAATGATACCAGTAGCGCTGCTGCGGTCATGGGGAGTCTCCACGGTATGTTGCAGCTCTCTGTTTCTCATACTGATTTTAGCAGCATCCTCCAGGGAACCAAGTTTTCCTGATTCTTGGAGCAGGAGGCCGTTTGCTTGCAAATATTTAGAGCAAAAACAGCCAGTCAGAGTGGAGACACGACCTGACCACGATACATCTATTACACACATTTCAACATGTACCGTGTCTCACTTTTGACTGGGCGGCGGTTTTCTCCAGGATACACGCCTCACTGACGAGACACAATGGCTGTGAAACCGTTTTCTGTGTGTAAATATTCTGCTGTATTCACTGTCTACCATATACATATATTGTATGTGTTTCTGAGCTTTGTCTTCTTCTGTGTAGGGTCGGATATCATTTGAATACTAACAGGGATGTAATTTCCACAGGGGATCCAAAATCCTATATTATTTCAGGTTCCTGCTACATACAGACTACCCTATTGTCTGATAGGTGGAGATTGTACTTACAAGCGCTACACTACAATAAAAAAAAATACAACTCCTCTGCATGTTTTCTGTATTTTTCAGTCAATATTATCCTAAAACTATAGATGATGAACATGAATATTAAATATTAGTTATGGCAATAAAGGACAGTGCTCTTTTTTTAGTAGTGCACACTATCATAAAGTATCAACAGAAACTAAATGTGATTTTAAGTAGGATTCACGTTTTAAAAAGCCAGCAATTTACATAGCATTTCTACATTTTTTTAATATAAAATATGTAGAAGATTAATATGATATTTTAAATGCCGGAAATAGCTTCTTTTTTTGAAGAAGAAGAACCTCGACTTTTTGTGCCCTCCCCATTTCTGAAATCAAACCTACACCCTTGTTTCAGGACAGGTATCTCATGATACTGTTTGTGATATCTTACTTACTCTATCTTACTCTTTCTTTCATTTATGAACTGAAACAAAACTACTGTAAAGAAGAATACAAATCTGTATAAGAACTCAGTGCCAGTATTGAGGTTTGATATGAAGCCCAACCTGTGTGTAACAGTTAGTTTGAGACTCACCAGTGGGCCCTCATTTCTGCGGAGCACGGTGTAGGCGAAGGCCGGGCACGGGCAGTAGTGACAGGACACAAAGCAAGTGTACAAACGCCCCGAGGCTCCCATTACCTGCAACAGATTCATGTAAAGTACATGTAAATATGGGGGAATGCCTGAGTTTATTGACCTCATTTGAACGATCATACACAGAGTGAGTTGTCTCTTAATGAGGAAGGAGGTTCCCCAAACAACTCTGTTTGTACTGGCTGCCCGTTGTTTGTAGTGCAGCTCGCTGAGGAGCAGTGGAGACAGTAAAGGCATGAAGGAAAACAAGCTCCTCCCTGTATCCCAAATGTCGCTCAACTAGTCCAGACATGACTGGCTGAGATCAGAGAATTGAAGTAGTGAAGACATGAAGATGTTTCTGATTAAATCTCTCTTTTTTTCTCCTCCATCCCTCTCAACCTTAAACATCAGTGACACTGATCTGTGTTTTTGTTATTTTCAAAGAAATGGCAGAGCAGATTCCGAAAACAAATCCAGTGTGGCAGGGTTTACATTTTTATGATGTCAATTGAGGGAGCAAAAGCAGTATCAGCTCCAAATATCGGCTCAAGAAAATCAGCAGCTCGTATCGGTCATCGGCTAAGGCTGATGAAAAAAAAAATCGGTATTAACATCGGCACTAAAATCGATCCCTAGTCCCGACTCGATTGCCACTCTGCTACTTCAAATAAACTGATTTGGGTGGAATATCTCAAAGCCCACAGAGTCAGTCACTGTTTCAGAGTCACTACACCAGCTAATGTCACCTGGAGACATCATCATTTCAAGTCTTCATGCTGTGATTTCCAGCTTCCTTCTTTTTACAGTCCAAAATAGCTTGAATATCGCAACTTGTGTTCAGTTTTTGGGTGGACTCGCCTTTCAAATGTTTCATAGAAGTGGTAGGACAGTGGTTGGGTTGAAGGTGAGGTTGCTTCCACCATCAGCATCATCATCATTTCCCATTAGTTATTTGGAGGAGACAAGATAGAAACGATGCATTTTTAAACAACCTGTATGTGGTGTCTAATGGCCTCAGCTGACAGGACCTCCTGTCTGCGATGCTGATGCTCACTGCCAGCTATAGACAGTGATTTAAGTCTTGTCCACATGCACATGAGGACATTAAGTTGGTGGATTAGCTTGACACTTCGAAATAACTAATGCCTCCCAAGGTAGCAGAGCAGGTTCCATTATTCTCCAGAGCTTTGATAAATGACCTTTCCCTGTGACCTACAAAAGCAAAAACCTCCCATTTCTTTAATGTGACACTTCATTATAAATAAGGCACAAGAGAGACAATTACATGGACTTAAAGCCCCTTAGTAAAGATGGAGAAAGCAACATCAGCACCAGCAGGATCAGGATAGAAACAGTGCAACTGTGGAGACCAGGCCAAGGACCTCAACAGTTTCTTAAGAGCCAAGTTTATTGAAAACCAGCTCACACTTGGGCCCCTTTTGTTGCATGCTGTCATCGTGGATAATGTGGCTCTGCTGCAGTTCACACTGCAAAGCTGGCAGCTAACATCATCAACACACATAACAAACTTCCACTACCTGGCAGGGATGCAGGTTTCCTCAGAACGACACTATACATCAAGATCTGCCATTCAGTTGCAGCAACAGAAGGAACAGTGAGAGTTAAAACCTCGGCAAAGCTCTGTCTCTGCCTGAAATGCTGGCTCTCACGGGAATACTTCTCAGTAAGCCGCCATGAGCTGCAGGGCCAGGGCTGCCCTCTGTCCACTAGTTCCACACCACAAACAAGGATTCTGGGAAATTGAAAGCTCTGGGAAATCATTGAGATACACATATCTTTGGCTAACTAATACAGTATTAAAATGCTTCAAGAACTGCCCATCTCTCGTGTGTGCTAATGAACTACTTCAAGTGCTAAAATGCCTTCTTCCATGCCACATAAACATTCCTGCCAGGAGAATGGTTTGGCAAACTAATGCCAAAGATAAAATAAATGTAAGAGCCCTTTTAGCTGCCTTTCCTTACAACCAGACGCTTGCATTAGCACAGCATCATCACAACATCCCCTTTATCAACCTTATGAAGCCATTTGTGCTCTGTTGGCCACAGAAAAACAGGATATCTGAACAGCGAAGGTAAACTTTTTAACACGACAGGGAAACAAAAAAGAAGCAGCAAATGTTAGTATGGGGTGTGTGTATCAGTAAAGGTGCAGCACAGTATATTGTGTAGGGTTCCTGTGTGTTTGTGTATGTGTGTAGAGGGGAGTGGTTTAAAAGAAGAAAAAGAAGAAAAAGAGGAAAGAATAAAAATGAATTGTCTGGCAGTGGTGGGTAATGACATTCCATGGTCAGACCATTTTATGATATTATGTTTTGTCTTTATCTGCTATTTTTAATTTTCCTTTGTTTCCCAAACTTAGCTAGCATTTTTGTTTATGCTGCATGAGGCATTGGTTACGCTCCTTTAGCTGCCCCCAGACATACTGGGAGAAAGCCTGCTCATGTGGGGAGAGATGATTTTTAAATTGATGTCAAATGATCTGAGGCACAGAAAAAGTCATATTCCTAGCTGATATTTACTATCCTGCAACTGTACTGTCTGGTGAAGATCTCCAAACACGTTATTTTAGTCTATCAAATGTGAAAAGTCTTCAAAGTGTTTGTTTTGTTCAACCAACAGTCCCAAACCCAGAGATAAGCAATTTACTATTATGCAAAATGTGTTTGGCATTTTTGCCAGAATGAAAAATTATTAATAATAATTCATCAATCATATCATCATCAAACATCATTCATAATCCACCCAAGTGTTCGCGGTCATACTGTTGAGAATACACAACTCATTACTTCTGTTTACAACAGGCTGCGGTACACCATCACCTATTAAAAAGGTCACTGAACGTTAAGAATGAGATAAGGTTAAAAAAAATCCCAGCATGGAAATGCCAGGCTCTCATGAGTTACTCATTCCTTTTGAGGAAAAAGGAGACCAAATAACGTTGAGAACATGAGAAACTCTATTGTGTCCCACGGAAACGGCATATTAACAGGAAATTACAAAAAAATGACAGGATTTTGTTAATTTATCAACTACTTCAGCATCTCTGTGACACAGTGCGAAGAACTTAGCACGCAAGTCACGGTGCTTCCAGTAAACTCAACACTAACTGTTTTCTAAGAATAGAGTTTAATTTCAAACATGGGTCTGATGATTTCCTGGAAACCATTTGAGAAAACTGATTTCTGCTTTGTTAAAATTACTTTTTATTTAGAGTCTTGACAAGTGGGCAACTAATTGCAGTGGGGCTCTATTCTTAAATGAGCCACTGCTCCTCAAAATGTCGTCACTGCTTTCACTCTCAGAGGTTTAACAGCGTTCTTCTAACTCACAGTGCTGTCACATGCTGCCCAAATATAGTCTACCCTGAGGAGAAACATACAGCCGGATCCTCAGAGTGGCATCTTTAACTCCTTTCCTCCGACTTTGAGACCGGCTGTGATTACATTTCGCTGGAACTTGAATTATATCTTAATGCCATGCCATGTTTTGGTTCCAGATATTTAGGGTGGTAGAGCTTGGTTTGTTTCCAACAGCTGCTTTCTGAAGCACTCACTGTCGAGAACAAATTAAGAGTCAGAGAGCAGGGTAAGCTAAATATTTGTGGCATGGCTTTGAGACAGCATTCGCACAGACACTGTGTAAACTAAAGTCTCACTTAATGCATCACTAACAGTTAAAACATTAAACAGACCTGCCAAGATCACAGGAGCCACATTCACTACTGCTAATGCCACAAAAAAGTCTTCTAAGATGTATGACAAAAAGAAAGAAGAACATAGAGTGATTGATTGAAATCAGGTGCATTACTACATGATGTACAGTAAGCCCACTATTCTCAAAAGAGAGGTCTGTCCCTGCAGGTCAATGGAAAAGTTAACTTGGACAAATCTGAGTAGCTTGACAGGTAAAAATCAACACTCTAATTACTTAAAGCTATCCATAAAATACTCCATCATATGTAGGTTTGCCTTTGAAAACAACAAGTTAGCAATGTTCTGTTACATCTCATACATTTGATAGACTGGGTGAACAGTGATCTGTTGCAGGGTTTCACTGAAATAAGTATTTTCACAATTTGGAAAAGACAGCCCCTAATCGCTTTGAGATGAGAAGATCAATAGCACTTTAATGTCTTTACAGTAAATATGAAGCTACAGCCAGCAGCTATTTGAGCTTAGCATAAAGACTGGAAATAAGGAGAAACAGCTAGCTTAGCTCTGTTTGAAGCTAAAAAAATCTAACTTGTAACTTGTTGTTTATACACTCTAATTTTGTCAGATTAAACAATAAAGATTGAATGTGTTTATTAGTGATATATATATATATATATATATATATAAAAAAAACTTCAGACAGACAGTTTCATGGTATGAGAGTGGCATCATTCTTCACATCTAAGTCTTGGTAAGAAAGCGAATAAACATTTTACCAAAACGTTTGATTGTTTTATTTGCCATTAATCTGCAGCTGTGTGTGAATGGCCTATTCCAGTTACCTGGAAAGTGAGGTAGCGAGTGATGGTGGATCAGAAGGAGATGTAAAGAGGAGAATAAGCAAGGCAAGAGATGCATTTGGCATGATGGGGGCCATATGGAGAGCACATAACATCACACTCAAGACCAAAATACGGCTATTCAACTCAAGCATAAAAACCATACTCCTCTACGGATCTGAGACGTAGAAAACAACAAAGAACTTGTAGAACTAGAATTGATTATTCGTTACTTCTATGAAATATTTTTAAAAAGTAGAGAAAAAAGCCCATCACAACTTCTAAGAGGCCAAAGTGACATTCAACTGCAAAAAAACAAAAAATATATCATTTATCATCACATATGACGAAGACAAGAAGCTAATCCTCACGTATGAGATATAACAATTGCAGATTTGTTTTTCATTTGCGCTCTATGACAGACTGAGTTAGTACAAATAAGACATTTTTGGATTCACAGACCTCAATATTCAAAATCTAAACATTCCAAAGTGCTAAACATATTTTGGAAAGCGGACAAATGTATCAAGTTTAACGGGATGAAATTTAGGGGGGAAAGGTATTTTCCAGAAAAGAACAGAATAAAAATCGACTATTACATGAATCATTTCCAATACTGCTTGAATATATAATGTCAGACAGCTTTGAGGGACAATAAGTGAAACAGTTAAGACACCAACGATTGAGTTGAAAGTATCCCAGCAGAACAGAATCTATGTCTTTATTTAGCTGCATTGTACTTTACGGTTCCTTTCATAAAACTGTTTTTGCAGGGGCCTGAAGGAGTTTACAGGAAATATGTGCTCACAATGACCACAACCTCAGTGGGCTGCCTTGTTTCTCCCATCACAAGTCATTCTGCATCCTACTGAGATGTCCTTTTAACTTTGAGGACAGGATGACTCAAGTCAGTTCTTAGAGTATGGAGTAATAGCATTTCTTCAATTTGTTAATATTCTGTGTTTGTACAGGGCTTTTTAAAATATGCTTGGTGCCCACTCTATTATGTAACACAGTGTAGTGATATGTTTGTAATGAGATAATATATTATAAAACAGAATTATTAACAAAATATCAAACAGAAAACCTGAGCAAGTTAGGTAACACATTTTATTGTGATGAGTTCCTTTGAGTATCTCCTCTCAGTACCTCTATTATACAGTTATAAAATGTCACACATCAAGCTTAGCTTGGCATTCAATTAGCACACAATAGTGTAGTGTGCTTTTGTGAGCCATGCTGGGACTTGACTAATGGATGTGCCAAGGGATGAAAAGGATTCATTAAATTAAGCTCTAACAACCGACTGAGGTGATTTCTTTTTGCTTTCTTTAAAAACACCGCAAATGAAAAACCACAAGCTACAAACACTGTATTAATTTTGGTGATGCCTGTGATTCTCTGTGTAAGTTGAGAGGAAATCAAATGAGAGTCAGCTGACAGTTAACTGAAAGTCAACATTAAAGGGCCATACTGGGGAAAGAAGAAAGGAAGGTACTGAACACAGGAGGACACATAATGAACGAATGACTGATTGAATCAACCTCCATGAGGTCATGACGTCAGCAACTGCTGTCCTATTGTTTACCTGATAATATATAAGGCACTTTAAGAGTCCCTTGAGGGAACACCATGTTTGGGTCTTAAGTAAAGAGATCTGATTCTTTACATTGACATTGATTGTAATTTTTCGAGAGAACTAGAAGAAAATTCTCCAACAAAGGCTATCGTGGCACTGAACAGTGATCTAAAATGTTTTGCCTCATAAAAGATCAGCTGATTGAGTGGATTTTTGAGACAAGAGATCAAAGTATCTTTAGAGATAAAACTACAGTGCCCTAGCCTGGCATCGCTGTTGGAATGAGCAGTTCCAGACTAATATGCATTTGCGAATTAATCTGGAACCTCTTACGTCATTTTTGATTTCCAAACGGTGATATCAATGGCACAGACCAAAATGCCTCTGTAAACAATTAAATAGACCTACAACCAATCAGAGCAACGAAACGACATGGCGGCCTGGTCACAAACTTTCTTAAATTACAGCTTAACAGTACACTAAAATGTGTTTCTGAAAACCATTTAGGCGAGAGATATGCAATACAGTAATGCGAGATAAACGGTTGTGATTGGCCCATCCAGGTTCTGGCCGGCTGGGAATCTGTTTGAATGTTAGGGGGGGCAGACGTATCTGCCAGAGTAAATGAAACATAAGCTTGCAGATTCGCGTGGTTTCCAGGTTTGCCAGGACCCTAATTATGTAGCTTTTACTAGTTGGAAATTGTTTTGCTGTGGGAGAATGTAGATATTGTGGTAATGATTTAATGTTAGAATGCAAACTATTAATTTGTAGTATATACGCTGTGCAAGTAGGGCTTACTGTTTGTAAAGGCTTAGAGTTGACAGAAGTATGACAGACCTGGAATGCTTTGCGTCCGGTGGGAGATAACAGACAGGTGACTGAATGCTGGTCAACGAGGTCCAAAGCCTGCAGCGCACAAGGGCCAAAGACAAACTTCAACCTGAAAGACACAAGGAGGAAAACGTTAGAGGCGGGTAAGAGAAGTACAGAATCAGAATCAGAAAAGCTTTATTGCCAAGTACGTTTTTTACACATACAAGGAATTTGTTTTGGTGCTGTAGGTGCGCGTCACACAATCTCTAAATACAAGAGGGCTAAGAGAATCAATCACCAGAATATAACAATATAAGTATAAACATATTTACGCAGTATGTATTAATTAAAAAAAATATATAAAAATAGAAATAAAAATAAAATAAAATAAAATAAAAAGAGCAGCACAGCAGAGTAAGTACAGTGGCATGTAGAGCCAGAGGTGGAGGTGGAGTGTGGAGAGAGTCAGGGTGGGTTCTGGGCATTGTTGATAAGGCTAGTGGTGGAGGGGAAAAAACTATTCTTGTGGCGTGAGGTTTTGGTCCTGATGGACCTCAGCCTCCTGCCAGACGGGAGTGACTGTACACACATCCAGAACATGTTTTGTACTTTTGTACTCAAGTGTGTGTGTGTGTGTGTGTGCGTGTGAGTGAGCGTGTGCCTATGGTGGAGCTTCTCAATAAATAAACATGTTTTATCAGTCCTCTGTGAGCTGTGGACTTTTGGGGCTAGTGCTGATATAGGAACCAGCATATCTGCCTCTTTTACAGTGACTTCCTCCCTGTATGAGGGAGATGAGACACCAGGAAATACATGATGTGTGAATTACCACAGAGTATAATGAAAATACATAGACAGGATGTGGTTGTGTTGAACTACAGTAAGTTAAACCACGATGCCAGGAAACGCTTCAGTAAAAACACAAAGCAGCATCATGCCACTGTGTCTCAGTGCTACATCACTTTGGCAAATCCAGACAGTAAAAAACACTACACTTTACACCCACTCAGATTCAGCTGTGTGCAGGCCTTTTTACTTAGATCATAACTCAGACGGGGACGATAACTGCACTGTGTCTCAGTGTTACATCACTTTGGCAAATCCAGACAGTAAAAAAACACTACACTTTACACCCACTCAGATTCAGCTGTGTGCAGGCCTTTTTACTTAGATCACAACTCAGACGGGGATGATAACTGCATTGATGGATAGCCAAACTATGTCCCAGGAATTATTTTGCGTAAAAGACTTCAATTCCTGCATTCTGATACGGCTATATTTATGGCAAGGAAATAGGGCTGGACGATTTTGGCTAAAATCATAATCACGATTAATTGAACAAGTTACCTCGATTACGATTATTGAACGATTATTTTACATTTTTTTTCTTTTCTTATACTGTAAATATGTTCACGGTTATTTTTTCTAATGAAAGAGTGCATAATCCTATCGTTGTGATTCTAAAATAAGGAAACAACACACAGATAGCAATTAATGCTTATTTATTAAATATTTCAAACAACTGAACTGAAATCTACAACAGTAGATTTTACAATGAAATAAAAACGTCTTATAAAAAAGTAATTTAAGTTTTAATGTAAAAAAAAAAAAAGTTTCCTAAAAATGTAGAAAATAAATAATAAATGTCCATCGCAAGATTAACGGGAACCTGTGGTTAACTGTCTTTTCGGAGTTAAACTCCACAAGCGTGTCCTGTGGCTCGCCGGCCACACACACACACACACACACACACACACACACACACACACACACACACACACACACACGTCCACAGCGCAGCAAGCAGAGGCGGGGTCTGTTCTGAGTATAATAAAGCCCCGTCTGTGTTGAGCAAAACATTATGTGAATTACTACGAGAATGGATGTGCATTTAATATAGGAAAAGTGCACAAGTATTAGCATCATTTGTTGTTGTATGTGACGCTAAGGTCTAGTGACGATGCTATGACCGTTGCCGTGCTTGCGTCGCTCCCTTACCAGTCCCTATGGCCACTTGGCCAGTGGGAATGCAAACGGAAAAAAAGATTTTGGGGGAGAGTAGTTCTTAGAACTGCTTAGAAGTGTACTTTTCCTCTAAAAAGTACAAGTACTATCCGATCGGAAAGCACCCATGGTCGCAGACTAGACGGTGCGGAGTCACGTGACTACACACGCGGCGGCCGTAATATGTTTTAAGGGGAAAGTACATTAACACACAGTGGGCGGCCGCGGGAATATTAATAGGATTAAAAGACCGAAATAACCGACTTGGTAAAATTACGTGGGTAATAGGCTCTGAATTTCGGTTACGATTATTTTCCGATGAATCATCCAGCCCTACAAGGAAATCACAAAATTCTGGCGGCAGGTAACAATTCAAAATACAAAATATAATGGAAAATCATTACATTCAGTATTCCAGTGAGGGGGCTTCCACATCCGGGACATGGGCCCAGATAGACTACACTTGACCCCAAAGTCCAGTTGTTTAATCAGTAGGCCTATGAACAGGGCTTATAGTCACTTTTTTTCCCCAAGGAGCACCCAGCAAAAACTTTCTCTATGCAGGAAAAACCCTGGTTAATAAGGGGAATAATAAGATTGATACTTACGCAATAAGCAGGTCATCAGGAACTGCAAAAAAGAGAAAAATATGTTCAAATGTTACAAAAAAATCAATTCCACAGATTAAAGAGTGATGGAATGTATCTGGAATCTGTATTGAAGACATAAATCCAAAATGTAACACAGAGCAGCAACCACTCTACTTTGTGTTGATCTGCTAAGATGGCCTTGGAATGGCTCTGTGTCAACTATTCAAACCTGCAGTACTGTTAAGTCCCTAGACATGACTTCAGTATACAAATTAAACCAGCTCTTCTCGTAGCCAAAGCTTCTGTGCTCTTTGGTTTGGTTGTCTAAAAAATGGCCAAGTACAGGAAAACCACAACCGCTGCCTAATAGTAATAAAAGTCCATCAAGGCATACTAAGCAAAATTGGGATTTAGGGCTTGACAGGCATAATCCTTTATGGACAATATACATAACATTGTGGCATAACATTCCCATATTTTATGTAATGTCAGACAAAAACTGATCAGGGACAACTGTAATATATCATATCATATAGTGGGGGGTCTGGGAGTCCTCCCCCAGGGAAGTTTTGAGCATCAACGACTTCATTTCCTGTATTCGGATAAACTCTTATGCACCAATTTACGGTGAAAATACCTTTATTTAGCCTATGTGAAGAAGAAAAACACAGATGACAATTCAAAATATATCAAAATTACAATGCAAAGTATGTTACGTGTCATTGGGGATTTTTAAGTGGGTATATGGAAATCCTGGAGCTTTCTTAGTGTGTATACTGCGTATACCTGCGTATCAAGTAGACTACATCACTGGGTACATGCGTTACTGGGACACCTTACTGGGACACATGAAGAGAACTATTGTTTATTATTAGTACCACAGAGATTATCCAACTATGACAAGCAAAAAAAAGAAATCTGCTGTGGAAAAAAAACTATACCAGGACCCTGGAAGTTAACATCAAAATGGAATAGCCATTACTGATGTTATTAATTAAGCCTGTACATTTCCTGCAAAATGTCTGCTGTGAAAAAGGTCTATTCAGCCTATCAGTGCATGAAGCAAATTCTTATATACAGTCTATGGCATGAAGCAATAGGTGTGCTGCCCAGTGCTAACAGAAAAGAGGTAGAAATGTGTTACACAACAGCGCCTCCTACAGCCCAAATATTAAACTACATCGTTGTAAAACGCTGGAACATTAGGTCAAAATGTACCAAATGATGCACTAATGTAACTGTAAAGTGTAGTAACGACAGCTACGTTTTAATTAATGGAAAGTAAACTATTCATTCCTAACAAAGGATAAGTTAACATTAAGTTTGCACAGAAAGTCAAGCGCGTTTGTCACATTCTGCTACATTCACGTTAGTTAGCTAGCTAGTAATGCTACAGCTATTTTCCCATTAAAACTGTTCAGGGGTCAACTATCACATATATCTCTATTTACCACCCTCGTCTTACTTTGGGACGTCTCCTGGTATGTTTTTTTAATATCTCGGAAAAGCTGTTCGGCCACTGCAGGTAAAAATGAACGCATTTTCAGCATGGACGTATTATAAGATTTTCAGACCGTTTTGTTTCAGGAAATCAACGGCTCCTGTAGCCAATAAGGTGCAACCAAAATATTACGACTTCCGGCTCGACCGTTAGATTTCCTTCCAAAATAAAAAACTTAACATGAGGAACATAACTCAAGCGCAGTCATTGCTCAAGCGCATAGACTGTATACAGTCTATGCGTCTAAGCGTCGTATTTACACTGGGAGACCCCTGACTTTTTAAGCTTTGCAAACTGAGGTGGAGTAGTCATTATTTTAATGTTCCTGCTACCACAGAGGCACTTTTAGAACAGTGGCATACCTTGAGACATGTTTGACATGTACCTAGAGCAGGGGTGGCCAACCAGTTAGGTATAAAGAGCCACAAAAAAAAAACGCACCATAGCAAAAAGCCACACAACACATGCACGTCCACACTACAACAGCAACAGTGTCTTCCAGATCTAATGACAGTCATAATACATAGCAGTTTTCATAGTTTTTTTTCTCACTTAGATTGACTCAGTGGGAAACCTGACAGTCTTTGTTATCCACAATCCTTTTCAGGTCTTGCTTGAACTCGGTTGTGGCCACTCGAAGCAACTCTCTCACTCATCTGTCACTAAAGGGGCTTTCAAACAGTCGGATTCAGCAGTGAAAGGGTTAACGAGGAAGGTGATCTGTGGCCGCTGTTTTTCCTCAGGTTGCAGAATCTGTCCTCAAAACTCTGCTGCATTATTTTCCATTTTAAAATAATTGGCAAATGTATTGGCAGATGCATTCAAATGTGTTTTTTTTTTAACTTATCTGAAATACTGTATGTTTCAGAAAAGTTAAAAACAACAATCAACCAATGACACAGCCCCCAGCCACACAGTAAGAGCCTCACAGGAGCAGGCAAAGAGCCGCATACGGCTCAAGAGCCACAGGTTCGCCACCCCTGACCTAGAGCATTGTACATTGCTTTATACCTATGCTTAATACATGTATATCTTAAATGTATTAATTTTCAATAATACATTTAAGTTAAATAGTCTTTGTATGTTAAAGACAAGCAAGACCCAGACAGATGTATATTCATGCTATTTTCAGAAAAGCTATCAATGTGCCACTAGACAACTGACATGTATGTTAATGCCAAGCTATAGGCCTACTTTGTTTGTCATACTATTTTGATTCACTTGTGTTGCCCTATAAAGCACCAGTTTTGTGACTCTCCAATTAATTTTTCATTATGAGGTAATGACATTAGCTAAAAAAAAAAAACCCTGTCAAGACCAATAATTTCTTGCTGTATATCTGGTATTGACTCATCTCATAGTCCGTTGCAGTGATAAAGCAGTATAAGTTGTTGTCAGGAGACATGAGATCACCGGAACTAGGTCTTTTCACAGGGGCATTGGCGTACTGTAGCTAGCCATGAGCTAGCATGCACAACAACCTTTTATTTCACAAAATACTTTTTGACATGTCATAGCAGCAAAAGCAGACTATGATTGATTATACCGATTGCTCCATTTCACTTAGTTGTGCCTATACCGGGGCTTGGTACTGAACATGCTGGGTCACTTACATGGAACATAAATCATAATTAACGTTATTAATAATAGTTTGCTTTTAATGCTAGATGTCAAAATGTCTGCTGTGAAACAGACCTATATCAGAGGCCAGGCACTGGCTCACCTAAATGGAAAGCAAAAGATATCTGCTGTGAGAAAGGTCTACTTTTGTGCATTGTCTTGCACTATGACAGTCAGTCTCAGACAAAAAGCCTCTTTAATCCATCATGAACAGAATGAGTTAAGAAAATAAGCACCATCTCCATTTAGCACATAGAGCCATGTGCCTCAACAGCTGATTTCCCAAGTGTCATGTTTCAATGTATGGGTTGAAAGGTTAACCTGAAATGGGGATGCAGCAACACCTGTATTTTAGATTAACCATTTATCTGCGCCACAAGGGGCTCCAATGTGTGAGATTTTTTTTGAAAGTTGCAATTGCTGAAACCATAAGGTTGTCGATAATATTATATTGCATCAATTCACAAATAAAATAAACCTTAAGAATGTTGGTACACCTCAGTCGATGACAATTATGACCAGTCTACAAGAAGAAAATCAAGTAGTTAATTAAATAGAGGGTACACCTCTTAAGAACCTACACATTTTTCAGTGGTGGAGAACTGATCCACTTTATTTGATTGGTCTGAACTCTTGTAATAGCCTACTAAGAGACATTGTGCGATACAAACATTGCATTTCAACATCATAGGATACACGGGTTTTCAAGTCTCAATTTCAAAAAGACAAAAAAAAAAAAGTCACTACTGCGTGTTTGATAGAGAGCTGAAAAGATGCTCCAATTCTTTTTCGGCTTCATGTCGGATTTCTTTAAGATTCAAGTTTGTAAACTTTTTTTTGTCATTGCCTTTGTAAACACATAACATCCCATCTAAACAGGATGAATAACGAAGATGTTGAAATTGACATAAAATAAAAATCTGAACATGTGCTATGACAAATTATTCAAAATCAAAATAAAGGGAGGAAAGGAAATATCAAGTTTAACATTGCAGAATGGATGTGTTAACTGAGCAAAGTGAAAGCTAAAAAAGCCAAAATATTGTATTTTTCACATACTTGCAAAGGAACATTACTGCCATTTATGAAGTTGACCTATAATAATTAATATTCAAAGCTTTATGCCTGTTGATTGACACAATGAAAGCAGAGATTAAGTGGTCACGGTTTTGACTCACCATGACAGCAAACTCCTAAACATTTAACGGTACCATACACTTAAAACTGTAACTGTGATGCAAGCCTCACACTACAGAATCATGTACCAGCTACAAGAAAGGACAGGAAGTCAAAACATCCAGATTTCTGTGAGTGGTGGGAAAACGTTAAAGCACATTTTAGTATACTCCTCTGCTGGAGGTTGAATAAGTTACACAGCAGGTAGTATGCTTTTTTTTTTGTCAAAAGCTACAAAGCAAAAAAGTGCAACAATGGTGCAGACCATTCTTTATGTTTGGTTAGTTTTGTCTTTGTGTAATGGAAAGACAATTTACAGAGTTCAGATTATTGTCAGGACAGTATCAAAAAAAAAGAGGGACTACAGAAACAAATACAAACATCAAACACCAATGTATATCTCTGAGAAAATTAGTTAAAGCTGCCTTCTTTCTCAAGTCACAAGGCATGGCAAAACCTGACATACTATTTTTTTACCATGACAACATTGCAGAGCAGATCATTCTTAACAGGTTGGAAACTGCAGAGAGAGAAGCTACATGTGACACACCATGGTCAGCTATTGAAAAAAAAACAAAAAAAAAAACATTGGCTCACTTTCATTGTTTAGACGGGGTCCAGGAGTAGTCATAGGATATCTTTTCTGGCAAAATTAAGCTTATATCAGACTTTTCACCGTTCTGCTATAACACCAGTGTTCTCAACTTCTTTTGAAGACATTTTTCTGTCTTGAACAGGGTGAGATGTTACCCCTACCATCTGATAGTTACAATGCATGCATCAGCTCCACTATGTGGCGAAGACAAGCATCAAATATCATTGCTGTTTAAATGTTCTGTTTCATCCTCGAATGTCCACGATATTCAGGCTCTGGTGGTGCTTGGTGGATGGTGCAGGGTGGCACAACCTCTGTGCTCCACTCATGGTCAAGGACAAACCAAAGGTTCGGTCTCTCTCAGCGTCACTATGGTAAAAATATTAGAGTGGGTGTCAGGTCACGTGGGGTGGGGGATGGACTGGGAGAGACCAACTGTGATACTAAAGATTACACCCCTACTCTTCCCATTTAAAGTGGATCAATTTAAAAGCGACATTAAAATAAGAAACAATCAAGTTAAGAAAAACACTGCAAAAGGTTACTCTATTTACATACAATGATTCTCTTAAAGACAAGGTATATCTTTACAGAAATCAAAAAAATTCAGAAATAGTCTCTTATGTTGTTTCTTTTTACATATTAAGCTCTTCATCTTTAATATAGCTCATGTCATCCCCTCAGTCGATTTCCCCAACAGGCTGGGTGAGTGCTTCCAGACCAAAGCCAGTCTTGTTCTGGAGAGCCCTGCCTGTCACAGGCTGCTGCTTGTACTCTTAGCTAACAGCCAGGGGGTGCCACAGCACCAAAAAGAAAAAGGACAACACCCCATCTACTTGTCACACTCGCCAGTAAGCGAGGATAGTTCTGGGAGAGGGGGGTGAAAACAAAAGCCTTAGCGCAGGCCTCTATTAAGGTTATTGGGGCTGTAGCAAGCAGGGCTCAGTCGTCGCTGTCAGACAGGGTCTCATATTGCTCTGACAGCAGAGACTGCCACACGCGCTGCTGGGCCACCTGGGCTCCAGCTGGAGGCGGCTGCTGCTGCTGCTTCTGTTGCTGACTCTGTATGGAGGGGGAAGCTATGGAGGTGGGTGGCGTGCTGCTCAGTATGCGCATGGTCAGCGGGTTGTAAGGGAACTGCATGGATCCTGGGCAGAGAAGGAGAAGAGAAAGTGTTTTTTTTCTTTTTTAGATTCCAGGTATTTCTTTCCACGATTTTACCAGGAGACTAATTTTGTAGACACTTGTAGGGCTGGACAGCTCACCTGTGGATGAGGGTCGGTCGTCCCAGCTCCATTGGGGCTGGGCTTGGGCTTGTCTGTGATAATCTCCCTCGGAGTGGACGGAGGACACTGAGGAGGGACGCTCCCCTCCAGCGTAGGCCTGACCGAGGTTAGGTGACTTGGATTTCCGGCTATTGGCTTTGCCCTGCTTCTGCTTTCCTGTATATTAAAAACAGGCAGAATTTGTAAATCAGCAACATGTTAAACATAAGATCCTGTCCGAACATGTGTAATTTTGCGAATGTAATTCGTTCCTACCCATACTGGGTGACCGGTTGGCCTCCTGGCGGGTTTCACTGCCTGTGCAGGCTGTGTTGTTGATGGCACCCTGAGCCCCTAGTCCTCCCTGGTGCTCTTCCGGTTTCTCCTCCAAGTTGCCCATCAAGGCTTTGCGGATGATGTCCTCCAGGCCCAGGTTACTGGCTGGGTCACTAAACGAGTGATTCCTGGTGTTGATGCTGCCTACAATCCACAACACAACAAAACATACAATGAGAAATGAAACATAAACTAGATTGCACCGTGAAGTGTCCGAGCGAGATTCCCTGCTACTTACTGGAGCTTGTAACAGCAGGCAAGTTGAAAATCTCTGTGCCTGGTTGAGCGTTTCCTGCAAGACAATTTTTAGCTGTTGAAAAAAACTTAATGTCTGACATGAGGAGTTAATTAATTACTCACAAATGCCTGGCATGCACACATATTAACAAAGCTTGTTCCATCATTTGATGCATGCATGTTAGTTTGAGGGAAGAGGATAAGAAAAGACCCACTTACCAACATCAGAATCACCGGCACCAGAGTTGGAGTTCAACTTACGAAAGATCTCCTGCTTCTTGGATTTCACCATTGGCGAGGTGTTCTCCAGCTTGGTGAAGAAGGAAGGCAGATAGCTGACACTCCCCGGGGACCGTGAGTCAGTCCTTGATCCAGACAAAGGGTAAAAAGTCAAATAGCAAATAGGGGTAACTGGGGCAACAAGCTATTGGCACAAGGCACTTTCAACCCCACTGGGATGTCAAACAACTGCTGGGGGGGGGAAGAGAGGTTCTGTGTGTAGATCAAGTGTAGAAATATTGGTTATTTAATATTAACATTGTTACAGCTGACAAGACATTTATATCTAAGTACATAAATACAGGTTATTATTATTTTTATTTATTTAATTGTAATCAACTTCTATTGTAACTAACCTTTAAATTGTGTCAGTTACTATATTCTTACAATGTTAATATAAATATAAAAACTGGTTCTTAAGCTCTTAAGAGATGTACTGGCTTGTGGGGCCAAAAACTATCATGCATCCAAACTGTGGAGATCCCGTACCTGATCTCGGAGTTGTCAGCCTCTCGCCTCTGGGGTGGAGGCCCAACCACCTCCTGTTTGTCCACGCCTTGGTAGCTCTGTGGTGGAGAGATGGGTTCATAGTTCTCCATCTGCCTGCCGCTTCGCTCTGGAGATTTTCCAGGCCTAGACAGGGAGCAGAGAGAGACAAATGTTAAACAGATGATCAGAGACTCTGATTACTGCGGGGTTAACTGGCTGTACCTGGCTCTGGGCTTGTCAGGGGCATTCTCTGGGGAAACTCTGCTGGAGGATCTCTGGTGGTGTGGGGCCTGGACCTGATTCTCAGGACTGTAGCGGCTGGACACCTTGGCTCGCCCTGAAGAGGACACGGGTGGCATCACGCTCTGGAATGTGGCCGAAGATGAGGAGGAGACAGGAGGAGGGTCCTGATTCCGGGCAAAGTCCTGGGTTATGATATGCTGCAAGATAGGGAGTGACCATATTAAACAGGTTAGTTAGGTATAATGGGTTGATGTACATGGTAAATCTGGCATGTGCAGCATTACTTTTTTTAGATTCTCTAGCATTTCTTACCGAAATGTGGTCTGCCAAGGTCATGACCCGGTGAGTCTTGGGGACCTGGGAGTAGCTGTCAATTTGGGAAGAGGGGGGCTGCTGGGGACTGGGCTGTGGTAGCTCCCCTGATGGCCGGTAACGACTTATGTCGTAGGCCCGCATGCCAGCTGCTGAAGGTTGACAAGGGACAGAGCATTGAGAGCATTGAGTCAGAGTGAGGTGCAGAGAGATAAGACAGGGAGGAGCTAATACACTGTATGCCAACAAATGGTCTACATGTGTTTGCAGGTGACAGGAATAACTTCAAGCGGAATCACGTGATGCAACTGGTGCAGAGGAATGGTGTCTGACAGTCTCAAATGACAAGGTCAGTGGGTTATGTCATTTAAGTTATGGTATGTTTACTCCACTTGCCAAGCAGCAACATTTTGCCTTCACAGCCAAATCTGACCTGAGGCACAAAATCTTTAAATAAATCAAAAAATGATTCACGCCTCGGGATCCCCCAGTCGGAGCTGGTTAATGTGGCTCGGGAAAGGGAAGTTTGGGGTCCCCTGCTGGAGCTGCTACCCCCGCGACCCGTTACCGGATAAGCGGAAGAAGATGGATGGATGAAAAAATGATTCAGTATACTACCTTTTCCAAATATTATATGCTCAAACTGAGTTGTGTGTGTGTTCATACCTGGTGCCTGTTGTTGTTCCTCTGGTTTGTCCTGTTGTGGTTGGACTGGTGAACTAGCAGGACTAATCACCTCAATGGCTCCTCCACCGGTGTTGTCGTATCGACTGGATGACACTGCAGGGCAACAAGTATGGAAAGAGTTACTATTTATGCTAAGCAAAGGACACAATATTAAGGTTTGGTCATGCTCTACTCTAAGCAAAAAAAAAGATTACATTTAAGGTTTAACTCCTATGTGTGCTAGACCACTTAACTAACTGGTGACATCACTGTGTTGCAGAGCACTTATGAGCTGTTGAAATAATATCAGCTATCTCCTGATCAACATGCATCCAACACGCACACTCACAGCTGCTGGAGGAGTCAGAGCTCTGAGAGCCTCGCTCTCGTGAGTCTTTGTCCGGGGCTATCTGCCGTGTGATGATGACATCGATGAAGTTAGCAGCTGTGATAGTCGTCTTTCCACGAGTCCGAAGCTCCTCTTCGATGCGGGACTTTGAGGTCGGATGGCCCTTATCCTTAACCCCGACTCCAGGGCCCTCAGAGTAAGTTGGATGCGGTTTACCTCCTGGCAGAGACATAGCACCATAGGGTGACTGCATGGACCGCCTTTCTGCCTCCTGCTGTTCAGAGATGCTGGCTGCTCGCCGAGCTGCAGCCGAAGTAGACATGTCGTCATCCCG
The DNA here is from genome assembly GCF_008315115.2 of Sander lucioperca. Taxonomy (NCBI): domain Eukaryota; kingdom Metazoa; phylum Chordata; class Actinopteri; order Perciformes; family Percidae; genus Sander; species Sander lucioperca. The sequence continues at coordinate 7,515,098 of NC_050185.1, forward strand.
CTCATGTTTGTTTTCTTTCACCTTGGCCACGTCCATCTGCGGGGCAGAGGCTGCAGCATCCACCAGAGCAGCCAGAGCATCAGCTGCAGTACTGTAGCGAGAGCTACTCTGTGCTGCTGCTGTCGCTGCTGCTGAATGGGGCCTGAAGCGGAAATCAAAAGATGAAGGCATCAACCATATTTCCTGACGGATGGGCAGAATGGACGGAAAAGACGTGGTTTGTCCGACAAGTCTACTGTCCACACTTTTAATGAAGCTATATCTCTCACACACACACACACACACACACACTTACTTATGTAAATGCAGAGTTAGAATTTGTTGAGACTTACATTAGAGAGGTGATGACACTCTTGCCCTGGAAGATGCTAGGCCGCTGCTGCTGCTGCTGCTGCTGCTGCTGCTGCTGCTGCTGAACCACTACATCCTGCTGTGTCCTGAGCGAGGGAGAAGGGGAATGCAGATAACCTCGACTCCCTGGCCGGCCTGGCTGCTCTGGTACACCTGATACACACACACACACGAAACATTGTAACAATAGGTTTCAAAATGAAGTGCCCAAGAGCAATAGCTGTCCAAAATTGATGACAGTATTACGCTTCTCTATTCATATGTTATATATTAAAAAAAAAAAAAAAAAAAAAAGTAGCATACCCAGTAACAGTAACATTAACTGTTTTATTTTACCATTGTGCCCATATTGTTGTGCATTATAATCTGATAAAAACATTCTTAAAGACCACAGCCTTAATAATACTGAACAAAAATCTGCAGTGCAGAGTAAGTAATTATACAGGATGATACAGAGTAAGTGAATATACAGGATGTTGTTGGACCACAGGAAGAATAGTCTTCACTATGGTAATGACTAATGGGGATCCTTAATAAACAATAAACAACAATATACAGGATGTGCTACATTTAACAAATTATATCAATGAAACATAAGAAAAGTGAGTTTATGTTCAGTGACTGTCACTTCATATCAGTGATATTTTGTCTGGGCAAACCCAATTTCAAAGACAAAGAAATGTTGGTTTCTCTATTTGTGTTCTATTCAATCTTTGTCTTTCCCTCCATGTCATACTGCTACGACCAGCTGCTCTCTGCACATCCCCTTTCAGACTGGGGTCAGCCTGTCGGTGGCCTGGCTTCACAAACTCCTCCTGGCCTGGGCTATAATCGACCTGACGCTGCCATGCTCACTCTATAGCAAATAGCAAATTAGTTTAATATTATTGGTGTTTATATTTATCTACGTAACGGACTACCTTACTACTAATGACTAAGATATGTGCGAGTAGGTGGGCAAAAGAGAGAACATTTATCAGGTACTTATTTTGTGTTATGCAATTCTATGTCTTAGCGCTGATTTGTATGGAACCGATGATGACTAATGACACCAGTCTCATACGAATTGGTAAATGCTTGCTCAGTAGAGCGGACTGACACAGATTTCCTTTATTAACAGGATATAAAGATAATGATTTTGAGATTTTCATAACTTTTAAACAGCAACAAAACAACTCACCTCCGCGTATGTATTCGTTGGTTCTCTCCCGCATTTCTCGCTCCCGGTCCCTCTCCCGCTGCTCCCTTTCCCTCTCTTTCTCCTGCTGCTCCCGGTCCCGTTCCCTCTCCGCACTGGCAGCGGCTGCAGCAGCAAGGTGGGCTTGGTGGCCTGAGGAACACACACACACACACACACACACACACACACACGATTAATACACGTATCCTATACACAGGGTCTCGGCAGGATGGATCAGGCTTCCTTTAGAAATCTGAAACAAATGGCCTTGCAGATAAGTTCTGAATCTATGATATCACAATCACGGTGATATTCTGTCTCAGAAAGGAATATTACAATATTTACCATTTCAGAAAAAAAAAACATTGCAACAGGGTTCATTAAGGTGCAGCTTTAGTTGCATATACACTTAAAACGTTTTTAGACTTACTTTGAGTGAAACAACCATTACTTTGCATTCCAAAATGAAAATGAAAAAAGTAGACCAGATCACTTGTCGCTTGGACTGAGCTCAACACCATTTTCAATGCCTTTAAGATTTTTTTAAGGCTATGAACCCATGCTAAAGTTGACTAAAAAGAGGAATAAAATGTATTAAAATAAAATTTAAAAAAAAAATGTATCTTAATAATGCCTTAATTAAAAAAAATTAGGAAAAATCCAACCTTTGGTTTTATTTCAGTTAGCCTAATAGCTGGTTTGATTTGCATTGAGAGATGATCTTATGGAAAGTACCCCATGCCAATCTCTAGGTATGGTGAAGGGTATGTGATGATGTGGGGCTATTTTAATTCCAAAGGCCAAGGGAACTTTATCAGGATGCATAGTATCCTGGATCCATGAAATAACTGGCCTTTAAAAATAAACATCTGCCTGCCTCTATGGGAATTTAACATAGGGGTATGTATACTTATGCCCCCTGTATTTTAAGGAAGAACATTTATTTATTTACGATACATTATTCATTCACAAAGAAAATTGCTGTCCTTAAAGGTTGGATTTTTTCCTAGTGTTTTTAATTAAGGCATTGGGATCAATTTCATCAAATTTTTTTTTTATTCCTCTTTTTAGTCAACTTTAGCATGGGTTCATAAACTTATGAGCACCACTGTATTACAATAGTGTTGAGTTTATATAATAAGACATTACAGAGAATCAACTGCAGTCACAAAAACAAACTGGACCATTCAAAGATGAACAGGTAATAAACAATTTAATTCAAACAGATTTTTTTTGTGCCCCTAAAGCTGCCTACACATGATCCGCAGTAAAACCGCTCTGCGCTGGCTGTGCCATTGTTTTCCTATGGAGAGGGCGGTGGAGACAACCCAGAGGAATGCTACCCTTGGCGTGGCATACCGCTCGAAATTTCCACCGAGCGCTGCACTCAAAGTTTCAAATTATTTTAACCTTGACCCTGTTGCTTAACTTTCAAGACGAAACCAATGAGGTAAAGAGGTGGCCATAAGCGATGATGATGTATACCTCTAAGTGTCTGCACTATGATCTGCGCCCTACCTTGCGTTTTTACCCCTGATCATGTGTAGGCGGCTTAAGAATGATCTACTGAGGAGCATAATTTCTTAAGGTAAAAAAGGAAATCACTCTATTGCCGTGCAATAGTCAGAGAATTTTGTGAGAAATCCCTCCCAGTGTGATTGCAGTAAGACTCAACTTGATCCGTCACTGGACAAGCAGAACTGACCTTTGACCCCTCAGGCCAGCGCAGGGATGCACGCTTTCAGAGGTGTCAGGGAAAATGAAGATCGTGGCAGGGAAGATAGGGGAACACGTGTGGGGATGGGAAAGGGAGGGGTCCTCACCTGGCGATATGGAGGTTGGGTTGAAAGCCCTAAGAGGGAAAGGGGGCTGAGCTCCAGGGAGGTAGGCGATGCGTTCCAAAGTGGGAGTACCTGTTCCCCCAGGGTGAGGCAACAGGATAGTTGGAGGCATCTGGGCTAGATCAATAATCCCTTTTACAGACAGAAGCAAAGGGCCAACGGTGAACAACAAGAACTGATCCATCAATTTCTGAATGTATGAACACCGTATACATTTAGCTGTAACCCATCACCTTCATCTGGCAGTGCTCACAAATACAGATTGACCAGTAAGCAACAGGGCTGCAAAGGGAGTGGAATAGTGGTCAACTTGTAAGAGGCAACCACTCAGCAAATGGAGATTTGGATGACCGTACCCAATTGATAAATTGAGTAGTAGCCCAATCAGTTGCAGCCCCAATATTAAGAGCAAATCAGCTAAATTTGACTAGGTCATTTGCTTCTGGGTGTCTGGAAAAGGTAGCCACTACTTCACAAGCGCATAGTCTGCATACTACAGCCCCTCCTGCCCACGGCCTCTCCCCTGCCTGCTGTGGCAGGTGAGAGAGGGTCAGCTGGTGAAGGTCCATACCTCGAGCTCCGGCTGCGTAAGGCATAGCGACGGGCTGTTCCCGTGGTGACAACCCTCGGGCCATGTCAGGTCGGATGACTTGCATCTGCTGGGAAGTGATATAATCGTTGAGGATTGTCTGCCGCGTGTTCTCCATGGTGTACAGCTGGTAGGTGTTGTGGTAGCCTGTTGGAGATGGCTGCCTGGGGAACATGAATGCTGTAGCAGATGACAGGAGTAGGAAAAAAAAACAAAAAAAACATATGAACAGACGGCTCACAGATACTGATCGCAACTACTGACGTCAATAGCTGAAAGAGATCCTGGCCATGTAGTGCCTATGAATTAGAGGGCCTGAGTTGCTTTCGTCAATTTACTCAGAATCAAGGCTATTATTGTTCTGTTTGTAGTTACGTTGGAAACAGTGGAAAGGATTTAAACACTGTACCAGGATCCAGCACTCTGTGAAAGGCCATGGTGGGGTCAAGATGTGGAGGCAGGTGGGCTCGGAAAACTTCCCCAGGACCAACAGGCCGGTGGTGGGGGTCAAAGGGGCTGTGAGAGGCTACGGGGTCACCACCCAACACTGGGGACTTGGCTGGGACGCTGTCCCTCTGTGTCGGGGTCATGGCACTCTTTCTTTCATGTGCAGCAGATTTCGCAGAGCTCACAACACCTTTGTAGGAGAGAGAAACACACATGGCTCATCTAATAAGTTCATGCTTGGTTAACTTCATATCATCTCATGACAGGATTTCTGTCACAGAAAACCAAATCAGGAATAAAAGTTTGTCACATGCCCTCAGCACAGGGTGCACATTAGGTATTACTTTGAATATGCTTATTCTAGCAAATAAGATGACCTGGTTTAGCAAGAAAAAGAAAATCTAATAAAATTTTGTCTAACTCTATAATTGTTGTATTTATATCATTGGACAAGTAATGAATGGCTGAGAACCTGAAGTTCCATAGTTTGTGAATAAAAAAGTTACGGAAAATACCCTCTGGTGTACGTCCCAACATGGGTGATCCTCTGGAAACGGGATTGGTGCTGTAGTTAACAGGGGTCCTGCGAGCATTGGCGTCCTCATACATGCTTGGGCTCAGCTGGGATTTGCCGGCCTCCTGGTGTGTGGAGCGCAGGACAGAGGCGGTGGAGTTGACCACAGTGTGGCGTACTGCCTTGCTCTCCTCGTATTTGGCTCGTTCCATGGCCTCGAGCTGAGGCATGCTGTGGGGATGCTTAGATGGACTGGTGATGAGGGACTTGACATTGTGCTTGATAGTAGACTGGTTGAGAGGGTGAATCTAGTAAATGAAAGCAACAACAACAACAGGTCAGTCATCAATTCATCACCAATATAATTGGTCCACTATGTACATTTGTTGATTCAGCATATTCAATATGAAAAGGTATAAGGTTAAATAAACCCCCTACGTAAAAGCAATTATTTGGCAATTTGTTCACTGAACAGATCTAAAGGACGGCAGTAGTAAATGCTGTTCACAAAATAATTCTGGACTGCCCTTCAAAAGTCAAAGTGTCTTACCTGAGACATGCCCTCAATAACCCTCCTGTCTGACAGTTCAGGGGTCTTGCAGATGTCCTGGCCAGACTGATCTTGTCTGGGGATTTCATGAATGGAGCGTCCCATCTCTTTGATAGTATTGACTCCCTCGTAGGGCTTGCCCTTGCCAATACCCCCTTCAAAGGAGCGGATTGGTGGGCTTTCTAGCTTTATCTGTTTTCCATATTTCATGGCATCTTCATAAGTCTCTGCAGCGGTTCTAGGTGTTCCTGGGAAGATTTGAAAAGTATTTCAGCCTTTTCTCATTATTTGATGCTACTAGTAACAGTGGATGATTTATGGGAATGTGTCAAGCTTTACAATTAGCTACCTTGCATGATGGATCCTGTGATCAATGGTCTTTCCTTAGAATCTCCATGTAGACCTTCTCTGGGCAAGGCTCTGCTAATCAACCCTGAGAAACAAACAAGCACAATCACTATCCTGATACAGTAAAAACAAACCAGGACACATTAATCTAGGTTCCACCTAGTTTTAAAATCTGTCCTAAGTGATCTGATCACAAGTGGACAGCCTTAGGTACGTTAGTTCACTTCTGGGATCTCAATGTGTCCTCTATGTGTCCTGGATGCATTCACACCTGAACTTAGAGCTCTCCACTTGTGATCGGATCACTGAGGACAGATTTTAATTCCAGGTGAAAACGGGGTGACAGTGTATACTCTTAACACACAAGCAATACCCTCGAATGGAGCTCCTTCCCTGCCAGGGTGTCCCCTGCTCATGGGTCCCTCCATCATGTCATACGTGCGTTTCAGCTCATGGCCTGATCTGGGGCTGCGGGTGTTTTCCCTGGGGTTCTTGATAGCTTTTGGAGACAAAAAAAACATGATCAAGAAGGTGTGTTTGTTTGGTAAAGGAATAATCAACAATTATTTGGTGTATCATAGGGCTGTAACGATACGAGTATTCGTCCTGAACCGTTTCCGTATAGGATATTTGGATCGTTATGCAACGTTGGTGCTGTGTACGCCCTGTGACCCAAACATGTCAAATAGTATATTTATGTTGACTACTCGCACACGTGGAACAGAAATTCTGGAGTGCGAGTTTTACCCAGAAAGTTTTTGCAGCGCCTAATAGTCATATATAGTCATAGAGAATACCTAGCATATGGTCAGTCTCAGGTCTTGAACCCTGCTACAGTGTGCCTTCACGTGCATTTTATTCAGTTCATTGTGCCTGCCCTATATTAACGAGAGCAAGCTGCAGCCCAGTGCAGGAATTATCAACAGGTCAGAGCCTTATGATGGAGCATTACTGACATTAGTGTTATTTATTTTTTCTTATTGACAATATGGCAGTATTTGAGTGCCTTATCTGTGACATTAATTATAGTCTATATGGACGACGTTTCATTTACGGGATTGTTCCGGTGCCGCCTGATGTCCCTCATTTTCGGCTGGATGTCCCTCACCTTCCGCTTTCTTTGTGTTGGCATTCTAAACTCCGGTCGTTTCGGGAAACATCCTCCGAGCTAGAACCGACAATCAAATTATATTTTTCTTTTTTTTGAGTAAAATTCTCATCACACACTTGACAGCCATTCTAATTCCAGAGCTCGCCTCCCTACGTACACATGTTCCACCAAAACAAGTTCCTTCCTGAGGCTATTTTGCAAAAGCACCGTTGTTGTGTCCCAAGACGATTGTGATTGGTTTAAAGAAATGGCAATAAACCAGACCATGTTTTTCTCCCATCCAGGAATGTTATGTGGACTTGCCAGACCTTCCTCCGCAGCGTTGTGTAGGTAGGTCTGGCAATGTGAGACTACATTAATCATGGCCAATGAGCCACTGTTGAATGTTCATACTTTTCAAAATAAATTATTTTTTTCCGTTGTACCGAAAACATACTGAACTATGACCCCAAAACCGAGGTAGATACCGAACCGTGAATTTTGTGTACCGTTACACCTCTAGTGTATCAACAATCAAAGCACTTACCATCATAGGAGAGGATGTGACCACTCTTGCCTTCATATATGACATGACCCTTAGACAGCTGTTCTCCCCTTGCCTTGTCTTGGCTGCTCAGGTCCTCTGTGGCCAACTTTGTAATTGTGCCCTTCAGGAGGTCAGCAGCAATGCTGGACTGGGGCAGGGCTGGTGTGCCCTATTTTGCAGAAAAGAGCAAAGATATAATGCAACATAAAAAGCAAAAACACATTAAATATATGCCCAATGAAAAAAATCGTTGTCGTTTATCCATTCACAGCTTCTATCATGTAAAATTACCCCTCATCCATTTTATTACCTGAGTGATTGATCCTCTCATAGTCAGACCCTCACCCATCTTTGATGGGTTGCCTCTGCCATCCTGTATGGATGGGACTGCAGCTCCTGGAGAGTTACACATAGAAAAAAAAAAAAAGAAGAGTTATGTCATGTGTGTTTAGTGTCGTCTAGTTGAAGTGAAGCTAAAGTTTGACTTTGGCAGTAATACCAGTTTGAGTGTCTAGATTTAAATTTTAGTATATGTCCACATATGTCTTTAAAATTGTCCCAAAAATAACATATAACATTAAAAGCAATGATATATTAATAGTGAGCTTGTCAGTATTTGAAACTTAACACAACATATTTATCAATGCTCTGGCAATGTATTCATTAATCTGTAATGAGCGTCCACCATAATGCATTTGGTTCGCCTCTGTTAGTAACATGTGCTCCTTCTGTTGTGACTGAGGCTAAACATAAAGTAGCGAGATGTAAAATAAGTATGAAGGAGGGGAATAGCTTTTTTACACAATGATTGCAGCTTCAAGGAAGAGTAAATGCTGCAGTTCAGGTTCAATGAAAGGAAAGACCTCTCTGGTTTACAATGTTCATGTGATCTCAAAAAAAGGTTATTCTGATTGCCATGTTCGGTTTCTCTTTATGGGTGAATGGATGAATTTTCACAGCTTTACTTTTTAATCATCACAACAGCTGGCAAAAAGCATGCAGGCGATTTAATGTTTACCATTAGTGATATATCTATTTTTAATGTTTGACACTGACTTGCAAAAAAAAACATTATACAATAAAAGCTTGCTTTAGCTACATGCTATGATGTAGAGAGATAAAACCTTACAGCATTCAATATATATTAAAAATCTAAGGTGTCATTAAACTAGGTAGGGTTGTGACTGTCTAAATCTGCATACAAGCCTTCTCTTATGGCGTTTTTCCCATTACATGGTACCTGCTCGACTCGCCTGGACTCGCCTCGACTCTACTCGCCTCGACACACTGTGCGTCCGTTTTCCATTGCAGATTTTAGTACCGCCTCAGCGTGGCTGGTCGTTATGCCGTATCGATGCACACACCAGCGCACAAGTATAAACATCAGGCCACTTGAGTTTGTTTTACAGTTCTGTGGAGGCTCCACGCAGAGCTTTCGCCGTAGCCTGTGTAGCCTATGTAAAAGTGGCCTGATGTTTATACTTGTGCGCTGGTGTGTGCGTGGAGCTGACCGTGTGTGTGTAGTTAGGCTACGGCGAAAGCTCTGCCGGAGCCTCCGCAGAACTGTAAACAAGCGGCGCCGCAGTAAACTACTGTGACCTAACGCAACACACACACACAGAACGTTGAAGGTGTGTGTTGCCAGAAGACACATTTCGTTTCCAATTAAGCTGGAGGCAGCAAAAAAAAAACAGCTGGCTAAACTGTTTAAAAATAGCGGGTTTGTTCAGGACACCCCCCTCTGTCGCTTTCACGTCACCTTTTCGGCTCGCCTCAGCTCGCTTGGAACCTCGACTGAGGAGGTACTAAAAAAAGTACCTGTTAGCAGGTACCACGTACTTTTTTTCGTAATGGAAAACAAAAAAAGGCGAGTAGAGTCGAGGCGAGTCGAGCAGGTACCATGTAATGGAAAAGCGCCATTAGTAATGTGACAGTCTGTCTTCCTACCAGGCTTGTTAGGATCCTGCTGCCGAGGCAGACCCAGAGAGATGGAGCCCACATTGCTCTTAGTCCCCTCTGGCCCATAGACAGCATGGGATGGCAGATATGTCCCAGGAGTTCCCTGGAAAAGCAGGAACAAAGAACACATTTTAAGGTCAGGTCATTGTCCATGAAAACAAGTGGCGTCAAGTGATGTTGATAGTCTTATGTATTATAGTTGATAACAGCTAATACATATTCCCTGACTAATACACATTTTAGGCCTAGCAACTCAGGATACATCTGTGCTGACTGTTACAAAGAGATCACAATGTAAGCATTACGACACATAAGACACAGGAAGCCCTTTCCATTTCTGTAGGGCTGAGCTACTGAAAAACATGTAATGCATGTAATGAGTCAACAAGTGGACACTGAAAAAGGACATTTACTGTTGTTGTTGTTGTTGCTGCTGCAACAAATCTAATTTTATTTCAAACAGAATGCATGTAATTCTTCCTGGCAAGTTTAAAATGGATGAGAAATCATCACTTATGACGCAATATAAATGTGTGGCAGTGTCTGTAACAGGACGCTTCTGGGCATCAGCCTTTGGACACTGGGAGTGTAGCCCCCTGCCACAGCGTGCAGGGTGTGAGGGTTGGACTCTTAAGCACACACGCAAGAGGAAGCTTTGAAAATGACAGCCACAGAGCTGAAAAAAAAAGTATAGCGAGGCAAAGCTCGTTCCAAAACTAGAGTGAATCTGGGGTTGACTTTCAACCCGCTGGTGAAAACTGAAAGAGAGGATGGGGATGAAGAGCGACATAGAGTGGGGCGCGTGCTTCTGGTGTCGTTGAATCAGGGCAAACATTGAGTCCTACTCATTCTGGCTTTAAAGAACTTCTGCATCCATTGTTGAGTTGAATCCATTTCGGTGTCCCTGATCTACGGTAATTGTATTGCAAATGGTGTGTCTAAGCACTCAAGACACTGATGGTCCCAAAACAATGAATACAAAAATACAAGACTTTCTAAAATACTGTAGTGTAGCTTCCTGGGCCAGAGCCTCTGAGATACTCATAATAGTCAACCGAAATGCTTGTGATATATACCCAGCGTTTGTGCTAACGTCAAGCTGACTCAGTCATCCCAACAAAATGTTACTATTAAGGTTCAGGTTTGAGGTCTGGGTTTGACTCTGCTCCACTGTTATAATTTAGTACTAAGACTAACTCTTACAATGTTACTACAATTCGTTGGGTAATTTATTTGGGAGAGAGTAACTTACAAGACGATGGATCTTTTATAAGGATCGAATAACTTGACACATACAAACACTCGTCTTGTCTATTGTGACTTGGTAACACAAATTTGTAAAGAAAATGTAGGTAGTTGATTTGTAGAACAGTGCTTGGTGTGTCATAGTGTCTGTTGTGGAAAACATCTCATAGTCAAACGCAGATGTGTTCATTCTATGTGACACCTCACATAAAATTTATGATTTAAAAAGGTTCTCTGTGGAGTTTTCTTGTAAACAAAAGGGTTACTCACCAAGATAAACCGTGGGTATCCTTGAGCTTTAACAAATGTGTTTCCTTTTTCATAAAACATTTGCAAAAACGATTTTAAGTATTACTAGCATTTTTTATGTTCATGTTTACTTGCTAGCAGTCTTCTTCTTCCCTGTCTTTGCTGGCACATTGCTGCATATCTTGGTGTGTTACGGCCACCTGTAGATTAGTGGAATAGTGTGAAACCATTGGCAGGAATGTGTATTGCGCCCCCTTTGCGCACATGTGCGTCCTCGTGTGCATGCACAAAAAGAACAAAACGGTGAACAACTCATAAACAGCTCCATAGCGCTACTTGAGGTCAAAAACTCCACAGGGAACATTTACAGTTTGTCTTCTATATGGTGTGAATGTCTAAACTAAGAATAGGGTTGCTACACTGGGTCCAGTAGTACAGTAGACCAATCCCATGGGTGTCTTACCTGGGAGATGGAGCCTCCTTGGATGAAGGAGGGCTTGTCCGTGGGCTTGGTGGTTGGAATGAGTGGAGGAGGAGAGGGAATGTTTGGAGGTCGACTGGGTCTGCTGAATGTCACGCGGACTCCATCTGCCATACTCTGGACCAGCTGGTTGGGGGCAGGGTGGAGGACTGGTGGGAATATGAAAAAAATAATCAGAGATGACTGTTTACTGGCCAATATTTGAGCATCAGAAACATACCTAAACAGCAAAGTATCAACAACTTTTTTTGCATACAAAAATCAGCTTACACAGTAACTTAGATCAATCCTCTAAATGTTTCTGCCTGCCAGACACCACAACTTTATCCCACCCAACATAAGGGTTCCATTAAGCTCAATTTCCATCAAAGACTCCATGATAAAATATTCACATGAATTCTGGCAGACTCCAGTGAGCGGTGAAGTAAGCACTGAAGACCTCAGTTAATAGCCAGTCCTCAACTCGAGGTAACCTTGGCCCATGCCTGCTGTCTGCTTTACCATCTCCTGGGAAAGCGGAGTAGACAAAATGGATCATGACACACAAAACCGTGAGTAACCTCCATGCAGGGAGCGTGCCTCATGCTCTGCACTCCACAAAATCAAAAATGGAAATGGTGGGAGAGCTCCATGAACATCACCATGGCTCATACAGGGCCAGACAAGAAAACAAGCAGCTCCATGAATCCTTGTTGCAGGTAGACTGTGTGTCCAACATTAACATTTATGCTGCAGTTCACCATCAGGGACAACCGAATTTGTCAGGGTATGAGAAATTTGTTTGCCCCAATTGACAAATAAGAAAGCCATTGTAGTCAAACTACCAAAGTCCAAATGTCATTTCCACATCAACATCAGCTGTAGACATTTTCACAGGAAATGTTTTCCATGCAACCTAATTTGGTAGCCTGCATAAAACTGGTGATGATGGCAGTGACTCACACACACCACCTCAGCCTCTTTTTGAGACAAGAATGTAGGACAAGGGCCAAGATTAGGGGTGAAAGAAGTGTGCTAGTGTTTTCTTTGTGCACTGGTGGTGGACAGACAAAAAATATCTGACTCATGCATAGACATTTTCACTGCAGTTAAAAAATCACTAACCTACTCTCTAGTATGTGATTATACCCGAAAGAGCTGGCTCATGCTTGATTAACTGCTACTGTACTGGTACACAAGTACAAGCACACAGTGCATTTCCCCTGTGCCGGGATACAGGCTCTGTGTGGCCTCAAACTAACATATCCATTATGCTACCTATAGACAGAATCACCGTGACGTTGCGCTAACAAAAAAAAATGCTTCCGTGTAGACAAATGGCAGTTGATTTGAATTGCGGAGATATGTGAAATCGGCAAACTTGTTTATTTCTGTTGTAATTTTCAACGTTAAAAGATGTATAGTTAAACACAGCGGTCGGACCTACCTGATGTTTCTGCTGTGCTTATTTTCTATACTATGTTGTTTTGCTCATGTCTTTAATAAACCAAAACTAGCATTTCGAACAGCAACATTTCACCGCTGGGCAGTCTAACTGCTAGTTTGGGTGGTGTCATTTTCTTTAGTCTGTGGCCCAACAGTTAAATTAGGTCTCCAACCTAATGTTAGTGAATCTCATAAGATCCGTAAGAGCAAAAAAAATATGGATATCAATACATGTCAAACTGAAATATAAGAGTGGCTCAAACAAAGTATACTGCATTTCAACCCAAACTTCCTTCTTTTGCCAACAGAGTCAGATAAGTGCCTCCACTGTCAAACACACAAGACTCAATGGGAGTCAGCTAAGGCTAGTTTGTATTAGCAAGGTAAGGGAGGAGGCAAAAAGGGAGGGAAGGAGGAGGTGAACATGTGTGCTTTTACCTGGTGGCACACTGTAGCGGGAGGCATTGGGGGCGTTGGGGTCAGGCTGGGGTGAGGCCTTGCTCAGCTCCCTAGGGGAGACCCTGTAGGGAGAGCCTGGCCGGCCAGAATGGACCTCCTGGTCCAGAGCCAGCTTCATGTCATAAGGCATGTAGGGTAAGGGCTTACCTGCAGTACACAGGCATAAGGACAAAGGGAAGACAACCACTATTAAAACAAGAACTTGATGCCAGTGAGCATTGAGCTGACCTAGAATGGACGGCCCTGTACAACTAACACCGCCACCTGGACACACATCCACGGAAACCTATGTAATAAATATCTTGGTGTCAAAGCTCAGCAGCTTACAGAGAGCTGCTCTACTCTTCACAGCACTCTCACTAAAAGCTGCTAAAAGCTTTGCAAAAACCAAGGCGTAGTCTGCAAAGTGACTTTACCACTCTTCCTTCCGAAGCTAAGAGGCTGAACTATGTCTGACTGCCCAGAGGCAGCAAGTGTCCTACACTGACACGCTTGAGTCATACAATTTCAAAAAAACACCAAAGCCCCCTTCTTCATCCAAAGGCATTCCAAGAGTGCTAAACAGGGTCAGCAAATGCTAAACAGGGTCAGCTAACTTTTTGGTGCAGATCACCCTTTAACATTTGCTTTTTTGGAAACTGAACAAAAATGAATGTGGCCTATAGCTATTAATAGTCCACTGTTAGCAGTGACAGCAGGGGACAAGGCTGAGGAGTGATGAAAAGGAAGAAGGAGAATGAGGACAGATGTTGTTCTCTTACCATCTCTGTCTATTACGGTGGGGCTGCGGGTGTTGAAGGGCTGTCTGCGCTCCAGGTCTCCCTGATCCTGCCTCTGCTTCTCCTCTTGGTGTGCTGACTCATGCACTGCTTTGATCTGGTGTTGCAACATTGCAAAGCCACTGATGGGCACACCACCGGGGCCAAAGGGACCATGAACCTAGATAGGTGAAGGAGGGAAAAGGTCCAGATGAGTTAAAATTCCAGATATGAACCAAATGAAATATTGACCAATTTCTCTGAGCACTGAAGCATTGTACAGAGAGCACTGACCAAACTTAAGAAATGCATTCCCTGCATATCTTGGAACTTTTGCTTTCAAAGGTTGTAAGACACATTTGATGAACTTAAAAGTAAGACTCTTTACATCTTACACTTAAATCAAGACCTTGGTAGATATATGATCTAGATTTACAATTCACATTGTTAGCACAGGACACAATGGAACTATCGAGTACATACAACACAAAAATTAAAAGGCTGACAGTATAAAACACCAATACTTTCTGATGGCATCACATTGCTCGCAATGACTGATGTGGGAAATGTGGGCATGCTTTCAACCAGCTGCTGCCTCTGTGACAGTCTAAATGAATAAACCTGAAACTGTGACTAACCATAGGTGGGATGGTAGCTGCCCGATGCTGCATCTGCTGGATGTTGAGTTGGGTTTGCTTGGGTGAGGACACCAGCACTGAGCCTGGAGGGTTGAGCAGTGTAGGCCTTTCCATGGAGAATATTCTGCAGAGGCACAAAGCAAAACGTATATGTCACATTCAAAACCATAAACATGTCGTGCTCTTGTAAACCACAATTATGTACACTACACACAACATGACAACATGAAAACACACCTCTGTCTTTCAGGCTCTGCTTCCACATCCTCGTCAGCACTGCAGGTGGCGCTGGAGTCATTATCTGAGTTGATCTCCCTATGCCTCTCGCCATGATCTCCCTTTTCTCCTCTCTCCTTAAGCTCAGGTTCCATCTTGACCTGAACCTCTCCAGTCTTCATGTCCACATCCTGAGGTTCAGTTTTGGGATGCACTGAGCCTGCATAGGAAGTCATCCTGGCCTTTTCCTCCTGAGATCCAGTCTCACTCTCTGGGCTTTTCTCTTCCTTGACACAGAGTGCTCCGTATAAGGGCTCCAGGGCCTTTCCATTACTGGCCTGACCTTTGTCCTGGTCAGAGCAATGAGCATCTCCTGCAGTGCGGTCTGCTCTCTTGGAGTCGGCAGACTGAGAGGGGGAGGGAGCACTCTCTGTATCTGAGCTGTTGTCACCGCCTGTGGAAGCGTAAGAGGATGAATTATTACATGTAAAGCAATGCATTCAATTCATTGAAACTCACAAGACTTTTAAGCCCATTAGCACACCTTTTAGGAATAAAATGAAAATAAATGTAGGCCTGTCACGACATACATTTACCTACTTTACCTACTATCTTAAATGCCAACTGTGTAAACATACTGCTGGTCAAAACAAGACCGGAACAAACTGCTAATTTTAAGTGATAAAAAGATTAATTCATATCTGAAAAGCATACATCCTCAAGATAGAAACTGTGTTTTAAAAAAATCTGCCTGCCCCTGTTGGTTTGTATATTGTCTACCGCTGCAGTTGTTGCCATGGTAATGGTAGCCCAGATGGTATGTCTATGCAAAAACACTTTGCAGATGCTTTATATGTATCAAACCAAAATCATTGAAGAAGTATTACTAAACATCCAAATGACAAACATAACAATGTTGGTAAGTACACTTTAATAGAGCTGTACTAATGCCTCTTCTGGCTTTTTGTGCTCTACTGTCTGATGTATATAATGTGAGATCCACAGGCAGCAGATCACCAAGACTTCTTCTTCGAGACTTCATCCCAGTTTCCATGGGATGAAGACAAAGTCAAATAAACATGAAAACAGAAAACCTTCTGACCTCCCGCTGTCGCCACTGCTATCCTGTGAACTTGAGGCTTTGTAAATTACATACAAGTCTGCTGAGCAACAAAAAGGACTTATTGAATCACTTTGCAGTTAGGAAAACAAAATGCTGATTTTACAAAGCAGCCCTATTCAGTACTAATTAGGCAACATTCAGAATAATCTATACGTCGCACGCTATCTTTATCAAAGATAAGGACCTCTGGAGAGCAAGGAGATGGGTAGACAGGCAGGCCTGCTGGATTAAACAAGTGGACCGGCCCCTTGTGTTCAAAGAGCAGGCTTTGTTGAGTCTTCAAAGCCAAGAATTGTTATGCAACAGGCGCCCATGTACTCAGAATTAGTTCATATCTTTTATCTCCACCCCCCCCGCTTTTTTCATTTGATCCTTTTTTTCTCTCTCATTAAAAACACAGACAGTACAGACCAAGCACATTGCCATCAACTTAAATGAAATCCTTGCATGACCATTCAGAGCACATTTATGATCAGGATTGCCATCTTTTTGCACTGTACTTATCACTACTTCCTTTCTCTCCATACCCTCTTTAGTTAACACCTGACTACACACACATGGAGCTCCACAACTCATAGGCAAGGGCTCAAATTTG
Organism: Sander lucioperca; assembly: GCF_008315115.2. Lineage (NCBI taxonomy): Eukaryota > Metazoa > Chordata > Actinopteri > Perciformes > Percidae > Sander > Sander lucioperca. The sequence continues at coordinate 7,531,703 of NC_050185.1, forward strand.
ATAGAGAAACTTATCAGCTTGCTGTGTATCCTTCATCCAGGTTGCCCTAGGACTCAAACAAACAGGAAAATAGTCTAAAACAAATGTGTTTGGGCATGTGTGTTTAAAGATGAGCATATGCTTCCTATCATTCATCTCACTGACCTTCACTGTCATCTGCGTTGTCATCATCCTCATCATCATCATCCTCATCGTCATCATCATCATCAGGTGACACTGTGGCTAGACCTTCACCTTGAGACCTATCAGCACGAGCCCGCCGTGTGTCCTGGGAAACAGAAAAAGTTGCATTTTGCATTCATTCATTATAACAGTTCAATGACTAACCATAACAGAAGTCAAACAACAAATAGCTTACCTGCTTATGCTGCTGGAGCAGGTTGTCCAGGTTGTGACGTCTCTTGTAATTGAAATAGAAATTCTTGCACTGTGCCTCACTTTTGGTGCCCACCATTTTGGCAATGGCTGTCCAGTTTCGCCCATGCTCAACTAGCCCTGGTGCAGGACAAAGAGAGACAATTTAGCATTAAAAATGTGCAGCCTTTAAACGCTTGAAAGAATACAAATTATTAAAAAGATTAGAAGATTATATAATATTTCACTAAATACAATAATTGTATGCACTGTTTAAATCTAAAAAAGGAACAGCAGAGTGGTATAGCTAAGCCACCAAAGCCAGATTTGATATTATACTACATATTTTCAATTATGCTGTATCAGTGCCATTACTATGGTTCAAGAAGATGATGCATTCTTAACATTCTCTCTTTAGAGTGAAAAGCTGCTGCAGTTGTCAATTATTACTGAACCTTTTGTTTTGCTGCAAAATGAAATTTTACTCTGTTGCTATGGTTTGCTGATGGTCTTTCCCATCCTGATTAACGCTGAGCTGTGCACACAATCAGCTTTCACGGTCCAACTAAACTTTGAAACTACTCTGCCAAGCTGCAGTGATCTGGAAGACTGCCATTTACCTTTGACATTAGAACTTCTCTTCTCTAAATCCTGTAACCCCTGTGACCTCCCCTCCCCCACAGCCCTACTGCGATGAGGGATTCTGGCAGCTTGATAAATCACCCCAGAGCTAAACACAAAGCCCCATTACTGCTCCAGCTAAATGAGGGAATGGGGGCATTAGGACTGTTCACAGTGACTCATCTTATTTAGAGTTACTTAAACTTGCAGACAATCGAGAAATGTTAGACAGGAAGGTCTTGTCTGTATTTTGTAAGAAACAGTACACACCTAGAGACAGCGAATACTAAACATCCGAGGAAAAACACAGATATCAATGTAGCCTTCTTTGTTTGTCTGCATGCAGTCAGTGAGGATAGATATATCAGGGTTTCAGAAAAAGATGCTTGCTGCAAGTACATTATTTGGACAAAATAACTAAAACACCCTACACTAAAATCCATAAAACACAACAGCGCCACAAACTTAAAGATTACCACAGAAGTTAATTTACACCTCTCTTACAACTTCAACAAAAATTGAACATTATAGGCTTCACAAAGGTGGCTTTGGAAGTTATCCCCTTAAAACACTTATAATACTTACTGTATATTTGTCATGCCAAGTATCTACCAAAACAAGAACTTGAAATTAAGATCAGATGATAACTTCTTCTCAAGGACTTTCATCAAGGATGTTTGTTTGGTCATGTGACAAATGTAACTGTGGAGACGGTTGAGCAACCAAGTGTAAATTTATCTCAAGACATTTAGGTGAAGGTCCAGGTGCCACAACTTATAAGAAATATTTATTGTCGAGTGTGTTGTGTGCAGTGCTCAGCTATGCTATGAAACAGTTGGGTGCATTTTTAACAGTGAAGATTCTTTGGAGGTTCATGTGTGATCGTTATGTGTGAGAGCGTTTTATGCATATTTTTATAGCTGCTAGATGAAGCCATAGTGGTCAAAACCAGGGTAATAACAATGACCAGCCATCTTAAAAACACCAGTATTAGACCATAAGGTCTAATACATAGATTCATAAGCTGTCCTCTAGCCTCTAAGTGCTCTAGACAGAGGCCGCATTTCCACCTGGTATTAAAATCTGATACCAGTTATTTGATCACAAGTGGACAGTGTGTGTTCCCAGCTGGCATGCGTCTCCAAATGAGTCTTGAGTGACCACTTGCGATCGGATCTCACTTCGCTGTTCTATATGCAAATAAAAACGTAAATAATTTTCGTTTGCACATACCGGTACAAAAACAGCAACACACGACCAACAGTATGATAATAACATCCAAAACACACAATTCACTCTAAGTGGTTTCTGCGACATGAGAAATGATTTGAATTTGTACGTAGTTTCGCTCACAGTTGAGTAGGAAGTCCTTAATGTGACCATGGACACATACGCGTACACACTGCTAAAAGAATGTGGCCATATGTGGCCTAAACCAATTCATATGTGGTCTGAGTGATCGGATATCAACGCGTCCTCAATGGGTCCTGGGTGCATTCCCACCTTTAATTAGACCTGTCCACTTGTGATCGGATCATGGAGGATGGATTTTATTCCCAGGTGGAAATGGGTTCTTAGAGGTGAACTGTGTTTAATGTGCTTGCATGGCAAGCCGTATGTGGCGGCATAGCATAAAAGTGATTTCTGAACGTGCTTTGTCATGTGATTAGAGGAGGTCGTGCAGGTCTCTTTTAGGTACTAATCCACAGACATATCTGAATGCCTGAGGAGATCACAGCAGCAATGTTTTTTTGTTAAGAGGGAAGCAAATCTCTAAGAGGGTCTTAATTCAGCCACATTAATCCCTTTATTTACTCCCCCAGTCTACTGGTCTTGGCACTCAGGGAACTCTACGTAGGAGCCTATACCAACAAAGCCGGAGAAAAGGAGGGACAGGGGGCACACTTGAATGGCACATGACCTGACTAATAACTGCAGTGGTGCAGTCTGAGACCAGGCACAGTACGCAACAAACATTTTATAGACCAAAGTAACTTTAAATTCTTTAAATTGCTTCAGAAACAATGTTTCACCTCTTGCTCTGCTGCACATAGATTTATTTTAAATAGCTTGTTCTAAAACTGTTAACAAAAATGTGATTTAAGACAATTAAAGTAGAAGGAGGTTTGATTTTGTTTTAAAAAGTTAATATGCAACCGGGGAAAAAAAGCCTGTGTTAACCATTTCTGCATCTGCACCATGGTCGGGTTGGCACAGGGAGACTTTGTTTTGTCTCCAGGACCGAAGTTGATGCTCACTTCGGGCCTCACCCCTTCAGTTTACCCAGCAGTTGGGAAGCAAGACACGTGAACTTTACTTGGGTCCTGAAGAGCTGCAGCATTTATTCAGAGAGACAAACCTAATCTGTACATTTACTACCACTAGACAACTTTACTGTTAATTTCTTCTCTGCTCCGATTGCCAGCACCTGTCTGCACTGAGCTTAGCTACTATCACTCTCTCTCGGCCACACACTCGCTATACTCGCACTACGCAAGGAGATATTCCTGAACGGATCCACGCTACTCTTATAACGCCATGCTTCCATTCAAACATTTTTATGTGAATTATCTAATTAGAAAAGCTGGATGGAAGCAACAACCCCAGCATAACTTTCCCCACAGCTGTAAAACACACAGCTTCATGTGTAAGGGAGACTGGCTACTATAAATCAAAGAGATCCGTTATCAGCACCTCTCTATTATCATCTAGCTTGGGAAAGCAAAAAATATGGTCTCACATGAGCTGAAACAGAAGAACATGATCTACAGCACTAAGGTCTAGACAGACAAGCTCTCTTTTTCCTTGTTTTTCTTTCTGACTTTGGAACCTTGTGCTCAGGTAGACCCTTTATTTACCCAGCGGACGCCAGAAACACCTAATTCATAATTTCTATTTGTTGCCACATTTGTAATATTGGCTTTAAAATGCCCTTGATTGTGGAATTTAATGAGTATACCAAATGTTCCCGGTCAGCTCAAATTATCGTGATCAGGCAATTATGTAACATTATGTTGCGACAGGCCTATAGAGGATCTGACAAAGTTTTTGAATGTGAACAATAGATAGTGATCTTTGGAGGAAGCCCGAAACTGTCACGCTCTGTTGCTTCAGGGATGGCCTTAATAGATCACTTTTGAGAAGCCAGCAGAGCAGTACAGCTGAAAGAAAAAACAAATCCTGCAACCCTTCATGGGTCTCTAACAGCTTACAATAAAGCACCGGCACAAGTTTCTATTTGTGTAAATGCATGTGCACATTCATTCCTGTGTGCGTGTAAGAAACGGGCAGGGCGAGGCAAATCAGAAGAGGAAAAGAGGGAGGGAGAAAAGGGGAAAACAAGGAAAGATCATAAAATGCAGAAGAGCCACAGCAACACAGAGAAAGGACAGAGAGAAAGGCAAGAGAGAAATAAACTGAAACACTACCTTTTTTGGCAACCTCCATCTCCTCCTCGGTCCAGCGAGAAGTTTCTCCGGTTTCACCAGCACCAGCTAAATCACAAAGAAAAAAGACACAGCCCCATCAGCACTGACATAAAGAAAGAAGGAGAGACAGAAGGAGGGAGGGAGACCGACAGAGAGAGAGTGACAGTCCTCCCTTCAGCCGTCTCCTTCTCATGGCCACTAATCTAATAATCTGTTTACATTCAGGAGCTGCCGAGACCTGCTACCTCACTTACACGCTCACTCTAGCTCACTCTCCTACTCTCACTTACATTCTCTCCTCCCTACCTCTCTTTCTCTCCCCCTCCCCACAGCCCAGAGAAAGCCCTCCTCCTCTTTAACCCACAGGGGGAGGGCCTTGGTCAGCTGATGTAGCACGAGACAGTGGAAGAGTTGAGAGCCTTGCCTCCCTCTTTAGGAAATGGCCTTTGATGAAGACAAATAGACAGAACAGCCAACCCAAAACCCTCCCACCCCTTCTACTGTGACACTGCGTATCACACACACAAACACACCCCCTTGACTCGGCTTGGCTACACAGTTCCACACCCCCCACAAAATTCATAGAAGTGCACAGTTAGTGTGGAGGGGGCCAAGTGAACTCTAGCCCACTTTTTTCCATGGCACCCATCGAGACTGTGTAAACATTTGGACTAATATAGCAGCAGATGTACCCTTGACATTAACACGAGGCTTGCCCCCCGCCAACCCCCCACCAACCATAAAGATAAGTTGATCAATTTTCACTGTTTAGACGGCCCCTACCAAAGGTCCCCCGGCCACCCAGTCTGTTACACTAAGTTAAACAAATGTCTACTGGAGTAGACTTCCCGTGGCAAAACCCACATGTTCTCCACATGAAAGTTTAGACCCCTCAAGGGTGGTCATTAATCTCGGGGCTATGAAAACAGACGTGACTGCCTACAGTGTAGCATCTCACCTAATGACATACACGTACCACCCACAGCTTTAAACAAGATCAAACCCCCACTGTTGGCCACTGAATCAGCAGCTTCCTGAACTTGTCTGGCACAATTTCAGCTGGGCAAGACTGACATATCACTACCCTTTAGCACCTAGCTCACTTACTTCTAGGAAGCACCATAGCTGCAGGGGTTATAACAGAGCAAACAGAAACACTAAATCCACAACGTAGTCACTGACTTAGTCCTACATAAACGGGCCAGAAAGGTCAGAGGGTTGAGAAGTGGAAGGACACAATACGGTTAGTTAATCACATTAGAAGGCAGGCCTTGTATAACTCAGACTGTTTAACAGACAGCAGAGGGAGCAGGTGGTGGAGAAGCAAAGCACACTTACAAAACAGCGAATTAATGATATAGATTAATGCCAAAACATGCTTATCACACAGGTACTTGGATACCTGAAAGCCTGAACTAGCATTGTTTCAGTGACAGACATCAAAGGGTGGAAGAGTACAAGTGCGTGACTGAGTACCATGACAACCGCTCTACCAGAGCACATTGCCATGGCGATGGACAGACTACATACAGCTTCCTGAGTACAGTGCAGGAAACAGACTGTCTGACACCTGGCAATGACTGGCTGAAACCAGCTGTCCACCTTTAGGCTATAAACAGCATATGAATCTACACATTTAAAGGAGGGAGAAAGCCAGCAAAACAATATTCTGACATGTCTTTAAATCTTGTTTAAGATGTACGTTTGATGTGTGCTGTTAAATTCTCCCAGCTCATAACACAAAAAAGCTAACAGTATGAACACTGTCCCTTACACCAGGCCAGTCACGGACAGCACCAATTCAATCATGAGAGAAAAATAAAAATATCTTTCAGCCTACGTCTATCACATTATAGAAGCTGATTGGGAAGCCAGAAAATGGACACTGTGGTCACTTGACAGTAACCTTTAATAATGACTGCATAAGTTGCTGCATGCTTTTTGGCATGTTTCGTTAACTCAACAACTAATTAATAAATAGTCAATGTTAAAATCAAAAGGTCTACCAATTCTAAATAAGAAACAACACTGAATGTGTCCTATGTGGAATCTTTGCAATTAAAAAAGGTATATAAAGTGTAGACTGTGTAGAAATTGAGTGACTCCACCAAAACATGACATCCAAATAAATTCAAGAAGTGACAGCCATCTAGAAAATGTGTAATGTTCAGTGCCTAGCCAAATATAACATTGCTATATTTATATTAATATTCATATATACTTTTTTTGGGTGAACTCCCTTTCCCTCAATTCTATCTCTTTGGGGAGCATCCCCCAAAGGCTTCACCTTTATTAGCATCCATGGAAACTACTGGAGTCTGGGGTTTTGCAGGCTCCTTCATGGACTTCTGCATTGAATCAGACTTAGGGAGCTGCGGAGGATCTGGCAAGGCAGGCTCAGGGGCAGGGGGAGGTGCCTCTTCAGCCGCCACAGATGCAGCCTCATTGGCCATGGAGCGTGTGGTGATCCTTCCCTTACGGCGGCCCTGGCTATTGGCAGTCTTCCTGCCACGCGGCGTGTTTTGCTCCTTTCCGTCCTCGTCCTCCCCACCGTCACACTTGTCTTTGTCCTTGCCAATGTCCCTGTGGTTTTGGAGGGGGAAAACACAGCTTTAGAGACTGTTGGTACAGCAAATATCTATTCCCTTTTGACTCAGCAATAACAGGCTCTTTTTGTTATCTCTTCCTTTCCTCCATGACTGAACACAAAAAGAAAAGCATATTCAAATGTGTCTACACTCAGACAGACTTGTTAACAAGTTAGCAAGTTGTCTGTTAGCCATCCACCAAAAAAAGACACTGCTTTCCACTTCCAAGTTCCGTCTGGGCCATGAGCATGCATCACTCCAAGTGCCTGGGGATGTGAAATCTTCACCTTTACTGCACTGTTTCTGATGTTCATTAATTATTTTTATGAGAGACAATAATATAATTTGCATTCTGTTTATCACATGATTATAATGGGTAACTCAATCAGACTTATTGAATCTTACGATACGATAAAAGTCACCTCCTGCGTCATTATAGCTGAATGTGAAGCAAGCTTTGTGAATTCTTCACTCGTGTTCATTCCTATTCAATCAATAGGTTAGGTCAAATTGTTTCCCAAAATTATTGACCCAAGACTCACACCACATAGAAGGGAGCACCTGCATGGCTTAATGGACTAGAGTGACACCAGGTCAAACAACTACAGTATTTACAGCTCACCTAGAATCCTCCTTTTCATCTTTCTCTTCCTCGTCCTTCTTTTCCTCTTCCTCTTTTTTGTCAGATTTCTCAGATTTGTCCTCTTCGTTTTTGTCGTCTGACTTGTCTTCTTGTGAGGGACGTGTTATTTGCTGGAGACAAAACACAGAGGAAATATTTAGCCGTTTCTCCTTGAAACAAAAAGAAAACGGTCAAGGTTTAGATTAGTAACAGTGATTTAGGTTACCAGAAGTAAATACAAAGCAGAGAACACTTTTCAGACCTACCATGAAATACATTCAAATAGAGCCTTCAAACAAGCATTCATTCTTGTTTTACTCTATATCCTCATGTATCTTCCACAAGTCTAATACAACCTTACTATGATACAGAATATACCGCATACTTAGTAGAAGCTTTATACCTGCCTCATAGGTCATAACCTTACTCTTTACTACACACTTGCTGGTCCAGTTTTTCGGCATGCTATCAAGCAATAGACGTCTACAAATGGTATAGCAGTGCCTGCATTGGCCCTGTGAGCCCAGAGGACCATCTAAAAAATTGTACAACATAAGATCGGCCTGAATAGTCTGCTTAAATATTCAGTGTGATAGCAGACTGACCAAGTCAGGTAAATGGCAGAAATGTATGCTGCCATCAGATTCTTATTTTGCTTTCAAGCTGCACAATTTCCTCAAAACTAATTTAATACTAATACAAATGTAATATAACAAAAAAGACAAAAGGTTATACGATGAAAAGTCTAGTCGTACATTCTGTGCAGATAGATCTGTCTGCTTTAATTAAAAAGTTAAGAAATCTGGAGTGGCTAATTCGTATGCGTTCTTTGTCGGAGTAAATCCTTCGAGGAGAGAAAGGGGCTTGACCATGATACTCATTATGAATGTAATACCGCACTACAGGAAGGTAGTAGAAGAGAGGATAATGTTAGTATTTTAAATTTAAAAAGGGTAGGGGTTGAGAGTGAAAACAAGAGTCGAGTGAAAACATCATTCAAATTTGAATTAAAAAAAAAATAAAAACAGGTCCAACAGAGTGATTAAGGACAGAGCAACATTCTTTATCATCAATGCTGGCGCGGTAAACACAAAATGCTTCCTCCTGCCTGCTTCATGAAAGCTCTGCGCTGGAACAAGTCTGGCTGTGCCAAGCCAAACATACCATGCTGGTACCAGATGGGGCCAAGGAATGTGCTTCACTCAATGGTAAAGGCAAGAGATGGATTGAGGCGAAGAGATTGAAGACAGAGAAGACAGGGGTACAGCAACAATAAAACAGGGTTGTGGCCGCCTGTCTATTTTACAACAATGTGGTTCTGCACACGAATGGGTCTGTCAGTCTGATAAAGAAGTGCTCCACAAAAACAGGCAGTAAGCAACTGTCACAACAGTTTGAATTAGTGGCTGCTCTCGCCAGCTCTAACCAAAGACAGCTAATAATCAGAGGGATTTTGTCTTCTAGGAGTGGAGCTACGTGACTAGCAAAATCAAATCTACTGTATTGGAAAGAAAATTGCTCAGTACACAGCCCTCCCTTCATGTATTTTTAATCAATTGAAGCCAAAACTGGAAAATGTGATTCATGGTAGATGTCATTGCTGTTGTCTCTTGTTGTCAAGAATGTTGCTTACAAGCTACTTTTGCATTTACTTTTGATGCAGATCAGGGGTCTCGCTAGAATTCCTACATATGATGGTGCTATCTACAGTACTTCAAAAGTGTGTTAACCAGTATTTAGAATATCACATGCTAAAATAGCACAGGAGTATTCAAAGTAACAAGTGGTGTGATGGTTCTACAGTACAGTATGATGATGCAGCTGCCCTGTTAAATTCTTTAAGGAAAGCCTTACAGACTCGGAGCTCAGATTGCAGGTTAATGTATGCAGAGAGGACCACGTCGAACTGTTGACTCATTTCCTGCCTGCAGTAGTCTGCAAAGCATGTTTTTGGCACTTGACAATTTCAGAGACCAGTCTGTTTTTGATCAGTTAACCTCGCCATACATGTGCTTCACTGAGATGCTGTTCTGGTTGGGTCAGGGAGCGCTCATGTTTGCTTTGGAGGTGGTCAGAGAGCCATGACATTCCTGCCTCTTCTCCCACACTGCGTAAAAAGCCTCTACACAGATGTTCTCCAAGAGTCAATGAGACCCTGTGGTTCTGTGGTTCTTCAGTGTTTTTAAATGAAGCGCTTTCCTGACCTTGCTTGAATATTTTGAGAGTTTTAATTTCTCCCCTCTTTTGCTGATTCACAAGTGCTGTTTGATTTAGGAAATGACAGAGCCACAAGTCAATCTTCCCTTTCCTACCACAGAACTTAGGCCACCAGAGGAATCTCTCACTCTCGCTTCAAGCTATTTCACTGCAGGTACAGGAAATGAAAAATCTAAATAATTACTATGCATGACCTCTCTATCATTGCAATTCATTACAGATATTGCCATCATCATGACATAATTACTCATAAATGTATCTTGAAACATTCTAGTAACAGAATATCTAAAAAGGAGGAAAAGGGAAAATAACAGGAAATAAATAAACAAATACATTTAACAGCAGTAGTTCACCTATGGTACAGCTTGCATTCATTTTGGATAAAATGCACCATCCAGTTGATGGTAATATAATTTCCTGAGAGATCATGGTTGAACAACTTACTGTCAAAATGAAAGGTACAAAAATATCAAGCCTTAGCCACAGTTACCCTGGTTACTGGGAGCTCTGCGAGGGAAAAACTGCTCATCATCAGTTCAACAAACCAATGATTGCTTTATAAAACTTTATTTCCAGGCAATTAAGAATCAAGCTCTCAAAGAACATTTTGCCATAATATAATATAAACAATATATATATATATATATATATATATATATATATATATATATAAGAAAAGATATCTCTCTACTTTATTTTACCAGAACAGTAATATAACCTCAGTAACATCTTCATAGATGAAACATTTTACCACTTTAAATTGTCAAAACACTACCAGCTTAATTCATAAAATTGAGTAAAACTTGTCAAATGTTGCACTGACAACTGCAAAGTACTCACAATTTTTTTTTTTTATAATTGCTTCTGTTTATTTTGCATTTTACCACAATCACATGCTCCGGACTTGCTCTTCTGATGTTAAACAACTAAATTTGGCCTGTAGCGCAGGTTTTTTTGTACATCAAAACAAATTTAGGGGATCTGTGTAGTAAAAGTGGATCTTTTGCAGCATTGTAATGGAAGCTGTAATTCCTGCCCTGGCCTCCTCCCTGGTACATACTCTTTGTTTCACATTTGTATTTGGTTCTCCTGAAATGGCTGATGAACCGATATGCACATTTATCTTTTAATCTATTGGTTATGTTTTATTCATCTGGATCAGTGGTGTAGTCCAGGGTATACGCTGGTATACGGCGTATACCTACTTATTTTTCAGTCAGCATTGCGTATACCCACTTCTAAATCCCCCCTGATGCGCACCATTCAGTAATATCTGTGAGCCAGATTGCCCATTTTTTCCTCAAGGATAGTGAAGCCATGACCCACCCTCCTCTGCCTCTAATTGGCTGGTACTCGCTGCTTTCACTGATTAGATTGGTTAACTTTAGGCATGAGGACTGATGAGCCAATCAGAGGCAGAGTAGGGCGGGTCATGCCGAGGAAAATATCGCTAATACCTCAGGTGCCAGTGAAAAAAAACCAAAAAAAAACCTCAGGTGCCGGTGCCACTGGACTACGATAACGGCAGCAGACCAAACAACAGATGAAGAAATAACAGAAGCGGCGGTGTGCCACCCCAGTTGATGGAAGACATAATTCTGAAGTAAGTTTTAAGGTGGTTTCCAAATGAATCATTATTTTAAACTACTGGCAAATTGCCAGTGGCAATATGACTGCACATTTAGAGGAGAAGAGATAACACCATGTTTGCCTCATGATAAATACATTTTACATTCATCCAGGCTGCTTGTGTGACCAGTAGTAACTACAAACTGCTCCTAATCAAGTCATGATCATTTTATAATAGTGAGCAAGTAGAAATGACAGATTTTTGGGTAAACTAAATCATAGTCTTACATGTCACTGTTTCTAAAACAGGGCTTTTTTCTGGACTACTTTTAAAAAAAAAAAAAAAAAAAAAAAAAGGTGAACACTGAGAGTATACCCACTTCTCCAGGGACCACTACACCACTGATCTGGATATATGTCTGTTTTAGAGCTCAGCAATGTGTCTACTTTATAAATAAATCAATTTGTAAACATTGACAAGACTGATAACTTATAATAGCCACATCTCTAAAATATAATTAAAAAGGGCATCCTGATGAACCAGTGTTCTAACACTACTACCACATTACTGAAACTTTATGCTGTGTGAACCACAAACTGCAACAAGAAAATACTTTTTGTTTTCATAGTGAAGCCTTGGCAGGTCACTGAAATAAATGTGAAAGTTACAGTATCAAGTTATATATAAAATAGGCTACAGGGTTTCCCCCAGAAAACCTTTTAATCCCGATGTGTTTTTTTAATTAATTTTTTTTCAAGGGCCAGTCACAGAATGACGGCCCTAGAATTTCTGTAATAACAGAATCATGGAAGGAATTGCAAAATTGAGAATTTAGAAAAAAAGCTATAAGACAGGGCCCTACATTAAGTCAATGCTAAAAGCTAACTGGAGATTTAAAAATATGACTACATCTAAGTTTCTAACCAAGCCTCCCCACTGTAACTGTAGTTTAAAAAACTTCTTAAAAATACATTTAAAAGATTATTCCCAGTGGCTGAGGCCCAGTGGGCCACTAGGCTTGCAATACACTGGGGGAAACCCTGACATAATCACTGAGTGACTGCACCTCTAAAGTTGATGAATATTACACAATAATAAAACGTTAAATATTAATTACAGAAGATCATAAAATGCCACACTGAACTGCAGCGTGTTCGAAATAGACCGGCCTATAAACACTCTATTAACACTAGAGCTGCATTAATAAACAATTGTTGCAAATGTTCCTTTACTGTGGAAAACTTTTTTTATAGATGCAGCTCTGACCGAGAGGGTTGTAGGCTGTGTAGGCTGAGTACTGCGAGTTTACTATTGTCTTTTTTTATGTTCACTAGCTGAGTCAAAATATTAATTTAGATCAGATGTACAGTTATTAAAATCCAGCTGACATAGGGACATATACGTCCATGGTTAAAGTACATTTGCTCAAGAAACGTTATAAACCTGCCAGCGTGTCCAACGCCTAATACACTCGCATACAATAAAATATGACATTGAAAAACAATCCCCAAGTATTCTCCTCTCAAAAGTCCTTACCCCATAGCATGAATACACATGTAAATGCATTGCACATAGTCCTGGCTTAAAAACCATGTCTGCACGTGTCCTAGAAAAACCTCAAGTAAATATGTAGGCTGAGAAGCGAACTGCTCAAGCAACAGAGCAATAGAAAATACGACACCGACAAAAGCGGAACAAGGGAAACAAACTGAGCGAGTGTGGTTTCAAAGCTTGTGACATACCTGCAAGCTCATTTGCTGGTCATAAAACCCCCTTTGGTCTGCTGTGAGCCACAGCTAACTCGTGTTGTAAAAGTGAGTTTACCCTCCAGTACTTCCATAGCAGTGGTAACAGTAGCAGTAGCAGTAGAGGGGCAGAACACCACCATAGCAGAGCTCCTTAGAAGGGCTGCCGGGCCACGGCACCGCCGCACATATTCCGGGAAAGCGTGTCATCAGGCCGCTTAAGCCGCCCAAAGAATTGTCCATCTCACATGCACGCACTAATCTATGCAGGGTCACTCAAGGTAATCCCTGTCGAGCACTCCTCTTTGATTGGCACTCACAGCAGCACGGTGAGTTTTGGGCCTGTCAGATGGCTGGGCTGTACCAACTCAGCTCTTTCAGAGAGGGGTGCTTTTTTTCTCTCTCACTCTCAGAGGACCAGAAGAAAGAGGAAATGGAAAACGAAAAAAACGACAGCACACACTCAGCGTATAAACTGCCAGCGCTGACTGTCTCGCTCAGGGTTTTTTTTTCACTCAGTTTCACTCACTCGCCCTACATTCCAGAGCTCTTGTCTTGCTTACTCTGTCCTCTTCCTTCGCTCTCTAATGACTCTACACACTCAAAACTGCGTTTGTTAATTCACACCAGTAACTTGGAAATCCACATCCCGATGTGCTTTAAGGCAAAGAGTATAAAAACAATCACAGTGAACTACATTCTCAAAGACCAGAGGATAGTTTTGAAAAAGCACTGCAGCCATTTGTAAGCAACTGACCTGAATAACAAGACAATGATAGAGACCATCTTACACCCACTTTTAAATTAAAGTGACAATGAAAATTATGTTTTTATGGGATAAATGCGTTCTACAATTTGTGTAAAAACTATATTGTAGAACCCCATATTTAATGACTATGAAGCAATGACTATGACATCCATATTAAGCCGTGTGCTACAGATGCTGAACCGGATCTTGCGTGAACATTGACCACCTTACATTCATCAGCGTTAAAAAAATCTGATATGAATGGTCAAACAAGTGTTGGACCAACAATCCCTTTTCTGATTATCCCACCATGATCAAGTACCTGCTGATATAATCTTCCAAGAAAGGAAATGTATGTGCAACAACAAAGTCAATTTGTTTAATGTTATCCTGGCTCTGTTTGTATGTTGTAACAATGCACACACAAACAGTGGTTGAATGTTCCCCCATATGAAATGACAGTGTAACTCAAATGCACAGAGATAGCATTTTCTTCAGTCAGCTATCTCAGAAGCTGCCAATACAGAAAGACATTTTTCCACAATTAATTTCCATAATTACTCTATATCTCAAAAATCGACAATTCCTCTCTCAACTGCTGGTGGGTCAATACTATGAATGATGCAAACATGAAAATGCTAAGTATGACCAAGGTGAATCACCAGTTGTGCCAGTCACTTGGTAAAGTCTGAAGAACCATCTTTGTGTTCAAGATGTAATGATGTAATGAACTCTCGCGATCTCCACCGCCTCCCATGTAAAGACAGTCTACAACCAATCCACTGTGCTACACAGCAGATGTACTCAACACAGAGACAGAATGTCCTGTACAAAGGCTGTGGCATCAGTGAAGTAGGGAAAAGCCCAGCATGTCCGCCAACACAGAGTTGTGAGATGGTGCATCTTTTTGTACTGGATTTTGGTGCAACAATTATATGAAGCCCTAACATTTATATAAAGCCCAAAACAACAATATGTTTATAACATATCTCCATAGCCATCACTTAAGCATCTACAAAATTCCCATTTCAGGTTTGACAGTAATATCACACTAAGGCTTTAAAGCAAAAGGCGGCTCCAGTTTGTCTCTATACTGTTGCAAATAAATCTTTATAGAGCCACAAGCAGCAGAGAGAACAATAAGGTCAAACAGATGGCCATGTCTTAAAATGAATCCAGCTTATTCTACATCAAATATTATAGTATTACTATATGAATAAATCCCTATGTTTCCCTATGCTCTGAATGTTACCCCTGCCCTGGCCGGACCTTCTGTGTTTGGAATATATGCAGAATGTGTGTCCATAGGAGCTTAACACAGTATATCATAACTATGTGTGTGTATGGATTTGAAAGTTTAAAGAGCTGTAACTGACAATTATTTTCTTGATGGAGAAAATGAGCTTGATCCTATTGCTATCTCTGCTGCATGTGGCTCCATAAAGATGTACAGTATTTGTCACAGTATCAAGCATAGAGAACAACTGGAGTCACCTTTCTTTAAAGCCTCAATGTGCAATTATTTTCTGGATGGAGAAAATAATCAGCTTTGCTGCTAGTTTATCCTCTATAAAGGACATCTCAAACTCTACTTGGTTCAACTTTCTATCATTTTGAAAACTTTGCCAAAAGATAATTTACTGGAAGCTACAGCATCAGTTTTCCAGAATGTGGAAACTCCTATTTATTTATTATTTTTAATTAAATGCTCTAATTAATATACATTTGACTGTATGTGAAATATATATATTGTATATTTTACAAATAATGCTGATGTATCTTTTGGAGAATTGACAAACAAGCAAGTCAAACTGTAGCCATGTCACAATAAGGTTGCTTGCTTATAACGGGGTTCCCACACATTTTCAAGTACAACGTTTAAAACCTTTCCATGACTTTTCAAGGACCCATAAATAAAAATTCTATGACCGTTCAGAACGTATAACACAAACAGAACTGTATGGTACACTTTACTCCAAATGTCAATCACTGTATGAAAATAAACAGCAACTTTTTATTAAATCTCTAATAGCAGGTTATGTTCATATTCACTTCAAATACTTCAAACTACACGTTGTTGTTTAATAAAAAATTTTAAAAAAACGTTACAAGCCCTTATATCAGTCTGGCACTGGCTTTCAAGCATGGGGAACAACAGGACAAATGTACTATCAGTGTATTATTAATTTCATTATAAACTCATTTCTGGATACAAGTCTGAAAAACAATGCGGCAACGTATGTAGCCTACACATTACATAATATTTTATGGCTCTTCAGAGTGTACAATAAAAATGCTTGCCCGGCCTTATTCAAACATATCAGATTCAAACTCTATTAATGCATAATTTCAGCTAGCTGGCATACATGGAGGGAGAAATGAAAACAAAACGGTACGCATAGACGGTACGTCAACAGCTACAGAAAATGAATTCAGCGCTATGTTACATTACGAGGAAAGTTATCCTCGGAGATTATTACTGTAACAATTACTTCATTACACACAACAAAATTCCATGACTTTTTCCCAAAACTTTTAAGGAATTTTACTTATTCCATTACTTTTCCAGGCTTGGAAAAAGAGATTTTGAAATTCCATGACTTTTGCAAGTTTTCCATGACTGACCTGTTATAATTTCAAGAAAAGGTGGGCAGTGCCAACTACGCTTTCAGTTTCACTCACTCAGCTCCATTAATAGTGCCAGCAAGATAGCGGGCAAATCATTAGCACTTAATGCCACAGAGAAATGTGGGGCATGTGTGATATATGCGGTAGGCATGTATCTGTCATACACTAAATGTGCCGTCACGGTCTGACGAGGACACATGAAGCAGGTGTGGCGAATGAAACAGGTATGGCAAAAGTCAGGCAAACACAATGCTGCAATTCAGCATGTGAAAACAGACACACTCAGAGTTGTTTCTATTGCAAACTCCCTGTAAACACGTTTCTCTAAAAAGTTTGGTCAGATTGAGGACAAAGACACAGTTGAAGTATTTCTCTTCTTGAGTTAGACTTGAATTAAACTTAAACGTCTTTTGGCTGAACCCAGTGCCTCCTACATTGGAGGATTGGTATGGAATAATTTTGGAAATTTTCTTAATGGAAAAGTTGACATATTCTTTGAGGACCCAAAGAGACCAATTTTATCAGATCTGGAATAAATGGATTGAATTTATAGCCCCAACACGAGCAGACTTTGTATGATTTCACTGATTTTCCATGCTCTTCCCTTTTTGATAGAAATAATGGTAATGAAAAATCCCTTGGTTCCATTGTATATAGTTATTTTTCTAATGGGTGAGAAAATGGTTGGCGGATTTAAGTACAAATAAGCATAGGATTATACATTGCTAAGACGTGGTTATGCATGTGGATATTGATCTGTATGTGTAATGTTGTGTCATATGTTATGGAAGGATATACACGGACTTATATTCGTGGAAGAGAAGATGGATCTCTGTAAGATCTTCATGTGGACTAAATGACTCTCAAAGAATATAGTTTAATTTGTATATTTGTTTGTTTTTTCTTAGAATATTCTTCTCTGGGTTATATGTACATGTATATGTATATATGTATGTATGTATGTATGTATGTGTGTGTGTGTGTATATATATATATATATATATATATATATATATATATATATATATATATATACTTAAGAAAAACAATGGAAAAGTGTCATTTGTATATTTACTTGTTCATTTGCTGAAATACTGAAAGAATGTTTGCCATGATACTGCCTTTTCCAAATAAAATATAAATAATTAAAAAAAAATAAAAAACTTAAACGTCTTCATCTTTAATGCTTCTAAGACATGGAGGAAATGGCCAGCTGTAAACAGATATTTATTCAAGCCTCAAACTTACCTGGTTCCTTCCTCTCCGTCTTCCATAGTTTCGCCTCACCAGCGTCTTGTAGTTGTGATTCTTCTTGGTCAAGTAGTAGTAAAGGACACAGTCAGCAACACACTGAAACAAGAAATGCCATGTTATTATGAACACATGGTACTGAAACTGGAGGCAGCATATTGAAGCATTTACTTGTTTCTTTGTTTATAGGTCTGGCAAAGTTTGTCACCATCAAGATGTAAAACTGGGAGTTGATATGTGTACGACCAATGGGTGAAGGATTACTGTATATGGAGTTTTTAATATTGTATATCATTTTTCCTTTGTTTAAAATAAACAACACTTCACTGTCTTGTACACAATAGACCAGAAAAAAACGTTTAAGTTTTAAAGGGTCTTAAAATCAATGCAAAAAAACCTCCCTCCAGCCTGTAGGATTCAATAACAACATTGAAAGGTTTATTTTTACCATGAAAAAGTGATCACATGGATCGTTAAGGTCTTGAATCCCAATAGAGTATTGCGTTTCTGACTTTGGGAGAGTTGGTCTTTACCACACAAAAAACTATCAATGATATCCTACTATATACTCCAAAAACGGGCATGTGTGAAATACAAGCAGTAGTTTACCTTTCTCTCCAGATAGGAGGCAATAAGGCCAAAGTTCTTGGGGTGTTGGATAAACCTAGAAGGTAATGCCAGTCATTATTCATGTGCCAAAGTCAGAAATATATCTGTGCAAGTCCAAGGTGGCATTAAAGGTCTATAAACCATATCTGCACTTCAGACAGGACACATTGTGACCCAGACAACAAAATAAAAACAGCTTACTTCTCCTTAAAGATCTCCTTTTCATGTTCGGTCCAAACATTCATGAACTGCCTGGCTTTGTACACCTTCATTGGGTCATCCAACAGGCCGTTCATGTTGATAAACTTCACTCGCCTCTGTTCAGAGTCGTACATCATGGGAGGGATGACTGACAGTTGTCTCATCTGTTTTTCATTGTTCTGTGGAACATGGTCAGGGAAAGTGGTCACAGTTACTCCAATAGAGAACAGTCTCCCTTGTTCAGTAAACCACCTTTATGGAAATCCGCTCACTGCCTTTGTGACTTATGTAGATTAAATGTTTTCAAGATGATGTAAGTGAAATGCTACTGGGGCTTCCTCCATTTTAAAAAACACAAACTTTGACACTTCTGTTCAGGGTGTTGTCATCTCGGTATGTGCTTTCACATCTACCCTGTAATATATTTAAAAAAAAAGGCTCTCCACTCCAGATAATACATACCTCCTGTTCAGAAAGACCATCTATGATTTCAGAAATCTCATGCTCGCTTCTTGCTATTGTTGCAGAAAGGCCGGTTCCTCTTTGTCCAACCCTGCGGATAACAGGGACATAGTGTGTTACAAATGTTACAATAGTATTTTAAATGCCACATTAAATGTGTATTCTATGCAAAGATAATTGGAGTTATGTTTCATTCTTTATCAGAGGAAATACAATTTCCAAGGTTCCATGACTTTTTAAGTTGTTTTTTTTCCAACCGAAGACAGAGTCAAATTAATATGAGCAACAGGCGACGTTTTTGGAACTTTCAAAGCTCCTTTGACTAAAAGAATCATTGTACCATTATTAATGAATAAAAGAGTCTCTCTGACCAGTTATTACTTGCTTCCTCCATCACGGTCTAGCACACCGCATAAACAGTGCTGACATGCAAACTCTTTACGTGGGAGATTTCAGTGAAAGCACAAAGCATCAACGGCAGTCTCCCACCCTTCCCAGAGGCACCCAGACAGACAGTGTATCTGCCAAAAGTAGGCCACAGCACAACACCTAGTGTCCTCTATTTAGGCGATAGCTGAACAGACATCTTAAAAATGAAGGAGACAATTAATGTCTGGGTGCGGCTACAGGTCTCGTCAACATTATCAATGTAGCAAAACATATATTGTACCAAAACATCTGTGTAATGTCACCATGTTGACCAGTCGCCGGTAAAGACTGTTACCTCTGGAAGCGCTCCTGCTGCTCTCTCTGCTTGCGAATCTCAGGGAACTGCCTTTCATAGTACTCCCGTGTTCTGCTCTCCTTGGCTTTGCGTCTGGGGTTGTTCTCCATTCGCTCCACCTTTTTTTCCCATGCTTCCATTAGCTGGTCGTAGCGCTGGCAGATCTTCTGTTCCTGTGTACACAGCATGGACAGTGCTATATCAGGAGTGGGTATCAATCACTACAGTTGTTTTATCTTTGAAATAGACCTGTCATCTTTTAAAGAGAACATGAATAAAATATAAACTCAACTAGTGGGAAGCACAAGAGTTGAGAGAGAACATGCTGTTCAGGAACTGGCTGTGTTTCTTTTTACTGTGTGTCCGTCTTTTATTTTGCCTAATTCAGTGTCCTGACCCAGACACAGCTTGTTCTGAAGCAGCTATTCTGTTTAGAAATCGTTTTTAAAAGTTCATTGCAATTTTGTTACATAAGCTTACTTTTCAATTAGCACACACACATACTGTACATGTAGATGTATTTACAATTGATCTGGGAAATTATAATTCTACAGGAGAGACAAAAACAATGTTTTTTACTGCTAAATTTACACTTTTACTATATCCAAAAACTTAAATCAAAAGTGTGAGACTTAAAATATTTAGTGAAGATTTGGTAAGCTTCCTGTAGTGGGAGGACAATAAAGCCTCGTTTCCACTCTCTGCAGCAAGTGACAAACAATTCACCTTCCTCTTGGCATGAGGCCATGTGCACTTTGCCATTGTTCAGAGTCCAAAAGGTCTGTCTGACCCTGACAGGGAACAGGCAGAGAAAGGTGGGACTCACTGAGCCATTGCTTTACAAAAAAGAGCTTGTGTTTCAACATGGTGTGATTCAGAAATTTAAATGAAATTTAAATCGCTGATAAGAAAGACAGAGACAGACAGTCGTTTGGCCGTCTTATTTCTCAGATCCGTTTTTCGATGTGACAATATTTATTATTATACTGCATGTAAAAGCAGTTCTTGGCCCATACAATACTTTTCAACAAACAGGGGAAATCAAGGCATTTCCTGTACTGTAAATACATCAATGAATTATTTCTGATGGCAATGTCGGTCAGTCGTTCCACCACTTTGGTTGAGACTGAAATATTTGTAGACATTCATGGTTGCTGAGCTGAGTGCAAACAGTCAGGTATGATGTGACTGTACACTGACAAAGGGAATAGGTGGCGCCTCTAATGTTGTGTCAAGAGCACTAAAAGAAATACCTGGAACTTCCACAATGCTTTCCCAACAAAAGGGACACTTACCCTTTGTTTTCGAGCGTGGTTCCTCCTCTTGAAAAACAAAATTAGCTTCTTCCTCATGACTTGGTTGCTAAAAGAGAACAACACTTAATCAGTGAAATGATGATATTACTACGTTCATTAGCAAAATGATTGTGATATTTACCAGAAAGCGTAGAAAGTTGCATTAACACATAAAAAAGTAATGCCCTAAAAGAAACCTATTATTCCAACAAAAAAGATCCAGCCAGTACAAAGGCAAGAGATAAGTAGTCCCTTCAGCTAGTACACGTGTACCTTTGTAAATTAGAAAATTCTTTGGAGGGATATAGTGACTTATTTTCCAACACCACCACCAAAAAAACATTGGACATCATTGTTTATTTTCACTGTTGCAGCTACAAAATACCGGGAACTCTTCTGTTGACGCATGATTGTGGCTCTGGGGAGAGAATAGCGAGAGAGCTGACCCTGAGACTGTGGCCTGTACAGCAGATTCACACAGAGCCAGATGGGCTACTCTCATGGTACACACTGATAAGGGTTTTATCCTAGACTGCCTGGCCTTCAACCCCAAACACAACCCTACTTTAAACACACCTAATGCAGAAACATATATGTTCTTTCACTTCCTTTCTCAATCACTCTCCTTGCTGTCAGTAGGGCAACTCAAACAAGTGACTCAACAATCACATTAGACAGAATTATCAGCTGGGTTGATCTTGTTGCGGTCACATTACATCCAGCACTTCTGTCAGGTGAGATGAGCCCGGTCCTGTTAGTGTGATAAGCATCATGTCTGCTGCAATGTTCTTGCACTTTTTTAGGCTGACAGATGTTCATGAAATGAATCTATGGAAGGAATGTAGATACTCACGTCTTGATGTTGTCATGGTACACCTTTGTGTCTGATGGCTGATTGTAGAGCGGCTAAGAAGGGAAAAAGCAGACCAGGGGCAGGCGGTTGATTAATCATTAGCTATTAGGCAAGCAGTAATATCTAACTTGCTACTGATCTAAGCATGACCTCTTCCTTAAAGCTCATGCAACGACAACAAATATTATAAACCATTAAATAACATACCAGCTCAACCTTAGGACCAAGACCTTCCAGTATTTTATGGGCCTCTTCAGCTTTTTTCTAGAAAGACAACAAGGGATCATATCTTAATAATTACAAGGTTTACAAAAAGTAAAAAGAAATTTGAGCATATTCAAAAACTAAACAATTCACCTGGAAAAACTTTCCAACTGCCAATCAACATTATATGTGGGTTATACTCAGAGAAATACAATATTTATGAGACAGTTTTTGAGGCTACAGCATAAACGGAAGCTTCAATTAAATCGCTGAACATGTCAACGCATTTGTTAAAACATTTTACCATTTTTAGAGCAATTCATATTTTCCAAGTTACTGATCAAGGGTATGATCTGTAACATATAAATAAAGGATTCAGGAAAAGCATTAACTCAAAATAAACTCAGATAATAACCTTAAGACCTGAGTAGAGAAAAATGGCTGCTTGCTTGATTATTTTTAGATTAATTTGTTCTTGAAGTATGAGCTTCTGCAATTGATACATTTAAAAGTGAGCAGCTGCACCTGCCTGAAAGGCAAGAAAAAATAAAAATAAAAATAATGTTCCTGCTGCAGCATAATTAATGAAGTTGGTTAGGAGAGTTTTTTGTGGATCAGTGAGGACTGTGAGCTTATTCAAGATCATCAGAACGATTCTGAAAACTCCCTTTCCCCTTTTCATAAGCCCACATCTACAGATTGAAACAAACAACCACAGCTGCCAGACTAAATGCTGTGCACGGTGCTGGAGCAGCTTTGCAGCCTAAAGAGTTAATGGCTGACTGAGAAGGAAAGCATGTCTCAGCGCTCTCCTAGCACAACACTGTCTGAAAGACATGAACTATAGTGACCTCCATATACACACTCACTCATTCCTCTATTGTTCAGCTGAAATACAGATAATGAGGCCTTCCTCTGTGCTCCACTTTTAGTTTAATGTATTCTTCATTTTGAAAAAGTTAAACAAAAAGAAATTAGGAAAAACATGGCTACTTTCTAACACAACTGCAAAACATCAAAAATGCATAAACCACAATACATTCCAACAAATTGAATATTATTTCTGAAAATGAAAACATCTCTATGCCAAATGCTCTATTTTGACATGGGTGGGCATACTCAAAACTGAGCCGTGAGCATCCAGGAGCATTCAATCCATATCTTGTCATGCACACCACTTTTTATTGAAGAATAGCACTACAAGAGACATTCTGTTAATTTTTGCATTTCCTGTAGCTGCTCCACAATAAAAGCATCCCGCTGGTTTGCCAGCAGATAACTTAAACATAAGGAAATGTTCAGTTTGCATCAGCAGTAATTTCACTTTCAGCTATATCTGAGCAGTGTTAAAATAGTATGAAGGTGGCATAACAGTAAAACTAAACTCCAAACCACAATAATTCAGTTAAAATCAACAAAAGCACTGAGAGCTGAACACCGACAGACTAAAAAACACATTACAACGGTTGGCCGTTGTCGCCATGGTTATCTCCTGCTGTAAGGACATAGCGGGATTGTGTGTTGTCAGCTTAGCGCGGCTCCACAAAATTTTAGCTGGTTAAGTCTGTCTGGTGGGGAAAAAAAAGTAGCTTCTTCCAGCTTCGAGGATGCACAGAGATGATAGATAAAATAATAGCTGCAATTGTTTAGAAGACAAACAAAATGACCAAGGAGAACTATTGCTTATTGTCGCTGTGTGTTGGTGTTTTCAGCAGATGACTAACCCTGTTCTCATCGTAGATGATCTGGACTATGCTGCGATGCTTGTGCTCCACTGGGGGAGGGGTCACTGGCTTTTCTGGCTCCACTGGCTTTGCTGCTTCCTCCTCCAGTTGTTGCTAAGAGACAACACAAAACATTTTGACCAAAAGTACACAGACAAAATACACAATACAAAACAATAACCCTAAAAAAGGGGAGCCTCTTTTATTCTATACACTACACAATTAAACATTTTGTATGGTTTTTATCTGTGGCGTTTTAATATGGAAAAAATGGTGGAAAACACAGATACACGTACACTGTGTTGATCCCAGCTTCTTATATCTGAGGCACATGCAGGCATTATCAGATTACTCTCTACAGGCTTGTCCACATTAAACTTTTTTTTTTTTTTACAGAACTGAAGGTTTGAACTGGTGAGTGTTTGGTAGGTCAATGTTTACAGTTAAAGGTTATGTAAACTACCAGGTTACAGAGACAAGACTAGGAGTTCCTGAAATACCTTAAATAAACAAATAAATCCCTGAAAAATCTTGGGAAAATACAGACTGATATATACTCTCTCCCAGCAAAGCTCATCTTACATTCCTATCTAATGAGAAGGAATACCAAAAAAGATAGCAGGAAAAAAAATGGCCACAAACTAAAAAAACAAGCCAATTCACATAGGGAAATTGTCTGATGAAAAAAGGCCTGTAGCTCTAGAAATGTAGTTCAGCACCTACTAAATTTCTAGAGCTACATATTAATTGCAATTTTAAGTTCACGATACAATTTTCTCACAATTTCTTTAACAGAATGAAATGACTGAAAATATTCCTTTATTTATATAAACTGTACAAAACAGCAGATGTGTCCTATTATCAAAAGTGCAACTGAAATAGTATTTTATCTTAAATCGCAAAAATGTGTTTCTGTTGTTTACAGCGGTAGTGTCCATGCTGTCTCAAAGTCCAGCTAGTCTCCTCTGTGTCTTTAGCTGCAGACTGTTGTACGTCCCGGTGCTGAAATCCTTTCCAGTGAAATACGGTCACACTTTACACCGTTTAGCTGTCAGCATTTTAACCATGTTTAAGCCAGCTAACAGTACTAGCTAACGGTAGGCTAACGTTACCTGCTGTGTAATGTTAGCTAGCGTCATGCCCTGGGCTGTTTAAAAATTGCAACGTTATTCATTTTTTATCTCAACCAGTTGTAATCTTTACACATTTAAATCATTTTTTAAGCCACTCAAGATGCATCATTACATCCCTAGTTCTGATTAAAACTCCTCACTGAGAAGATGAGCTAGCCTTCAGGGCTTAGTAGGAGCATCCTCATCAACACTGAGTGGAGCCTGTTAACATTAACACCAGAGAGCACAACGTTTCAAGGTCCAAAACTATCAAAGAAAGCTACAAAAACAAATCTGACAACAACTTGATACATTTGTCACACCAACCGGATGCTTCACTTATGAGTGTCTATGTCAATTTACCAATATTTCTATTTAAATTGTATCTGGATTGATAATTTGAACAGCTTTTTTTTTAAATCACACCAGTCCTGAACACAACAATGGCAGTGTAAGTACAATCCCTTTGAGGTACAGTCACTGTCAATACTGTTCTTTTATAAAATTTAATTATTATACTAAATAAAACAACTTTCACTTGGTGGTTTATAATTACAAATCATTTTATAAAAGCAACAAGCCATTTCAGGTTTAACATATCACTTCAACTCGTCACTTCAGTCTCTCATGGGTGACTGCTTGCTTGATCAAAATGGCAAGTGAAATCATTACTTGTGTCAAGTTTTCGAGACACAACATCCATTGCGTTTGATGCATGTTCTACTCGGTAACCAACCTGCTTTTTCTTCAGCTTGAAGATCTGCTGCTCCACTTTAGCAATCTCTCGGTCTACACGGTCCATACTCTGGATCAGCTCCTCCTTGGATAGTTTGGAAGGAGAGGCATCCTGCTCATCACCCAAGTGTATTGTAGGTCCTACTGAGGACGGGGACTCCACTTTCACAGAAAACTGAGATTCCTGGCAAAAAAAAAAAAAAGGTTCATTGAGTTTGTCAAAAACTACAGCTCAATCTGTACAAAAGCGAATGATTCTATGTCATATTCTGCAAACTTCAAAATTCAAACTGTGTCTAAAAAGGTCCTACCTTTTGATTGTGACTGTATCTATTTCTAATAGTATACACAAACACAGACTGACTAGGGATGTCACAATACCAGACATTTAGAAGTCGACACCAATATCAGTGAATTCCACGATTAAACAATAAACAAAACAATTAATCTTATGTACTCCTTTATAACATATAGGCCTATTTCAGGATAAGGATAACACTTGGGTTAGGGACACGTGTCATGCCACTCTTTTTACTTTCTGTCACTGTTTTGGTGTAGAGTGGAGGGGTTTGAGGGGAGAGGGGTCTTTTGGACCCACAGCCCACTGTATCCAATGCCTGGTATCACCACACAGCTGTAATATGGCATCATAATGAGTTCAACTGGAACTCCCAAACAGCTAGTATGTTTAGTTAAGTCTGTTTCTCTCTGCCGTCGTTGTTTTTTCCACATAGAAATGACGTTTTGCAGAGTTCCGCTGTAACAAGCGCTAATGTTAGCTTATGTCAGCTAATATCAACTATTATAGCCAACGTTAGGCTCTATGTGAAAAACAACAGCAGAGAGAAACAGAGTTAGTTGCTGTTTGGTACTTCCAGGTAAACTTGTGAAGGCTGTTGCCGAAGATTTAAAGTTACGGTTTAAGGAATGGCAAGAGACTCGGTTTTATGGCCAAATTATGAAGCGGCTCCATGACACGGTTTTAATCCGCTCTACCCAGCTCCGCCCCTCGCTGAAACCAAACAGAGTTTTTTCCAGTAAGTGAGAACACATCTGACATGGACAATCTCCTGTTGTGTGCTGTATGTGTGAAAGGGAAACTCCAGACTATGTCGGGACCTAATTCCTCAGACATAGTCCAGAGTTCATATGTGAAAACGGCTTTAGTAACTCAGTTTGTCTCTACAAGGACAAAAACCCAACTTGGTTTGCCAAAGTACGTGAAGAGGAACAGGGCCCACCTTTTTTACCTCCACAGTGGCTCTTAGACTGTCCTGTACTGTATGGTTTATGGGCAGGACAATACCCCCAGCAGTGGCAGGCGTGCGGGTGATGTGGGCCTCAGCAACAGTCTCCATGCGAGGGCGTTTAGAATCCAAAGCCTCATGCTCAGACTGGGATGAGATGGAGTGAAACTGCTGTTCGTAACCATGGCGTCTCTCTGGAGGCCTAAAAAACAGAAGTAAACAAGAAATTTACAGATGTATCAAAAGCTACATCTAGTTGTCTAGATGTATGATTCCCAAACAGTAATCTGGGGACATCCATGGCATCCCTGAGTGAGTGCAAAAAGAAAAAAAATATTCTACAATGCGCACCCTAATATTAGAAGAATTTAAAGTGAAGCCTTACCTTTCAGTTCCAGGGTGGAATTCAGACAGTAAAGATGGTCTTCTCCGACCCTGTGGATCTTGCATGTGATTTCGATAGTCTGGGATGGCGAAATCCTGAAGGTAAAAGGTACACACCAAAAACTAATTTATAAAGCAATCTGATCAAGCTCACAACAGTATGAAAGAGGGATGGTTGTGGGTGTAAAGCAATGGACAGGTCAGCTACGTACAGAAGTCCTGTCTACACAGGGCAACGCATCCATCATATGCAACAGATATGCTTCAGTTTTAGAGGGGCGTCCCGGTGGCCTAGGAATTTAGGAACTCACCATTTAATTGCTATGTCCCCAGTTAAAGTCCAGCTGGGGACCTTGGTTGTTTGTTGTTGTCACGTTTGACGTCATGACCGCGCCGGAAAGTGTTAACTTTTCCTGCTACAACTTTCCGATACGGTGCACAAAGCTGCTAATTCTGCTGTACATTCACTTGATATCTTTGCTAATAATAAACTTAAACTCTATCAAGAAGAGATGTCCATGTAGCTTAGAAAAAGAGCAGAATACCACAATATCAAGTCTGAGCTTACCAGATAGATAAAAGAAATAAATATACGTAGTAGTACGCTGTGGACCAAAGGCTGGCTCGGCTGTGGGGCAAGACTTTGTTCCTCTTTCAAACATCTAATCAGTCACAGCACAGTGAAATTAATGAAAGCAGTATGGCAATCGAATATGAATTTTGCTGATGTCAAGCAAATTGATTAAAATACTCCAAAGCCGTTTAAAAAAAGCTACTGGCTAAAGAACACATCAATGCTATCAGCACAGTGTGACCAAACAAACCTGAACAAGCAAATGCAGTTACAGGAAACATTTCATAACTCCAGTTTTGTCCCAGATTTAAGCAAACAATCAAATGCCCAGAAATGAACCTCTGACATTTTTCTGTGAAAGTAAGCTTCTAAGAATGTCATCCAAAATGGCTACCAAACATTATCCAATATTCACAACAGCCAAATGAACATGCACAACTGGAAAGTGAACCACAACTAAATACTATACAAACTTTATACTAATATTGTACTACTTTGTACTTATATTGAAAGTGAAATATCTTTCTTCACATGAAATGACTGCCTTATTAGAGTTGAAATATTAATAAACCAGAATCAATAAAAACTATTAACACTAATAATAATGCGACGACAGCAAGTAATGCCAAGTTCAATCTAAACGACTTTCAAAGTCATATGATTGCTGTACTGTTTACACCACACAACTTGCTGTCTTGTAATCAGGAGTCTTAAAGTTGTTGTGGTTCACTTTCAGTCGATTCACTCGGTACAACACCTAGTATAGGATATCACACTGGCCGTGATATCCCATACTATGTGCTGTACCCAGTTCCTCTCCTGTTTTTGAGATCTGTTTTGCAGCGATTAAACCAAGAATAACAAAAGAAAATGGGTGAAAAAATGGATGTAGTCACATGTCTTTACTATTTATAAGCTGTGTCCTCTAGGTGCAACAACAACTTTGTTGGGCTCAACCAGGGTTATACCAGGGTTGACTTTGTGTTTAAAAGGGTTAACCCGCGTTAAGCGGAGCGGTTCAATTGATTCCCTATGAAAACAGTGGTATGAGCGAAGACCACCAACAGTGGTGAAAGTGCCCGAATGCCCACCGCTCTGAGTTGCAGTTGGAAAAAAAGTTGTGAGGCAATGGCGATCTTGTATAAAGTTGCAAACTCTCGGGGAGAATCGTGGCTAACGTGGTGTAGTGTGAACTAGCTATATGTCAAAATCAATCAGCTGCATTTCACAAGGCTGTCGATGGAATATGCTGTCGCTGCTGCAGTTAAGTTTGAGCAATCGAGGGCCCTTTGGCTGAAGCCTCACCAAACCTGGCGAGCTAGGCGGAATCGCCACCTCCGACCGTGCGTGTAGCTGCAAATCAGTCGTGAAGAGGTCAGCGAACACAGGTTACCTAGTCAGATTAACAGCCAATACCTTAAGGGTGCAGCCCAAAGCCTTTGTTTAAAATGTTTCTGAACTTTTGCAGTGACTGCCACACAACATGTTCACAAATAAACTGTCGTTAGTCCCATTAGCTTCAAATTCTGTAATTGCACTTCACTGTAACAAACTCTTCATCCGAGCAATCATCAATAATTGCCCGTGCAGACCTGAATTTTAAGTCTGAACCCAACCAACCAAGCTCAAAGCTAAGCCTGAGTCCAAATATTTGTATTAAAAAATCTGGCTTGAATCTTGCGTCAGGATGGGTTCCTACACAACAACAACATAACAACACAACATATTACCTTGAATTAAATCCTAAACCAGTAATGGTTAGGGAACTACAGTAAAATGTAGCTCTAAGAAGACATACTGCAAATGTAACCATTTCATTGTATTTAGTAACTGTGTAAGCTGAAAAATCAAAAACAGTAAAATAGCTTTGATAACTTATATTCTCATGTCAAACACTAGACTCAATAGCAGAAAAATCTCAATTCAGATTTCAGGATCCAAGATGAAGCTGTTTGTCACTACTTTCGCTGTAAAGCACTTTGTAAAAGTTCTATACTATAGTATTATTATTGTTACTCATTGCAGTGGATTTAAATATTAACCTCCAGTGCCTCAGAGTAAAGTCAACATGTAAAAGCCGACAGTGTTGAGAGTGCTGGCCTAATTATGACGAAGACAAACACGACTGTTAGCTCAAGTACAACAATGCAGAAGGAAGGTTTTACCTGTTGGTGGCGTGTGCCGGTGAAGGTGTATTGGACAGAATGTGGTGGGTACCGGCTCTGCTCACTGCTGAAGCTGCCCTGGCTGGGCGGGTAGCCCGAGCTACTGGACATCCTGGCTCAGTGCTAGCGGGCTGCTGCTGCTTCAGAGATTTTAGCTACACCATGTTTGGATACACAAACCACCTGCACCAAGACAGAAACATAGGTTGTTTTTTCTAAAGTCACATTTTAGACATTGAGATGAATACATCAAAGCCTCTTAAATATCTTTCTGCACGAGGAACAATCTAAGAAAGAGAATCAGCCAACTAAGATTAAATCATACTATGTCAAATTGACAATATTGGATAGTATTGCCAAATAAATACAGCATTGCTACTGCGGCATGAGACAGAGAGTGTAGAACTGGAGATAAGCTATGATGTGAGGTCTATTCAGCGTAGTGTGTGGTATACAGAAACAACAAGAGGGAGCGCCACAAATCTTAAATGATAGTATAAAACACTGACCTTATTTGACCAATAAAGTCAGCGCTGTCCAGAATCACTTTTCTCAAATATTTCTGTTTCATTGCAGGTGGGTATAGGCCTAAAGCACTGCCATGTTGATATCACCTCTTGTTGACAGGTTAGAATCAAATCCAAAATACACTACTCTTAGCTCTTACTTTACCTTGCAGGGGCGGTGATCTAAATCAAGGCTTTTAAACCAAAAGTGGATATGGAAAGTGGAAGGATGATCTTGGTACAACTGGTACATTAAACTTTGGGCTGTGGAGCTGGGTTAACTGGATTTTACTGATGCATTTGTTATCAGCCTTGATTTATCTGTTCTTTACACCCGTCTAAAAAAATATACGTGGAGCTGCACTATACGCTCAAATCGACAAAAATACAGGCTTATTCAGTTAAATTCCCTCCATCCATCAAACATTCAGATCTTCCCTAACCTTAACTGAGTAGTTTGAGTTGCCTGAACCTAAATCATGCCTTAATCATGCTAAGACAGCGGGTATTGTCGAAAACAAAAAAAATACGTTCAGTGCAGATACGTTCAGTATAAACATATCAGCAAAAACATTGCCAGTAGGAATTTAACAGATATATTGAAATAATCACTTATGTTGATAACAACGTATACGATAATTATATAAATATTGTTATGAAAAAAGATTATGGTTTTCAAAGGGAAAATGTAGCGGTCCTTAAAAAATCCCCAACCATTAGCATTTTAAAGATACAAGTTTAGTTACATTATTTGGGGTGGCTGTGGCTCAGAAGGTAGTACAGGTTGTCCTTTAATCACAAGGGTGGGTTAGGGTTAGACATATCATTATTTTATATTTTATATTTGTCATGCAATTCCATCTCTTGTACAATCTGTTGTTTATTAAAAAGGTACTGACAGGGTGTGTCATTTCATAGTTGAATTATTTTTAGATAGGAACAATCCTCAGATGTTAATTAACTTCTGCTGTGCAGCTGTGGTAAAAGAAAGGTGTAGTCTCTAAACTTACACGACATCATGCCAACCATCAATTATATGAGCAGATGATCCAACTTTCCACTCAGGTCACGTTGCTATTACTTCTTCTGAACACCATCCTATTGTTATCTGATATTATCCAAGATTAACAAAGCAATCCTCCACTTGCATTTAAACACACACGTTAGTTGAATGGAAACGATCAAGTTTATTTTAGCTACACAAAGTCATATTGGCCAGGAGCAGTTAAGCAATGCACAAAGAACTGGACTGAGTCAGGAAGCATTTCCACACAGCATTTTTCAACTGAACAATCACAGAGATTTTGTGTTTGGTCTGATTATTCGGGCTGCACTACATGAGGAAAATATGCGATATGGCTAATGGATAACGTTGTTGAATGTCACAGTAACTATATTACTTGCAATAAACAGATATTAAAGAACTCACTTCTGCTGCTTTCAGTATTCTGCTTAAATACAACAAGTTGCTTGTTGGATTTGAAACAAATGAAAGAAAATAATTCCCAACTTTCTTTTATTGAACCAATTAAACTTTGAACTGAATATAAAAAGGCACCACTAAAAAAAGAACGACACATTTTAAAGCGCAGTTTCCTACTCATATTTTCTTTCAACTAACTCAAAAAAATCTCGGAGTGTCTTTCGCGATGTGTTTGTTGCCCCAGTTGATATTGCGATGACGATAAAAAACGATATATTGTGCAGCAGTACTGATTATTATTATTATTTAGTGTCAACAAAAAAAAAAGCATGCTACCAAACACAGAAAAAGTTTCTTCCTTCTTCATAGGGATGAAACATATGAATCTGTGTTCTGCTGGCTCTAGCATTTTTTGTTCCTAGTCTGCAAGATTTACAGCATGGCCACCACACCAAGTCATAATGATGCTAAGTTCAGGGATGGTAAAGCTACATCCATTGCCAGCATAACCAGGGTGGGAAGCTGTTATTTTAGTTCAGTCCGCATGCCACATAGTTTGGTGGGTGCCATAATTCGAGATCCACTTTCAGGAACCATAAGTTGAAGGATGTTTTTTTTTTTTTTTTTTTTACCCTTTCCTTTTTTAAAAGGACATACAAGCAGTAGCAAGGCTGGTTACGTCTTATGCTTTACTTTTACTGTTCTGTTTTTCTCTAAACTTGATTCAATTTATTGCTACATCATTTTTTCTAGCCTGATTTGAGTTGATATACCAAAACAATAACTGGCCAATCCATTGGAATTGACAACTTCAACGATAATGAATTAAAAATGATTTAATATAAAAAATATTTAGCAGTATGGCTGAAAATTAATAAAAACAGGAAACTAAAAATGTTGCACTGATGCTGCAAGGGATGATTTTGTCATACATCAAGTGAGGTCTCCTTTACAAACACATTATTTGTTCTTCTGTGCTCCCACCTGTGTCACAGCTGTTTAGCAGGACATCAAATCCCTGAATCATTTTGTTATGTAAAGCAAATGATCAAGCAGGATAATATTAATATGCATCAGAATCAGCTGTTGTAGTTCTGGTAAGAGACCTGACTATCCATACATTGTTTCTTAGTTTTATCCCTGCTTTTATAACTCGCGAAGAAATTGTGGCTACAGTATTCGCTCCTGGGTGTTCCCCTACCTCTATCATTTCAATTTCCCCCGTTTTAAAACAGCATTTTCTAAAGTAGTTTAAGTAATTTTGAGAGTAAAGGCGAGAGTGTCAGGTAATACAAATGACTTAGCTTTCCACGTTTCACGTTTAAGTGCTTAGTACAGTAATTTTAGAAAGCATTTGCAATGGGGTCTGATGATTTCCATGCATACCTAGCAGCCATGGTGAACGTCATGGCCTCATACACGGCCTGGCAGTGAGAAATACTGCTGCTCTGTATTGTTATTGTTGTCCTTTAACAACATACTGTCATACAAACGCAATTGGATTTGTAGCTTATATTGGGGGATGGGTATATTTCCACAACAGAGAGCTTTTTCCGCAAATGCACAAAAACACGCACAATAAACGTCACCTTAAAAGTATATGCTACTTACTACTTACAGGGTAGTAACACAACGCTTAAGATGTTGTTGTTGTTGTTGTTGCTAGCTAGCTAACTTAGCCTGTATTTCACCTTTGAATTCTCAACCACGTCGCCATCTTGCAAGGCAGATTTTCATCGTAGACCGGGAGCTTAAATTGCGTACTAATTAGACATGTTGCTTTGCTGCGTATTATCGATTTGTACTCACCTCATATTTAGAAAATATACCAAGGGGAAAGAAAGGTATCCCTGGGAAGAAATATGTGTCAATTGTTGATTGTAAATCCGCGGGTTATGAGCTGTGGACGACTGGGCAGACCGAAGGCTGCGCCGCATTTGTCGGTCGATGTCCTGACAGGGTAAAATAAAGTGTCCCTACTTGGTTGAGTCCACTGGGTGCTGACATTCGACAATACATGTGTATGTACAATACAAAAAAACTACAATGTACAGATTTAGAAAGTAATCGGTCGTATGTTACCTTTCAGATGAATACGCAACATTTGAAATGTGTGTTTGTATACACCTGTAAGGATAATGCGGTGTGACAGCTAAATCTTCCCCTCAAACACGGTAACGATCCTGGTGTTTGTAATTTTCACTTTTCAGAAACACCAATTTTGCTTGATTTCTAAAACTTTCTTCTACATTTTCAAGGTCCTCTTTATTAAAATACGTCAGCAATTTATTCTGTATCATATTAATGTATTTGTTCTCCTACGAAGTTGATTTAAACTCGTATGAACTGAGAAAGCGACAGTGAATCCAAGTGAGTAATAGACACTATTGTGAGGTTAAAAGTAGGCAGCTATTGCTTTGTTGGACTTAATAATGATACTTATTGTAGTTTCTAAGAGACGGGTTAACGCTAGATATATCAGACAGACTGTGTATGTTGTTGTTTTTTACACGTGGAACCATTTGCATGTTAGACATTTGTCTTTACACGGATTGTTTACGGTAACGGTCAAAATAATGAGTGTTTACCTGGTTGTCTCCATAGTTTTATGCTATGTGGTTTGGATAAAATGCATTTACTATCGACATCGTCGAACTTTGGTGAAGTCATTGAAACATCTAATGAACGGTTCAACAAGTAAAGAAACAAACGGCGCTGATATCAGAGCTCTGATTGTAACTGCGCATCCGGATGATGAATGTATGTTCTTCGCTCCAACGATTATACGACTCGTTGAATTGAATGCCAGCGTTCATTTGCTGTGTTTATCTGAAGGTATGGGACAGCACACTTTAGTTGGCACAAATAACGTTAATAAGTCAATGTAAGATTAGACCCAATAGAGATATGATTATGAATCGTGTGGCTGGCTGCTAACCAACATTAGCTAGTTCTAATTACATGTTTTATCCATGTGAGTTAACAGAAAATAGTTAGCAAAATATAAAAGCAAGCCTGCATTTTAAGGAAAGTGAAATAGCAGCCGTGAATAGAGCAACTGTGTCTCACTAAATAACTAACATTATGCTGACAAATGAGGTGCTGGAGTCAATTTTACTATCTTGCCTTAAACTAGTTTTAATTAAGCACTTTATTCATTGTTTTTAATGAAAAATATGGTTACTATCATATGACTACTGGAAATATACAGAGCTGAAAACAATTTTTATTTAAAATAAATCATCCCATCTTGTGTCCACATAACAAACAGCCTACAATCAAGATTCAGTTGTTCGTTGTGATTTTTGAGTGACTCAATTACTCCCTTCTGTCAGATACTGTAAGAGTTAAGAAAGCCAGTCTTGCTCTTTCCAGGGAAGTTTAAAGGATTTGATAAAGCCAAGTGTTGATAAATATGGAACTCAAAGAAAGAAGGCTAAAGCTGCATAAACATCTGAAAATCACACACATTTGAGTTACAGTTTTCAACAGCAACCAGCTTTTCCAGGAACTGCTTAACAATGTTGGTGTCCATCATCTTAAAAACAAAATAAACAAGGGTTTCTTGGGTGAACTAAAGGAAATGTTGCATGATAAACTACGAGCTACATAGAAGCATTGAGTTACAAATTAAGTACAAATGTAATCTTTAGAAAGTGAATGCATTGTAGTGCTAGTAAAAACTATTAAACACTTACACTGTATTTCGTGTAGATCCAACTTAACTGATGTTAGAGAACCATTATTACATAGCTAAAGGACAGATGAAATGTTTTCAGATCTCACCTAGACAGAATTTAGACTGATATTTAGATTTTCCATTCATTATGGTACATCTGTAGCCTAATTTGTCCTCCAAATATTGTACAGGAAACTACTACAATCAAGGAGCTCAGCGTAAACAAGAACTTCTCAACAGCTGTGCCGTGTTGGGGATACCAGACTCCAGAATCATCATAGTAGACCATAAGTAAGCAGCCGTCTGCACCAAACACACAACATACAAATTACAACATTTCAGTAGTGTGCCTTTAATGTTGAAAACACTGAGATTATGTTGGCTTGTAAGAATTTAGTTTATTCAGATTTGTGTGTTAAACATGTTTGTACTGTACGTGTCCATTGCTGACCCTCAATATGATTTAAAACAGAGGTTAATTGTTAGCTAAAAACAAAATCACTTAACAAAATAACATACTCCTCCCAGGTAACAGTCTTTTTCCCTGTTGAGGTTGGGCAGAAGGTACCGGATACACCAGGCCAGCACTGAGAGGAGCTATACATTTCGCTGGAATTGTACCTTGTACGATTTCATATGACAAACAAAAATTGATTGATTGATTGATCGATTATGCTGCCCTGAGTTTAGGAGTCAAGTTTCAGCATGTCTTTGTGTTGGAGCCCATCAGTCCCCTCTCCACCACCGATTGTATATCAGAACATATAAAGAGTTGACCACAAATCACACTCATCCATTCTCACACCACAACGGAGCTGATCTAGCCTGGCCTGATGATATTACTACCTCTGTGTCACAGGGGAAGTAAATGAGGAGGCCTCCAGAGGCAGTGATAGGTCTTTCCCGTGGGACACGGAGCCCCCTAAAAAGCTTTCAGATTCCAAACTGACATCAATCTATCTATTAACAGTATATATCTTTTGATATATCCATCTCTGAAAAGTATAGTAAAGAAATGTATGAAATGATTATTATTAATGTAAACTTAAACTATGTTTAAGCTTTACTTTGTCCTTAGTGGGATTATGACAGTTAATTTTGCCTGTAATGTTTGCACCACTGAGCTGTTTGTTTGCTCTGAGCAGTCTATCAACCTGTTTGAGCAGTAACGATGGGGGGGAATTGGGTTCCTTTGGAGGACTATAGGGCTGATTAACATCATTTAGTAGTAATAGTTTTTTTAGGTACATTTTGGGTTACATACCAATGTATTTTTTGTATTAGAAAACATTTAAGCATATCTGCTTCTAGGATGTAGAGGATGAAATGAAGGGTGCTACTTTGTGTCCGTGGTTCCCCAACAGTTTTGTTATTGGTAAGGAAATTGTTGCACATTCCAGTTTTGTTGCAGGAACATGACTGTTAAAAAAAAAAATCCGACTTTTGTTTGCTAGCTCTCGTTTATCTTAGAGTACTATAGAATCAAATGCATGCTAAGGATCTTTGACAGCAAATGAAAATGTATCATTTTACTGAACACCATGGAATGCCATAAATAATGTATAGAAACAGCTATAGTTGGTGGGGCTGTAAATGCCTTCAAGTAAAAACAGACTTCATTCATAACCATTGTCCATTTACATTTAAAGCAGTGACCAGAACTGGAAGCTAGAACTTTGAACAGTATTGGACAAATTCTTGGGGAACATGCTCTTCTTCTGTTTTCTTCTCTGTTGCTGTTGATGCAGCTGTAAGACTTTCAGTCTCCCTGGTTCTGGCTATTGGCAAGCTCAAGTTACAAAGAAAGTAGTGGTAAAAGGTGATGTTGAAAAGGTTTTTTTTTTTTTTCCTGTGGATCAACCCTGTAGCTTCCCTTGGAAATGTTTTGAGTTTCTAAGAACCTCAAGGCTGCCTACAATTGAGTCTCTACATGTTGGCTCTGCAGTAGAGCAGTATGAACTCTGGCACTAACCTGTAACTCACATTAATAAGCTGGCAGCCTGCCCAGGTTGTGTGTGTGTGTGTGTGTGTGTGTGTGTGTGTGTGTGTGTGTGTGTGTGTGTGTGTGTGTGTGTGTGTGTGTGTGTGTGTGTGTGTGTGTGTGTGTGTGTGTGCGTGTGTGTGTGTGTGTGCATGTGCGCGTGCGCGTGTGTGATTTTACACTTTTATCTTGTGCACACAGAATATAGCTGAACTTTGATCTTAGTGCTGTCTGCACTTCTGCTGAACTGGAGTGTAGCCCATTTTTCCTTTCTGTGTATTCTGTTGTTTGCCCAAAACACACACCTAATCAGCACTTTGAGAGCCCCACTCACTCACTACCAAGCTCTCGCTCTCTCTCGCTCTCTCTCGCTCTCTCTCTCTCTCTCACTGTTCTCCCCCTCTGTTCCACCCCTCCTTCTCCTCCTCCTCCTCTTGTCCATGTCTGCTGAAGCCAACTGCCAAGGCCTATGGGATACATGTTGGCAGTACTCTGAGCACTGCTAATGTAGGTCATTCCAAACTGTTTCTCTCTTTGTGTGGCTGTACATGGCTAGCCACACTTTGGCCTTGCTCTTAACCTTCTCTGCCCAAGTATGTGCAGCTGTACATGCTTGACTTGACCTCTTCCTGTTTTTCTTACTTTTCATTTGAGTGTGCACAAAGAAAGAAAGCGATGCAGTGCAGAAGCTGGTGGTCAGTCCGTTTTTCATGTTTACATAATACATATCGCATAGAATAGAAGCTAGAACATTTGAATAGAAACAAAAGCTCTATGCATCTCTTCATTTGATTTGAGTTAGATGATGATGACTGGAGGTGAGTGTAACTCATATACACTAGTTGCAGTACTGATCAGTCATCAAAGATAATGTCAAGCCTAGAACAAGCACAATAGCTATGAAAATGAGCACCTTGGGTCAATACCTCAGATTTGTATACGCTATCAAAGGACAAAACCTGGAGCCGAACCTCAGAGTACGTGGGCTCAAAATATTTGCCTTGAGTTTATGCCAAGCTGGGTATTATTTCTTTGTCATGCGAACACAGACCAGAAAGTGTGCTATACGTTTGAAAGTCGGCCACGACACTTGTCATTGTTCGCTTTCAGTTCACTTGTTCACTTTGTTGTTACAGTGGGAAAAAATATCTTAATGAGTTGTTTGGTCTTGTAATGACATTTCAAATCCTGTCTTCGTTCAAATGAATGCAATCCTGGCAGTGTATAAAACCAATTGCCATTCATCTGGGTTTTCAATTAAAGGTTCCCGGTGGAGTTTTTAAACTTGAGGAGCTGCTCGGGAACACAAAATGAATTTTAGAGTAAACTGACAATAAAGTTGCATCGTATCGTAAAACACCAAGATAACATCAAGATAAAACGAAATTAGAAATTAGCAAAAAATAGTTGGGACCAGACTAGATACATGTTAGTGTGTATTTTTTGCAGTATGGGCTGTGTCTATGTACTACCATCTCATTCATCAGGGTAGTGTGATAGGTCCACTAGACATTTGTTTTCAAGCTAAAGTCTTCACTTTAAATGTCTAGTGCGCAGTGTGGGTAACGTTTCAGGATGACAACTATCACAACTATAGCCTCCTGAATAACAGAAATAACACGTGAATTCTGTTTTAAAATAGGATTTTCCTGTTAATGCTCACTGAATAGGACAGCTGTGTTGACAGTATCTGGGGCCCCAGTGCATGTTGGGGCCTTTGTGATCAAGCTCGATCTGAGCACGCTCTGCTGCTTCTCCACTTGCACTGGCTTCACCTCTGTCTGCTCCCTGGACTCAATTATAACTGTTCGCTGCACAAATCCAACCATTCCACTTCTTCATTACATTATCAATCAGACTGAACTGAAGCAACTCTATCTCACCCATCTCATTTCTTTCTAACTTTAATCATTGACTCTGTCCAACACACTTCAGATTGACTTTAGAAAGTTAGAAGTTAGAAAAATCTTTACTCAGTGAATCACAAACTGAAAGCTTTTGTTTTGGATTAGTGTAATTATCTGTTTGGGTGTAAACAAAGAGCACTAGTTTCTGGAGAGGAAAGCCATATTCGCTGCAGTAACA
This sequence comes from Sander lucioperca, assembly GCF_008315115.2. Lineage (NCBI taxonomy): Eukaryota > Metazoa > Chordata > Actinopteri > Perciformes > Percidae > Sander > Sander lucioperca. Next base: position 7,571,438 of record NC_050185.1, read on the forward strand.
CCCAGGGGTGGGGCTAGAAGGGGGGCATGGGGTGGCACACACCCCCCAATTCCATGGGGCTAGAATGCTGTCAATCTGACCATTGTGATTTCCAGTGGATCAGAGTCTGTCACTTGGGTGCCTGTTCTATCAATTTTCCCAACCCTTGTTACATGACCAATTAATGTTTCCATGATGACTTTCAAAATTCTGATACCATGGAACCAGCACTGGAATTGTTTGAAAAAGTTGTTGTTGAAAAAGGTGTTTAGGTAGACTGTTGTTTCGGAGTAGGCTACAGAAATTATAGGCTCCTGTTATCTATAAAAAAAAAAAAAAAAACAGTAGTTACCCTTTAACAGCAGTATTTCCAGTTATTTTCATGAATGTTTATAACCTCAACATGAGTAAATACTGAAAAAAAACTGCAGCCACAGGTGCCTCGAAATCATTGTGAAACAACATGTGTCTATTGGTGTTGTTGCTATAGTTGTAACTGCCTTATTACAGTGTGATATCGTGGGTCGTACTAAAAGTTTGTAGTGGCATCTCAGTCTTACCCAGCACGTCATATAATCTGACTGTGTGGACAGATGTCTGGCAGTTTCACAGGCCTGTAGTCCATGTGACCAGACTAAACAAGCCCTCTCTAACACACACACACACACACACACACACGCACACGCACACGCACACACACGCACACGCACACACACACTGAATCCCCTTACTGGGCCAAAGTTCAACAACTGCATACAGATGCCTGCAAGCAATTAGACATCCACATGCAAAGCTAAAAAGGGGGAGCTGGGGAGGTTACTTTAGGACATTTGGCACTGTTGCCATGGCGAAGCTGACACTCAGCCTGCATCCTACTTGAGAAAGGTCAGGAGTCTTGTATCTTTTGTTCATTTTTCTTTTCTTTTTTCTCTCCCCCTCTATGCAGGCTTGTGCTTAGCTGTGGTTGTTAAGCTGCAGGGCGAAATGTCTAAAATAATTAATGAATAAATACAACGGTGAGGACAAAAAGTGCAAAATTAAAAACGCGTAGTGCTTGAGCCAAGCTGAACTCAGTATGACACTTCGATACTTCAATAATAATTCATGCACTTTTTCTAAATTCTCATAAAATGTCCTCTTATTTTTTATGAGCCTTCAGTCTAAAGCAGACAGAAATTAGGACATTAGGCGTGTGATTTATTGATTCAGGCAGCATTTAACATTGGTTTAGATATAATTCAGTTTCACCGTGCCATCCTATTCAAAAACAAACGCACAGTCCGTAATGATAAGTCACTGGTATCAAAGTGTCACAGCAGTGCATTCACTCGATGACAGACAGTTTTAAACTATCTCTGAACCCCTGACTCTCCACCCCTTTCTCACTGTGACATAGCCGACCCCCACCCCACCACCCTTCACACCAAAGCCTGACCCTCACTTCACTGGCAGCCAATAGATTTGTGGCCTAATCCATCACTTCCCTCTACCAGCTCAACTGTCCTGGCTCATTGTTAGCAATGAAGGGGAGGGGAGCAACTGCTGACACACGCCCACTCCTACCCCGACTTTATGCACTTATATATACATACACGTGCATGCATGCACTGTCACGCCACCTCTGTGCTACCCCACGTGTACAACACATCACATCATTGATCTGCTTATCTCATCAAAGGCAGGGCCCCCACAGTTTAGTATCTCAAACTGTTGTGCAGTCATGTCAGTTCCCTTTGTTGGTTTTGTTTTTTGATCAACATAGTTTACTTTTTATTTTTGCACAATTTAAAATGACAAATAAAAGAAAACATAAACAAGGGCAGAAAACCCAATGGTAAGGTCATTGGGATATTCTGCCCTTGTTTATGTTTTCTTTATAGCCTCCACATAAATAATGTGAAATATTATAAAGAACACAAAATGAACCTACACAAAATAAAATGACTACATAATACTGCTGAAAAAATATTAATTAAATATATGAAATAAGAACATAAATCAAAGAAATCACAACTGGTGAACACACTGGACAGTGTTGGGACAACTCACATCTGAGTAAGTTTGAGTAGGTTTTTAAGCACTTTTTTTGTGGCTGGTTTCTGTTGAGTTCAAGGGGAACATTGAACAACCATAGAAAGCAAAGTTGTTGTTTTTTTCTAAACGGAGAAAGAAAATCTGTTATTATTTGTGCCAAAAGGGGATTCTATGCATGTTTAGTAGGCCAAAAGCCTGAGCTGGCCAAGTGTGATGTTTTTGATGTACGCTCTGTGTTGTCTCCAGGCTGTAGTTTCAGATGAACATGATGCTAAGAGCTGTCCGACAACCCCCATACTTCCCAGCACTCCCCCGTGTTTGTATGCCAAACCAGCCCTTTTTCAAACGCTGCACTGCAGAAATCTTGTGCTCGGAAAGGAATAGGACTTAAGAAACACCCAGGATGGTTATGTTGTGTAGAATTGACTTTCAGTTACAGTGAGGTTACACAATGCCCTCCTGTTTCTCAGCACAACACTGTCACAATATTACTGTATCTTGGTAGATAACCAGAGTCCCTTTTTTGCCCTCCAGAAGACTTCCAGACGATCCCAAAACAGACTGGAGCGTCTCACTGGTCTCTTCTATGATTGTGAAGCACATGAGAACTCAGTCCTTCAACATGGTATGCTCAGCTCTGCATTCTTGCCTTTCAAAACAGTTGTTTCTCTGTCACTTCCTGTTTGATGTTAACACACAATTTCCCTGCCATTCTGTGTACAAAATCCATGTTCTGTTTTTACCATATGTTTTGGCACCACAGCTCTCTAGCTCATTATCCCAGTTTCCCTGTGGTCTGTGTAATAACCCTGTCAGCCGGCGTCTCTTTCTGTCCAACTCAGACTGTATTTTAAACCTCCCTAAAAATGAGGGGAAATGGCCTCTGCAGCAGTAGAAAGTTTGGATTCAGTTTCTGTGTTTACTCTGAGATTCGTATCTGCCCCAGTGCAGCTCCACACTATTAGCTAATGGGAATGTGGTTAATTTAGAATCTCAACAACAGCAAAAATAGTCACACCCTTTAAAGAACAGAAAGTACAGCAACTTTGGCACAAAAAAAAAACACAGTTCTTTGGGGAATATGATTTTACACAGCTGGCTTCTTCTGTGCTGTAGTTGCTGATCTCTTTTTGTTATCAAAGATGACAAACAAACACACCATCTCCTCCTATCCTGTTAGGCTCAGCAGTGGAAAATGCCTCTAGACCAAAAAGTAAGCTAGAGAATCATGTCTTCTCTTATGACTGTATGCAGCAAAAATGCGAGATAAACACCTAGATGTCAGAAGTAGTTCACTTTTCCTGCTCTTAAACTGAAGAACTTGTTCCCTTGGTCTGACACCATGCAATCTTGCTTTTCCATATACAAGCCAGCAAGAATAAGTAAAAAGTTCACTAGTTACTTATATGTGGTGGTTGGGAGCTTAAACGTATGCTTGATTGCAAAGACCTAGTCATGGTATACTGCACCTGAGCATACCAAATGCCAAGTCTTTAGTCAAGCACTTTTTCTTTCCCTTTGACCTGATTTTTTTTTTTTTCACTCTAGTGTACAAGCATGCACTCAAAAAGGCTTTTAAATATCAGTTGTCAGCTGCCAAGCAGTTCCACAGTCAGACACAAAAACCCTTCCACTAACCCAAAAACAATCTTTTGCCTCTGTGTATTTAAATTCACTTTTAGATTTCAGATTTGGGCTTTTCACCCACACAATGAGATATTTTGTTGTTTCAGGTGCTGACCTTCGATGGAAGCGGAGTGAGCGGCCATGCCAATCACATAGCCATCCATAAAGCTGTCAGGTACTGACTGAACTTTAAGGCTTTGCCATCAGAGAAACAGATTTCTGTTTTGTTTTTGAATCCCTCAACTTAAAGATGCCATCCTCATGGATATTATGTGGCTTACACATGCACACAGAAACCAGCCCACTCCACCATCATAAAACATTGTCCAGGTCAATGCAGATCAATTAGACATCAACATCTATCTTTCCAAATGTTTCCTTTAAAAGACACACACACACACACACACACACACACACACACACACACACACACACACACAAACCCAATGTTTTTTAGAATTGGTCTGTTACATAGCTGAGAGGTCATCCAAACAGAGTCCTCAGAGGCACTTGGATTTGCTCCCAGAGAGCAGCAGTAAATCCTGTCCCTGAAGTGGTGAGGTGGGAGGGTTTGGAGAAGCCAACCAAGCAAGTTGCATCAGACTGTTGCTTTAAAAAAAAATATGTGATTTGCACTGTGAAGTGTACATTGCTGTCCCCATATTGCACTGATGCATTGATTGTCTGCCGTGTTAGTCATGTTTTTTTGTTTTTTTTTCCGTCACTGAGCCTGTATAGACCTCTGTCAACCTGTGGGCCTCATCTGTTTTTAAGATGTGAGCTCTACAAATCACATCTCATGATTCCCATTAGGCTGGAACCCAGAGGGGCTGTGCACTAATTTTGCAGGAATGTGAATTATAAATGATGTTTTTGAAACACAAACAATGGTAGATAGATAGCTTGGATGCTTATTGCATGGCTTTTTCTGTGGGCTTACAGTCATTGACTTTTTACCTATTTGTGTTGTAATCAGTGTAACCAAAACTTTAATCTAAGTTACATATTGGCAGGTAGAAACATTACACCATGGCCAGTTTTACAAACCCTGTCAGATTATTCTCTTCAACAATAATGTTTGCATCCTTGACATTTTCAGTGGGTAACATTTTTCCTCTCCACTTACAGCCATCTCGCTTCCAGTGGACAAGTACCCAATGGTAGGTGTGTCACAAAGAAAATAATATATTTTGAAAATTTGTGACCAAAGTATCATGGGTTGGATTTACTGGCTACTCTTAGAAAAGTCGTCAATAAAACAAAAAATTCCTGAGCGGGGAACTAAATATGTGAAGTAAGATGACAATGAATACACAATCCCGAAATGTTGTAGTAATTATTAAGCTTTAAGTAGGACTTTAAAGTACAGATACAGGCTGCTTCACAATCAGATGTAACAGAAATGACTTCCTTACATGAGTAGCACCTCCTCTCCAGTCTACATTTTCCACATAGAAAACCATGGAAAGTGTTGTAAACACTGGCTCAGAGTCCAACTGGGTATTTTGTTAATTTACAGCGCCCTCTTCTGTTAACAAGGGTTGCATGAGTCTTGTGTCTCTTCTGTATGTTTTAGTCTGCTGGTGGCAGCATGAGGCTAGTTGGATATCAGAAACACCAGTTGCAATATTTGTTTTTCACCTCAAACTACATATGATGATCCAGATGTTCATAGTTTCAAACTCCTGTGTATCTGTCTCTTTTTACTGGCATTATCAAAATGTATGCCAATTTGTCTTTTAATGTCAACCCGAATAGACTGAACTTTTGGTTGCTTCCTAAAGTTCTTATGATGATGCCTACGGGGAATGTTAAAAGAAAAGTAGGACAGAGAGGGGGCAGCATGTTACAACAGGCTGAGAGCTCGTTCCTTTACTAGTTAGGCAAACATTTAGGTCCACAGAGCAAACCCACATTTAACTTTGAGTAGACAGCAGGATAAGAAACAAGCATAGCAGGCCAGAGTAGTTCATCATTTATGAGATCTCAACGGTTGCACTATGCTGAAATGGCAGGAAGGCATTATTCTCCTTGGGCCACAGCAAACACACGTTATCTTCAGTCAGCCTTGCCCTCTTTAGCCTGCAGGGAGCAATCTTAAAAACAGTCTCATTAATCACGCTCACTGGTTATTTCTTACCACACATTTACACCTTACCTGTTTGACTGGTCTCACTGTAGCCTCTAGGGGAGGCGGACGAGAATTAGGCCCAAAATAAGCCTCTTCACCTGGCTGTACAGCAAGACTCCCTGTTCATTACCAACAGCTTTAAGCCTCTTGTGCTACACAAACTGCATGACTATGGTTATAGTTGAGAAAATACAGCATACAGTACCAGTCATACTCATATTCTTAATTCATACAACCTACAACTACAACACAATCGCTGCACACAAAGTGTAAAAAAGAAGCATTGTATTGCATTATTTGTTGTTGCTGACATGAGGTTGCTTCACAATTAAAAAAAAAACACATTTGAAACAGAACAACCTTTAGAATGGCCTAGTTAACTGCCTGCATCTGTAGTGAGCGTTTAACTCATTAACAGCTAACTGGGGTTTCTGTCTGTCCTCCTAGACTGCTGTTTGCTCTCCCTGGAGACTGTTGGCCTCCTCAGGAAGTACATCTCCTTCCTGGAGCTTCCCTTCAGCTGGCTGCTGCCCTCATGCCTCTGCTGTATTATAGGCTCACAGGGATACAGACAAGCCAAAGTAAGCCTCTAAATGGACAGTTTGTTGGCAAGACATGTCACGTTTACGTCTCATCAAGCTAATATATAAAGAGATAAACGCATTTACGCTACGCAGCAGATTTGATCACTATTGGCTGTTAATTGGGATCTCACAATAACATGTTATGGTTTATATTACTTCAATAACCCCTCTTTTCTTTTCAGGATGCCATGTTTTGTCACCGCACTCAACTCCTGTGGTTTCGTTACCTCTACATCACCTTGTCTCGGTACATGTTCGTCAACACATTCCAAGTGATCCCCAAAGGGCCAAAGAACCTGAAGATCTATTAGGTTTATCTTCATCCAGATGCACTGATTATTGTTACTCTGTTAGGTGTCCCACTGCCTAACTGCTCGATTACTGTAGTAAAAGAAATGTAGTAGCTGTTTACACATCTAATGAGCTGTTTTGCTCACAGTGAATAAAGATTTCTTCAGTACTTTTTGGCTAAAGTAGCCTGAATATTTTATGGAAGCACTTTCTGTTAATAAAGTTGACAAAAGAAATTGTAATTTTGCAACATAAACATCTTTATTGTCATTACATTACATGTCATTTAGCTGACGCTTTTATCCAAAGCGACTTACAATTGCTATATATGTCAGAGGTCACACTCCTCTGGAGCAACTAGGGTTAAGTGTCTTGCTCAGGGACACATTGGTTGATGTATCGCAGTGGGATTTGAACCCGGGTCTCCCACACCAAAGGCATGTGTCATATCCACTGAGCCATCACCACCCATCATTACACTGTATAAAACAACACCAGGTTTTGAATCAGTTGTTTTTTTAATCTTATAATGTCAAAGATACTGTACACTATGTCTGTTATACTGCTGATTACATTTTTTTTAATTCTTACATCCCATAGGTGTCATTTTGTTTCTGTCAGCTGTGTCTCTGTTGCCAATTTAGACATGTCTCTAATGCTCTTGTGAGCTTGCATGCTTTCTTCCCACTTCTCACCACAAAATGTCTCCACTGTGACACTGCGGACAGTAACTGGATCCAGACAGTGCGGAGCAACACCTGGGGAGAAAACAACCGCAAACAAAGGACAACTCATAAAATCAAACAGGCTATTGACATCCAGGTTCAATAATGCAAAAAAAAAAGTTTCATGGGTGGTTTCCTGATACCGTTGTTGTCCAATATAAATCATTTATCTCTCATTGTGAACATAACCATTCTGTATTCTACAAATACCATAAATATACAGTACTTAGTACTAGTAAAGAGACATGGGCGGTTAGTTTGGAGTAAACAGCAGGATGTAAGTTGGAAACACATGAGAATGGTGTGACTGTCTTGTGTCAGCAATTAGCAGTCATACCATATCCATCAGGGTTGGAGCGTGGAGTGTAGAAACTTTGAACTCCACAGGTTTTACAGAAGGTGTGTTTAGCAACGTGAGTGTTAAACGTGTATGTGGTCAGATTATCTGACCCCTGTGAAGAAGAAAAGAAATCATTCACTTAAAAACTCTTATGCTATTTAAGTATTGTATTAAATGTTGTGCTTGAGTTTACTACCTGTAAGAGTGTGAAGTGATTTTTTGGAACAATGAAATGATGGTTTTGTTTCTTTATGCAAATGCTACAGCTGGAGAAACACATAAATCAGTTTATATTGATTTGCTACAAAGTGTACAAGCAACCAAACATTGTTTGAAATCTCTTTTACCTGATGATAGTTTTTGGAATTAATCTTTTTTTTTAACCAAACTTAAAAATGTACTACCAATTAATTTTAGATTTAAAATAATACATGTCTTGGACTTGGACAACATTGTTTTCTTTGTAATACAAGCATGTATTATTTAAAATGATCACACAATATCATTTAATTTAATATCCGTACTTGCAATGGAAAACATGGAGGTCTGGGGAACTCAAGACTTCAAATCTCACAGCCCCACAGTGGCAGCTGCCTGTATGTTTCACAAGATCCATTCTACACACAAACAATCATGAGGAAATCACATGTTCATATTTGGGTATTTATACTTCAGTCACTTTGATGTCAACAAGAGACCGAACAGGAATATATTTACCAAACTTTTTCATGAAGCTCCGATGAAACTGGCGTGACGAGTTTGTTGTGAAACCTGTTGACGTGGAACTGAATGTCCCACTTAAAACAGCTCCAATGACCCTGCTGAGAGAACACAATGACCCCAGTCAAAGTCCATCATAAGAGTCACATTTACATTAAAAGCCCCTCTGCTTTGGACCCATTCACAGCTATTGATGTGGTCATTGAATAGGTCAATTCAATTCAAAAGGAGGGTATCTATAAGAAAAGCCAATGTCAAGTTTGTTGTCTCGAGCCATGGACACTTTTATTTCATGTGATAATAGTGTCAGCTCCCATGTACAGTAATCAGCTAGGCCTAAGTCCTGCTTGAAAGATTGCTTTTCATGGAACACTTTGAGGCAGCCGATAACTATTCAGCCGATAACTATTCAACGCAAAAGGCAGGGCAAAGTACAGCAGACTTGCACAAACACATTCCTCAGAGGTTGAACTAGTTCAGCAAGAGCCCAGTGCTGTGTTGGAAAGTACTAGCGTAATGCATCACGGGTTGGGTGTCATATGACATGGTGCTGAAAGGGTGGGGTAAGGGAACGCTGTGACCCAAATACATAAATTAGGACTCTCCCAGCTAAATCATATCCCAATATGAACCCAAAATAGGATCCCACTAGGCTACAGACCGCCATCTGAGCTTTTGAGCTTTGATTTAATTTAGTTTAGAGTGCCGCAGTTGTCTGAAATAATGGTAGGAGCTAAAAGAGGGAAGTCAAATCACTAGTCAGTATGTGATACATTTTTAATAGCATGCCAGGGCCCTGTGTTGGTTTCCCATAATCAACTTTAGAGACCACTGACCTAAATCTCAGATGCTATGTTTAATGAGCTGGGTCACCTCACCTCAGGAACATATCACAAAATCTCTGTACCACTGTTTTCCAGTATCACCTGGGTGTTAACGTCATGCCAGGCATATTTAGACTCATGCTCATAGGAACAAGACCTAGCCCTTTCTTGTGACTTTTACAATAATATGAATAACACCTTATGCCTTGGGATAAATTACTTAAATGCCTACAAGACTAGAAAAAAAAAACATTGTGTCTAGTCAATAAACATAATCTTAAGAGGCTTTATGAGTGTGTGAGAATTGTCTTAACACTGTACATGATATGCTTGGGAGTGTTTTCTTTACTCCTGCCATACACATTTTTCTCATAGGACTGGTGACTTGACAATCTACTTTCTGTACAGTATGTACACCCTGATAAGCATGAAAAGTGCCACCCCACTGCTTCCACTCTACAACAACTTCACTATCATTGAAACACATGTATTTTTAGTGAAGACACCCAGATTAAAACAAGCCCAAATGACGTGTGGATAAATTATTTTTACACTCAGGCCGAACACTTGATGTTGTCTGAATAAAAAAAAAAAAAACAGTAGCCTACAGTATATATTTAGGCAAACCAAATATGGTCTCTCGATCTGGGTCTCATACATAACTTCTTCAGTATTTAGGTCATGACTATATGCCTGCCAGATAACAAGATTCTGCTTACCAAATTACATATTTTGCAGTGTTCAGGTTGGCAATAAATCATGAATGTATTCTTTATTTAGATGGTCTGTGTAGTATGAAACCTAATGTGGATATGGATTGCGAGTGAATGGAATTAGGTAAAGGAGGTCAGTTAGCTAGCAGTGTTCCTCTTTGCCTCAAAAATGTACCCCTGCTCACAGCAGCTGGTAGCACGTTTACCAAGTTCGTTCGTTCCCATCTGTTAACGAGCACGTTTATGGATATCAATGGAATTCCTGTCTGCACACGTCCTTTTCGTGTCAAATCATTAACGTTACATAGTCATTAAATAGACGTCCTAATATAACAATATGTGTATGATATTCTGTATTATAGACGGAGGGGAGATCGGGGAAAGTCCATGTGTAAAGCTATGTAGCCTGGAATTACACAAGACTTTCTCTATTTAGGTCTTGAATAGATATCCCATAATAATAATCGATATCCCATAATAATAATCCCATAGTCATAAAAGTAACGTAGTCATCCAACATTACTCACTGTAACACAGCAACCAATCGCTGGTCAAACAAACAATCGTGCAATCCAATCAGAAGCTCGGGGAAGGTTTCTGTTGGGCTCTGCTGTTGCTACGGTGTTCTAGCAAATTCTAGAGCTAGATCCGTAGTGCAGTGAGATATCATTCCGCTGCGTAGCATATGTTAAATTATCGTTCAAGCATACTATTTTTGACTAAACATTTACGTTTGTGAGTAAACTTATAATTAATAAATTAAATAATACTGTAAAATGACTACCGTATATTCAAATAGTGCGCTTCGGAGCAATGGGAACTAGTTTAGATGCGGACGGATATTGACAGATGACGTCTGCAGACTCCGGTATATAAGACTGGTGTTTGTCTGTACTGCAGTTTAGTTCTACAGCGGAAGCCGAAAGAAGAGGCACTGTACTAGCACAATATAAAATATTAACTGCGTTATTTAAAAGTAAGTACACATTTCTCTTTTTTTCAAGCAATAGTATTCTTATATTTGAACTATGTATACAGTAAATGTTTTTAGTCGCTTGTTTGATGACCAGTGCCATGGTTTTTTAACGTACTTGACGTTACAGTCGCTTAAGCGAATTGCAGCAGACGGTAACGATTCCTCAATCTGCCTCAAATTGACGTTAAATCTTAAAGTACAACCAAGCAGTTAAGCTACATTATTTAACTTTATACAGGTGACTTTCAGCGTCACTCACTTTGTCGTCGATTTTTTTTTAATTTATTTTTAATTTTTTTATTTTTATGGCTTAGCTACGTTAGCAAATGATAGCTATAGCAATGACTCAACATTTCCAGTAACGTTATCGTCCATTAGAGTTACAGCTGAACAAAGGGAAGGTCAATGAGATCTCAAAATGGCGCTTGGACCGGAATGGCTGCTGAGCTGCCGATAGTTCAGAGCTTCACATTAATATTCTGTAATAACTTAAACGTAATGTACATGTAATTACAGCGCTAACTTTTAAAATAATTTTGGGATTCAGATAATATCCAAATATAATAACATAATTTTATGAAACCTTTTTTGATTTGATGCTAAATAGTGATTTTATGTATCCATTTTACAGAGGTGCAAACATGCAGATCTTTGTGAAGACCCTCACTGGCAAGACCATCACCCTTGAGGTTGAGCCCAGCGACACCATTGAGAACGTGAAGGCTAAGATCCAGGACAAGGAAGGCATTCCCCCTGACCAGCAGAGGCTGATCTTTGCTGGCAAGCAGCTGGAAGATGGCCGCACCCTCTCTGACTACAACATCCAGAAGGAGTCCACCCTCCATCTTGTCCTACGTCTGAGGGGAGGCATGCAAATCTTCGTCAAGACCCTCACTGGCAAGACCATCACCCTGGAGGTTGAGCCCAGCGACACAATTGAGAATGTCAAGGCTAAGATCCAGGACAAGGAAGGCATTCCCCCTGACCAGCAGAGGCTGATCTTCGCCGGCAAGCAGCTGGAAGATGGCCGCACCCTCTCTGACTACAACATCCAGAAAGAATCCACTCTCCATCTTGTCCTGCGTCTGAGGGGAGGCATGCAGATCTTCGTCAAGACCCTCACTGGCAAGACAATCACCCTGGAGGTTGAGCCCAGCGACACCATTGAGAATGTCAAGGCTAAGATCCAGGACAAGGAAGGCATTCCCCCTGACCAGCAGAGGCTGATCTTCGCCGGCAAGCAGCTGGAAGATGGCCGCACCCTCTCTGACTACAACATCCAGAAAGAATCCACTCTCCATCTTGTCCTGCGTCTGAGGGGAGGCATGCAGATCTTCGTCAAAACCCTCACTGGCAAGACCATCACCCTGGAGGTGGAGCCTAGTGACACCATTGAGAATGTCAAGGCTAAGATCCAGGACAAGGAAGGCATTCCCCCTGACCAGCAGAGGCTGATCTTTGCCGGCAAGCAGCTTGAAGATGGCCGTACCCTCTCTGACTACAACATCCAGAAAGAATCCACTCTCCATCTTGTCCTGCGTCTGAGGGGAGGCATGCAGATCTTCGTCAAGACCCTCACTGGCAAGACCATCACCCTGGAGGTTGAGCCCAGCGACACCATTGAGAATGTCAAGGCTAAGATCCAGGACAAGGAAGGCATTCCCCCTGACCAGCAGAGGCTGATCTTCGCCGGCAAGCAGCTGGAAGATGGCCGTACCCTCTCTGACTACAACATCCAGAAGGAGTCCACCCTCCATCTTGTCCTGCGTCTCAGGGGTGGGCAGTAAAGCAATTCATGATTCCATGTTCTTAACATTATTTCCCAAGTTAATGTGCTATGTATGACATGCTATACATGCCGTAAAGTTGTTACACTTACATGACCAAAATTAAAATAAAGGATTAAACTGATTTCCTGGTGGGTGTTCATTTCCTATTGAAAACACTGTTCAGATTTATAACTGTAGTACAAAAGCTAATTGGGTAATACATTCTGGTACATGCTTTTGAATTTAGCAGACATTGATAGCATGTAATGTAGATAACTGGGTAATTAGAACTGACATATGGGAACCAATGTTGATGCTCAGTTAGCTAAGGAAAATAATCAAATATGGCACCTTGAGTCATTGCAAGCAGTAATACTCCAGGATATAAAGAGCAGTTTTCTATTAAGCTGACATGATTGTAAAATTTGTGGTCACTCCACTATTCATGAAGTGGAAGTACTGAGAAGTGGGACTTTATATTGGGAGTCCAGAAACATCCAGTGACCTTTACAAACTAAACATCAAACATACAGGATCTGATAGACTTTCCTGCTCATATTCTCTCAGTATGGACAGCCATACAATTTGTCATTTTTAATATTAAAACAGCTTTTGTTGTATTGTGCATGTTGGAAGCATTGTGTCAAAAGTAATCAAACCAGCATTTTCATAACTCACTAATTCTCTTAAGGAGTTTCCATTTCAAGCACAGTATCTCCAAGTAGATAATGGTTCACCAATAATAAGATGCTACCCAAAGCCAGCAGATTTTGATATGGTGTATATATCTATGTAGGTTTCTACTCTAGATATGGAAATTAATGGGTAAATTAAAACTATAATCAGGCTGCTACTCAGAATGAACTGCAATACTCCTGCAGAGGTTTTATAGAACTGGAGGTCTGAGTCACACAACACTTAGAAAGGTGGAAGGATTTTCTATTAATGAGGATGTGGCGCCATCTATCGTCGAGAGATTGACATGTTAGATCAAGAAAAGGCAAACAAACCAGGACAGCAGGTATTAATTAGCCAATGGGTCCGAATATGAAATTTAAGAACCAACGGGTGAGGAGGAAATATACTAAAAAATCAATTCAAGAAAATGTGTGCTCTATTGCTGTTACAATGGTGTTGGCATACCAGGGGAAATGTATGATTTCAATAGACGGAGGGAAGAGACAATATTATGTTTGGACTTGGCACTTGCAAATTGAATAGAACAAAGACTATTCTACTAAGATGGAAATTGTTTTCAGCAGAAGGAAACAGAACGTGGTTAACTTTGGCTGCACATTGAAAAAAAAAACTGTGGATATTGTTATGCCCTGGGCGTTAGCAGGCAGACAGGAGCACAATGTCTCTTACCATACTGCGGTAGGGTAGTTTAGACATACATGGCATAAAAAAAACATTATGTGTTAAAAGTCAGGAAAACATCAAGACATCAGCAGCAGACAAATTCATACATGGAAGGCTTGTTTCTCAATGTGCAGCCTAACATGTAAATGAGATGAATGTATGATGACCTTTGTGCATAAATATAGTGACAACTCAGGTAAAAAATAGGCCCTCTAAAATATTAAGAATGTTACCTACATTTAAACCCACAAGAAAGGCTAAAGTTAGGGATGACATGGTGGTCTCCAGTGAGTAAAGTAGACAAGGATTGTGCTGTGGTATTTACCATCTTATCCAAAACTAAACTGGATCAACAACACTGTTATCTGAATAATCGGGTGTCCTACCAAAGGCATTTATTTTATAGTTCTATTGTTTATAGCTCAGTTTCTGCATCAAGATCAGGAAGATGTATGATAAAGAATTCATGAAACACGCTACTTATATTCTGATAACAACCTGCACAGTAGGCTATATTTCACAGAACAGCTTTTTATTTTAACAGAAAACGGCAAAGAAAACCCTAGCATAATATCTATGCCTCTCGTATAATCTTTGGGTGATTGTCAGCCCCAGAGTTGTATGAATGTTTTATAATACGGCACGCTAGAAATGGGAACTATTTTCAGTCGCGGATGAATATCGCTCGATGACGTGTCTCTAGTATAAATTATCCTGTCCCCCCCCCCCCGGCAACTGCAGTCAGAGGAAGGTTTTTGACAGCAAGGTAGCAATTATTAACTGTAAGTACAATCGTTCGTTACATTTTTACCAGTAATAATTCAGGTTATACGCTATAGTTCTTCCATCAGTTACACAACTTCCATTACATTTTAACTGCTGTCAATTGTATTCGCTTTTAGCAGCTGGCTAACCGCTTCGTAAACAATGACTTTAAAGGCTAACGTTAGCTAGCAACCTCAAAAAAACAAAACATTTCTTAAATAATGTAGCTACGTTAACGTAAATGACCTACATTACAAATACCGTGCTGGGTTTATTGCTAGATGAAAAACAACGTGAAGACATTTAGCTAGTGTTAACTAGTAACAATGGTAATGTTACAACATTTCTAGCTGGATCGTCCATTAGCGCGTAACGTTAGCTGAACAAAACGAAGGCAAACAACAATACCTTATTTTAAAATGGCGCTGGTGCTCGAATCACCGGCCTCCTACCAGTATGTTTATGTGTAGGATTCAGTTCCCTTTTCTCGCTCGTGGTAACATAAAATAAGTAGTGTCCCGAATAATTGCGTCTGTAACATTACATGAAACGATTTAACAATGAATGTGACGTTATACCTCTGACAAGAAGTCATTCAAATAAATGGCCTTATATTAAAATGTAGATGTAAGAAGCTGTATTTAAAATTAGTCTCTATTTCATAGTAGACTTGTGAAATGAATATGGAACCTTGCTGTAGGCTTTTTTACATTAAAGGATGTTATAACATGGCACTGTCATTTTTTTACAGGTGCAAACATGCAGATCTTCGTCAAGACCCTCACTGGCAAGACCATCACCCTGGAGGTGGAGCCTAGCGACACCATTGAGAACGTGAAGGCCAAGATCCAGGACAAGGAAGGCATTCCCCCTGACCAGCAGAGGCTGATCTTTGCCGGCAAGCAGCTTGAAGATGGCCGCACCCTCTCTGACTACAACATCCAGAAGGAGTCCACCCTCCATCTTGTCCTGCGTCTCAGGGGAGGCATGCAGATCTTCGTCAAGACCCTCACTGGCAAGACCATCACCCTGGAGGTGGAGCCTAGTGACACAATTGAGAACGTGAAGGCCAAGATCCAGGACAAGGAAGGCATTCCCCCTGACCAGCAGAGGCTGATCTTCGCTGGCAAGCAGCTGGAAGATGGCCGTACCCTCTCTGACTACAACATCCAGAAGGAGTCCACTCTCCATCTTGTCCTGCGTCTGAGGGGAGGCATGCAAATCTTCGTCAAGACCCTCACTGGCAAGACCATCACCCTGGAGGTGGAGCCTAGCGACACCATTGAGAATGTCAAGGCCAAGATCCAGGACAAGGAAGGCATTCCCCCTGACCAGCAGAGGCTGATCTTCGCCGGCAAGCAGCTGGAAGATGGCCGTACCCTCTCTGACTACAACATCCAGAAAGAATCCACTCTCCATCTTGTCCTGCGTCTGAGGGGCGGTCAATAAATTATCCAATTTATTTACATGACAACCTAACCGAATAAAAGATGAGAGATTAAATGATATGGTGTTTTCCCCTTTTTTGCACATTTGCCTAGAATGTGACCACTATAAGAGTTGAGATGCTTTCCCTGTTAAAATCCAGTAGAAAATAAATTATATGGAATTGCAAAGGTTATTATAATGCATGCTTTTATATCATTCTGAGTAGGCTGCTCTAATGCACTTTATTCCCTTCACAATCTACAAGCAATTCATGATTCCACAGTGTACAAAACACTGCTGATAAGTTAACTCCCTAAACTTGCTCATTGTAACAACCTCCTACTGTAGAAAATGGATATTCCTAGGGATCAGCATCATCTCGTAAATCACATCCTGGCAACAGGGAAACATTGTGGTTCCAGGGTGAGTGTCCCATTGAACATCCCATGTCCCACCCCAAAAACCCCAGTTAGGCTCCATAGAATTAAATCAAATGAGTCTCCCTTTACAGGAATTCAAATTTTATTCATATGCTACTTAATGAAGAATTTGTTGGATACGAAATGAGAAAATATAACTAAAATACACATACAAATGAAAATACACTAAGGAAAAATGTATGTAGTTAAAGACAACTATGGGCATCCAGGGGTCTAAGCAAACATATACAGTTGCCACCTATTCTTTGTAGTGTTCAGCACACACATTAGAACCAGTTCAAGATCCAGCAGAGAGAGACATTAAAAGGCAGTGTCCTCACCATGTCCACCAAACACACTGCCAGCTTAGAAGACCTCACCACTCATGTAGCTAGCAGTCAAGCAGGGACTATGGCAAGCCCTTTGAGCGTTAATTCCAGTCTTGATTTTAAACGTCAGGTTCCTCCACTAGTTGGCTTTTTGTCAGTACTAGTTGGACACTTGTTAATGCTATTTGGATATTTCGTCTTACTAGTTGAACAAAATCTTTCACTTGTCACTTTTTTTCAGCAACTAGTGAAACCTTTGTCTAACTAGTTATAGCAGAAGCCTTACTAGTGATGCCAGGCAGCGTACTAGTAGCACCAAAGTCCAAACTAGTCAGCTGTTTTAAGCACTAGTGGTCATGTGGACTGAACTAGCACTCTAAAAGTCCTACTAGTTAACTGCAAAAGCTCTGACATGGTAACTAGTAAACATGAATCCTGGTTACTAGTTCACTAGTGAGCTACATCTCTCTGCACTAGTTTACTAGTGAAGGCAAACATGTTTACTAGTTAGCATGTTAAAGCCTCTTTTACCTTACTAGTTAACTACTGAGCCTCAAAATATTTACTAGCTGGGTTCCTGGATAGCTCAGTTGGTAGAGCGGGCGCCCATAGGAGGGTTTACTCCTTGACGCAGCGGGCCTGGGTTCGACTCCCACCTGCAACCCTTTGCTGCATGTCATTTCCCCTCTCGCTCCCCTTTCATGTCTTCAGCTGGCCTGTAAATAAAGGTCTAAAAATGTGATGTCAATAAAGACTACTAGAGATAGATACATTTAGACTTTAACTAGTTGGGTCCAGAATGTTTACTAGTTAACTAGTGAAAACCAAAGTGCTTACTTGTTAATTAGTAGCACACAATGCCAATGAGGAGGCAGGGACAAGGGGCTTTAAGGCTCTCTATTGGCTCTACTGTAAGAACTCCCTTTAGCCAAAGTTTAACGCTCTAAAGCCTGAAGAGATTCTGTGTTGATACAGACAGCTCCTTAATACACTAGCCATAGGAAAAGATGATTCTTTTTTATATTAACCACAATGAAAGAACAGAACATTTTATTTTCTGTTTAATAATTCTCTGCTTGATGTAGTTTTCCTTTCTGTCTTTTTCTCAGTAAAACACAAATATATGCAGTCATTTTTATTTCATGAATCATGATCATGAATTATAGCATTAGGACAAAAATGTCAAGAGTACTTAAAATTACTTCATGTTACCTCAAACTGCTTTGATTTGGCTTTTTTTTTTTAAATGAATAAGCTTTTGCTGTTTCATATTTCAAACAGTCTTTAGAGCAACATTGGCACGAGGGTTTCTCTATAATGCAGTTATCCATGTTCATAGGTCATTACATGTTTGAAGTGGCAGATTTACCATTATAAAGTCAGCTTTAATATGGGATCAATCCCTGTTTTAGAGACATGCTGTTAGCTGTCTACAGGGACTAAATGACAGTCAAACACACGAGACAGGTGCAGTTAAGTTGTGAGACAGCAAAACATTGTAATATCAATCAGGAGAGACTTAATGAAACAGAGATTTAAGAAACAAAATACAATTTATTTAACATGCACAGACAATATATATATATATATATATATATATATATATATATATATATGAAAAAGCCCGCCTAATTTGCATGCAGCCAACTATACTACCAGCAGTACTAGTAGTACTAGTGGACTGCATGTTGTAGTTTACATGTTAATTAGTGAGGGCTAAAAATTCACTAGTTAGGGTCTTTTAAACCTTACTAGTTAACTAGTGCTGTCCAAAATGCCTACTAGTTAATTAGTGATGCCTTTAAAATTCACTTGTTCACTAGTTGGACTTTCTCTGGACGTTACTAGTTAACTAGTAAGGCTCAAAATGTGTACTAGGTAACTGGTGAGGGGCATTTTGACCTTACTAGTAATATCCAAAAGGAGTCACTAGTGAACTAGTGACACTGATGTTTTCCTCACTAGTTAACATGACTACTGATTACTGAACATGTAAAGACTTGATGTGACATGTTGAACATTTTTTTCTTAGATTTTGGGTCTTTCCTTTAACTAGTTGAGCCTCACTCAGCACTAGTAAGCGACTGGGCACCACTAGTGAGATATTTGTTCAACATGTTGGGCTTTTTGTTGCACTGGTATATATTTCCATCATACTAGTTCAACAAAAATAAATACTAGTTAACATGTACGCTCCACTGGTTCAACTAGTGATGTGATCAAATTGGTGATGAAACCCCAAGGGTGGCCAGTGCCCCTGTAATATTAAGCCTCGGCCCCCCTGTGGCTCCCCTAACTGTGTTTATTTCATTCATTTTTAACCCCACCTTTATCCCCAAAGAGGGAGTATTATTCATGTGCTGTGATTAATCAAACGTAGAATGAGTATTCTTGTGTTTATTGTTATATGTGTATTGTTAGTCTTTTGTAGAACCAAACCTATGGAGGGTTGGTGGTATGGAACTCTTGTGCTTAATATATTTGGTACCCCTAAAATTGCAAGTGGCCCCAGCATGGCCCCTCCATTTGAAATGGTCTAGAACAGTCACTGGTGAACACATCAAAGCATGTACACTTACCACCCATCTCTGATCAGGTTCAGCTCAGCACAAGCTGCACCAACGCTACAAAGAACTCACCGAGATTCAGCATGACACACACACACACACACACACACACACACACGGCCGTGTATGAACCAAATGAGGTCCAAAATGGAAGGGTGTTTGTGTGGGTTTAGTCCAGGTGATCCGGTTTCCTCCCACAATTCTTAATTCATAAAATAAATAAATAATAACAAATTGGTTGGGTTGGTTTCAGATTTTATAATGGTTGCGTATGGGATGAAAGCCAGAGGAGGTGACATTACAGCTAGAGTGGAGCGGTGTCGTAAACTCAATTTAAAAATGTCTCTTTGACTTGCTCCAACTCCCACAACTTTCACTCTTCATACTTTATTTTAGGTCATGAAAGAAATGACACTGTAAACTCACTTCCAACTATTGGTAAAATTGACCACCAGGGGGTGCAATACCCAAATATATGAAACTATATCCAAATGTGGTTTAATCTTTCAGGATGGGAAAATGGATAGTGGTTAGGTGGGGAGGATATTATCATCATATGCTCCACATTTCCACTATATAAAGTATTTTATCCTGTTTTATATGTTGTACATGTTTTGGTTTCATATTAGCTTTATTATTGTTTTTTATTGTAAAACACTTTCCAACTTTATTTTAAAAGGTGCCACATAAATAAAGTTATTATTATTAAGTAAGTAAAGTAAAATCATCTTTCAAAACCTAGGTTACAAAGTGCTTTACAAAAGATAAAATAGGTTAAAAGAACAAAAGATAAGTACAACAATAAAATAAATTATTTAATCAGCATCAACTTACCTTGGTCTGAAAATGTAGCTCTCCTCTCTCTCTCTTGTCCGTCCATCATGGTGGGTGATGACTGTGGTGTCATTATGTTGGGTTTTAGAGAGTGTGCAGATGGCTCAGACAGCTCAGATGGAAGTGATTCAATATCCTGACAAAGACAGTATTACTGACACAGACACACACAAAGTGAGTGTTTTGGCAACTTTTATTTTACAAAAAAAAAAAAAAAAAAAAAAAAGGGGGGGTTCACATTGACATTTAGCCTCAATATTACAGTATACTGAAATTCTTCTCAAGAAGTAAAATACAACATTTTTTATTTTTTTATTTTAATCTTATATTAAAAATATCAAATAGTACTCGTCTAGCAGTGCTTACAGTATTTTAAGATATGTCGCAGGCTTGATAGCAGAAAGGTTGGCTTTGTACAGAGCAGAGATGGTCTTAGCGAGGGCCTTGCAGAGACAACCTATCTATGTGTTACCTGGCCTGGTTTGATTGACAAGCTGAACATGCAATGAGGGCAACTACACAAATCAATTCTATAGATTATACCGGTGCAGTAACTTGGAACAGGCTTGCAATGAAGCAACAAGAAAAAAAAGCTAAATGTTCCATTCATTTGTGGTTTTTTTTTTTTTTTTACCCCAACAACCCTCATGTCACAGAGTGCCCTTTCTCCTCTACAAACTGATCTGAAATGAATTGGCAGACTTTCTGTTGTTCTTTTCCGTACAGCTTACCATGGTGAATGAGAAAATCAGACTAAAAATAACATCACTACCTGAATAAACTTCAAAAAACAGACTCCTTAGAGCATTTCTCTAGTTGCACAGAACTGTACAGGCACACATATTATATATATTTAAAATAAATAGGGCTAATTTGGCCAAGACTCACTGGGGAGGGCAGTTCTCTCTGTTTGTCAGTACAGAGAGACACATCACCAGCCATTTATTACGATGGCTTCCCAGCCACTTGTACCTCAACCTCACAAGTTCTCATAGTCCCTTAAACACACGCACAGTCACTCGAGTACATCCACATCGTCACTCACACACTCTGGCCCCCTCCACCACATGCACAGAGCCAGAAACACAGAAAAAGGAGACAAACAGCTGTTGAAAAGAATTTTTAAACATGTAAATGCCATTTTTTCTGGAATGTCTCTGATCAGGAAAAAAGAAGAAGCTGGAGGCTGAGTGGACTGGTTTCTGAGATGATATCATCAAACCAGCACCTGAAAAGGGCTCACTAGATGACACCGCGACAAACACATGGGTGTGATCCTGTGCCACCGCGCCAGGCCATGGCCTCTGGACCCCCTCGATCTTCCCCACAGCGGTCCCAGAATGCCTTGTGGTCTTGTCAGCAGGAGGCGCGAAGCGGCTCTGCTCTCCTCACATTACAAACATGACATGTGACTACTAGACGACCAGGAAATCTCCTTCACCACCTCCCTACATGCTCGGCTCCATCTCTCTTCAGGACGGGGGGGGGGGGTGGTGGTTTGTTTGGGACAGACAGACAGGAGGGATGGATGTGTGTGTGTGTGTGTGTGTGTGTGTGTGTATGTGTGTGTGTGTGTGTGTTTGGGGCTGTACAGTCGAGATGAGCTGCCTGCTGGGAGGAGACGTGAGGCAGGAGGACCGAGTGGCGAGGACCGAGGTTTGTATGGAGTCTGCCACTCTCTCGTCTGCAGGTGGGGCCCTGAGGGAGGTGGGTCCTGAGGGAGGTGGATCCTGAGGGAGGTGGGTCCTGAGGGAGGTGGGTGGGGATTAAACGTCAGTGGAAAAGTAGAGCGTGTTGCGCTTCAGTTCGGCAAAGGAGATGGGAGGATGCTGCAGATAGTACAGCAGCACCTGGACCTAAGAAGACAGAAAACCAGTATGTTTGATTTGGTTAGAAACTAGAAAAAAAATATTGATAGTGCAACACGTTCTGGACTTCTAAAAAGGAGCATAATGCTATTATTATCATTTTTTTTAAAGATTATTTTTGGGGCATTTTTTCCCTTTATTTGATAATGACAGTGGATAGACAGGAAAGGGGGGAGAGAGATGGGGGATGACACGCAGCAAAGGGCTGCAGGTCGGACTCGAACCCGGGCCGCTGCAAAGGACTCAGCCTACATAGGGCGCACGCTCTTACTGTATGAGCTAGAGGTCTCCCCGAGCATAATGCTATTTTAATTATTAATGGACGTTACTTCGCAATGGACATCGTAGATAATAGATATCCAGTCACACTGAATCTAAAAAATGTGTATTGTGTGTGTTCAGATTTAACTGTGTCACAACCACTGCTGCAACTGCTGACCGTATTAATAAGTAGGTGAGACTACATTAACTAACAGATCTAATGCAACAACTGCACTAACATTTATTTGATGAATTACACAGAAGCATTTAATGAACACTCAATTAAGGAGAGAATTTAGGTAGGCAGTACAGTTTAACTGCAATGTGTTTTGTGTCGCTCCGTCCCAACTCTCAGTTCTTGTCTTCCTGAAGGTGTATTTAAACACCTGCTAGGGGCGTTAAGTTTAGCTGAACCTTCAATGTAAAAACAAAGATATTGCGGGCGCCGTAAACACAGATGCTGAACCCAAATTCATAGTCGAGCCTATCTCTCTCTCTGGGAAGTATGCTACAGTGTGTCAGGCCCCTTCACCCTTTTTCCACGACCTCCAAAAGGAGACAGTCCTGGAACAAAACATTCCCGTATCATGCAGCTGCCTAGATTCCCTGAATTTGTAAAGACACATACATATTTATACATGAAGAGGTTTGGTTATTAGAAAATATTCTCGTCCCCTGACCTGTGACCTATGAATGACCTGATGTTGTCTAAGCTTTCCCTTTGTCTCATCATACCACAACATGGTGTTTCTGGAAATTCCACCACAGATCAGACATACATATCTTTCCACGTGATTACATTTTTAGGGAATATTTAAGCAGGTTTGACTCATGAGCCGACTGCTTTGATGTTGGACTGCTGCCTAATTCAGCATTTATCTAGGAACTTTTTCTTTGCTCGGTTATATCTCTGCAGCTGTATTTTGCCTTTGTTCGTTGCTACTTGATATTTGTCTGCAGTTCATGTTTGACTCAGTGTCTGCTGCTTAGCAACAACTCCCATGAAAAATACTTATTCTTGTCCTCAATGTGACTAATCTGGTAAAATAAAGTTTTTTTTATTGAGTGATTTAACACATAAGACGACTTAAGGCAGTCAGTAAACTCATATTTGAACATAAAAAATTGTAAGTCTGGAAAATCTGTTTTATTACAACAGGTGAATCAGTCTAATGTTTCCCCTTGCACTGGTCCCCCCCCCCTTTAATCGGTCTCATCAAACGGGCATATGTCTGGAAAATTGTTTGTTTAATGCTGCTAGCAGCTTACCAGGAAAGTGAATACTTTTATTTACAAAATGCATTTTACTGCTCTGACGGTGTATTTTTTGAGTCAGTAGATTTGATCATATTCTCTAAAACATGTCTAGAAATCTCTTCATTGTTGCTAGATGGGTTCTTTTATTAAAATGAGGGGAAATCCATCATGTCCACAAATGAGATTATATTCAGGATACGGCAGCGGAAGCATCTTTCTTTGGTGTTTGACATTTTGTATACTTATGCAATAAACATTTAGAATTTGAAGAAGCCCCCATTACAAACACTCGGCTTAACTGTAACGGACAGACGGGGCCTCCCATTTACGATGATTTACTGTGGATGTTGTTTATTCCGCCAAGGAAAGACATTTGTGCACAGGAAACTCATCTCTCAGTAGAGATGAATGGATGGCCTGCAGCCTAAATACAGCTGGGAGAGTAGTCCGCAGTGACATGGGTCACTTAGCAACGTGGGAGTAAAATTCATCTGGAGAACATGTGCAGATTCCGAGGAAATCTGCATGTACACACCAGTCTACCATCTACTGTGTAGAGTCACAGAGGGCTGCCTACTCAGTCTCCATCAATACGATTGTTTAATGAAAGCCAAAGGGACAGAGGGATCCAGAGAGTCATATCGGTATAAACATACTATGAGTACTTTTAAAAAAAAAAGTGTACATTCATATTCAACAATTAAACTACGGTAACTAAAACTTTGTCTTAACCTTTCTACTAACATATAGCCACAGTTATTCGTCCTAAGTCTGCACCAAAATTCAAATGCGTCTGTGTGCAGCCGGTACCTGTGCCATTACGTCATGCGACCAGATGTCAGAGGCAGAGGTGATGTGCTGTGCCTTGGTGATCTCGGACTCGGAGGGCCTGAGCAGAGTGGGGCCAAACACGGTGGCCAGGTTGTGGAGGGACATCTTGTTGATAGGCTCCTTCTCAGCCACCCTGCAAACACAAACACCAACACCAACGGGTGATGAGAAGTAAGAATAGATTAAAGAATAATAAATAATAACTTTTCTGATTATACCATTAGAGTTAGTTACTTTTCTACTGATAGAAAGCCTAACTGTGATCAGCAGGCGTCTCTGTGTATGTCTGAGGGTTATTATGTGTGTGTGTGTGTGTGTGTGTGTGTGTGTGTGTGTGTGTGTGTGTGTGTGTACCGTTTGAGGTGCTCCAGCAGAATGAGGAAGGTCATGAGGTTGGGGTCGGGCAGTGAGCGCAGCAGGTGCATCATGCAGTTTTCCTTCGCTGCCGGGTCAGAGAGCGCTGTGAGGGAGAGGAAAAACATGTCAGATCCAATTATGGCAAGACAGCTTTTTTATCTTCAGCTCTCTCTCGCTATCTCTTCCAGCTGGGCAAACTGAACTACCTACAGATGACAAACACAAACTTCCGGTCCTAAAGGTCGCACCTATGCCCTCCATGAAGGCGGGGTAGAGGCGGTCGGTGAGCAGAGGCTCCGGCAGCTCCCTGAAGTACAGCTTCAGTGTTCCTGCGATGGCATTGATGTCCATGTCGCTCAGCATCACCAGGATATCTTTGGTATCTGCAGGTCGGACACAAACAAAGAGCCAATAGAAAGTGAACACGCTACATCATTACAGGCCAACAATAACACAGCTGCTCTCTCCAGGAACGATGTCATCACTCAATAGCCCCACATCCAGACTAGAGACAGATGCTTAATATTACACCCAAAAATGAAAGGTGATACCGGGCTGTGCTCTGTTGGATCTAGCAGCCATGACCAACACTGATAAGACTCTACAGTAATGCAACAGAAAAAACTTGAACACTTGACAGCTGCTGCTCCTCATCTGTCCTGGCCACCCTAACAGCCAGTTCCCACAAATCTCTTCTCTACAGAGTCTTAGAGCAAAGGCCTCAATTAACCTAGGGGTCAGTGGAATGTGGCTCAGTGCAACATAGAATGGTGTAATATGGATCAATATAATATCAGGACAGTTTGTGGTGTGTCCACTATAGTCGATGTTTTTCTTTTTTCTATATGTCCCTTGTTGTCACTGTTTGTTCTAACATGATGTGATCACTGTTTTTGTCCTTGTTTTTTGTATATAGTCTGCATATAGTGTCTTTGTATGTACTCATTAATTTGTGTGTAACACCAACCTGCCAGGGGGTCTGCAGATGGAAATTAGCCTAAGGCTATAATCTGGCATATTTACATTTGTGAAAATGTTCATTAATATGTATTGTCCCCTTTTTCTTTCAAATAAATACAATAAATAAACCAACCCTGGGAAACTACTACATATACACACTGAGCTTCACACACAGCCTTTATGCACACACTCAATTTCTCAAAAGAAGGGAAATGCTTGATGACTGACACGATATTATGTCATTTGACAGGATAAATTATTAGATGCAGGTCACCAAACTATCAGCTTCATCCCATCATCTTCACTGGAGAACAAAATACTGTTTGTTTTTTTACCAGCACTACGGAGTAGCAACAGATTACAGTAGATAAACCAGAAACACTTTTAACAGCAAAATCTCTCAGAAAATCATTGTAATTTCCCTCTAAGCACATTAAGTGAAAAGAGCGTCAGACAGAAAGAGAGAGTGAGTGGAGTCTTACTGGTGTCGAATGCTGTTTTGAGGGCCTGGATATCAGTGGCCACCCCTGAGATCCTGTAGATTCCCACTTCGTCAATCCCCCTCTTCTCCACTTCCTCAATGCACTGACGGACAATGTAAGGCACCTTGGAGCGCTCGCGCCTGTGGACGCGAACAGTACACAACAATGAATGTGTATAAAAGCGGCAAAGTCATGTTTTTTTAGGCAGTTGAGCTGTAAGGTACCATAACAGCCAATTTTGGCCTCAATAAGATACATAGATCATACTTACTTTGTCACCACGTTTATTTTGACTCCAAACACCCCACTCTGTTTTTTGGACGGCGTTCTCTTTAAGCTGAGGTCCCGACTTGTGAATTTCATGGAGAATTCCACTTTGATCTGACGATGAACAAACAACACAGCTGAAGTATACGGCATTGCTCTGAGAAGCCACAAATGAACTTTGGGACCCTCATGAACCACTTTGTCTTTGTTTGCATTGAGATTTAGAGGTTTTTACATTCAAATGTAATATCCAACATCTTCAGGCTAAACATTTAGATTTTATTGTAACCATTATCAGCTCTTACTACTACTATTATTAGATCTCTTTTTTTATGATCATTTTTTGGGGCTTTTCCCTTTATTAGATAGTGGATAGACAGGAAAGTGGGGGGAGAGAGAGAGAGAGAGAGAGCGAGAGAGAGAAAGGGGGGATGACACGCAGCAAAGGGCCGCAGGTCGGATTCGAACCCGGGCCGCTGCAAAGGACTCAGCCTACATGGGGCGCACGCTCTACTGGGGGAGCTAGAGGTTGCCCCATTACTAGATCTCTTTATATTACCAACTAAATTCTTTTCAAAAATCTGTGGGTACACACACAAATCTCACTTTGACTTCCTGCAGGGATGTAGGAGGATGCAGTGCTGAATAAAAACACTGTCCAGTCAGAAAAAAAAACTTACATTGCTTTTTCCAAACACAACACATCTCATTAAAATATTGACATATGTCACAATGTAAGCTGGAGTTGAAACCACTTCCGTCTTACCCCGTTCATCTCTATGACGTCCATGTGCCAGTTCTTGGACTGCACCGTCTGAGGATCCAGCTGAAAGACACAACAGAGGCAGAAAGACATTAGCTGATAGGACTTTGACCAAATAATACACATGAGAAAGAGAAGACTGCTTAATGAAATCAAAAGATGATAATTGTCACCATGGAAAAGTCTCATTTCTGCATGATAGCATGACAACAACAATAACAATAACGAGTCACTGCCTCTACATTGACCACAAAGAAAAAGTCTATTTGGCATCAAGCCAGAGTCGAGCCACCGAAAGCAAAACGCTTTGCCTACACAACTCGTGGGAAATAACTGTTCTACTAAAACAAAAAAGAAAGCCAGCTTTAATCCTTCTGGGTGTGAATTACCAGACAGACCTGTCATTTGAGCTTTTTGACATGAACAGTAACACTTGCTGCTCTATAAATGAAATGCACCACCTGTTTTTGGGTGGAGAAAATGCTGTTCCTTCCGGTCTCAAACCAAGGACCTTTTGTGTATTAGGCGAACGTGATAACCTCTACACTACAATACCTGGCTGAGCGCTGCCCCAACCTCCCTGCGATCAAAAAATGAAGGTAAACACGTTGCTAAAGCTGGCGTTGGGAAACCCTTACTGAGGGAATGTTATTAACGACAAGTTAAGACTGTGTAAATGTTGGAACAAGAAATGCAAAGCTGCAACTGACAGAGTTTAAAGGTGAACAAAGGCACTTTGAAACTGTGATTAATATTCACTGAGTCCACAGTTCACCTTTCAGCTGCTCCATTTTCCTAACCAGATCAAAGCCAAGCTGCCGTTGTGGCCTGTGCCCTGGCACTGCGGCTCTACTACAATACAGTCACTAAGTCTACTTTGGGAAAGAAAGATGGCGCGTATGCTTCCCACATTTACCCTATGCATTCTCTTGGGGGTCCAACAAAGGCTCCTGATTGGCTCAGATACTTGGCCTACTTCACAGCACAGTGCACACACTCTTAAAAGTCTGGATCACAAGTCCCATGATGCCCTCTGAGACATGATAGATGGCAGCCTGTTGTTGTTTTAAGTCTCCTGGAGTGTGTGGCTGTGTGAGGCCACAACAGCTAATGCCTTTTTTATTGGCTGTTTGCACTCCACAGTTATGTCATTACAACTCTGCGTAGTGATGTGCTCAACTTAGAGGTAAATTATGATTGTTGGGTGAGCACAGGGGCAGCACACTTCTCTTATTGTCAGCATTAGGCTGCAGCCATTAAAAGTTCTCAGTGAGAGTATTTCATTACCTCGTAAAAAGGCCATTTGGCTTGGTTTCACGCATTTCTATTATCGTTAAAGCCCGTTTTCCCAGCAGGGTTTGGGTCTGAGACAGGTAATCACTGCAACTGGGTATTTACACAGCTACTGCCAAGACGAGAACTGGGCAAATATCCAGGACTAATTGCTGATACCTTCTCGAACCCCTTAAAGGAACATGCCGACTTATTGGGACTTTAGCTTATTCACCGTAACCCCCAGAGTTAGACAAGTCGATACATACCCTTCTCATCTCTGTGCGTGCTGTAACGCTGTCTGACGCCCCCAGCATTAGCTTAGCCTAGCACAGATCATGCAGGTAACTGGTTCCAACTAGCCGACTGCTCCGAATAAGTGACAAAATAACGCAAACATGTTCCTATTTACATGTTGTGATTTGTATAGTCACAGGGTGTACAAATAATGCCATGATCACCAGTCACGTTCGCTACTAACTAGCTATTCACATTGGTTTTGTTGATGGAAGTAACTGTGCTTTTCGGTGTTGCGCTAATCACTCCGCCCAAGTAGCAGTGCTTCCACTTTCTGAGAATATAGTTCCCACTTAGTATACGGTTAGAATATGGCTGTGTCTTGTCTCATGTGACCTTATTATTTGTACACCCTGTGACTATATAAATCACAACATGTAAATAGGAACATGTTGGTGTTATTTTGTCACTTATTCGGCGCAGTAGGCTAGTTGGAACCAGTTACCTGCATGATCTGTGCTAGGCTAAGCTAATGCTAGGGGCGTCAGACAGAGTTACAGCATGCACGGAGATGAGAAGGGTATGTATGGACTTGTCTAACTCTGGGGGTTATGGTGAATAAGCTAAAGTCCCAATAAGTCGGCGTGTTCCTTTAAAGTAGACTCATGTTCCTCCCACCTAGTTCCTTCCTATTACCGTCTGCTAATTTCTTTAAAAAAGGAAAACTGAATTAAGATAAATGTACTTTAATAGGGTTGTAAAAACAAAGAAGAGCCTCTACATGCAGTGGTTACACTCATTGACCCCTTTTGAAACTATAACATCAACTGGGCTAATTTTTATATTAATTTTCCTTTCCTGGGAAATGAGTTGGTTTGATATTACACTCCGATTTAGGAACAAAATGTCGGGAGAAGTGTTGCATGACGAGAGACAGCTTTCTTGAGAAAATAATTGTGATTGTCTAGCTGGTTTAAACAAAGCGGCGAGAGCATTTAAGGTATATCCTGAGTGGCAGCTCAGCCAGGGAGCTGACAGGAAGAGAGGGCAGCAGGTTACAGAGCACACGGTAACGCAGCCTCGATGTGCCCAAATAAAGCGCGTTATACTACTCTGACTGAATGTAGCCAAGACATGAAGGTGGACAGTATGGACATAGTAGAAAATGACACAAAGGAATTAAGGGTGTTTTTATTGCAAATAAAATATAAAGCTAACTTCTGCTTATTCACTGTATTTTAGGACATTTTCAGACCTTTTAAGGACCCACAGAAAGCAAACCAGGATATCCTTAGTCCCCTTTCATCTCACTCTGAAAAGACTAAAAGTGCAATGGCATTGATTTCCGTTCATATGAATGCGTGAAGGGGATTTCAAACACATGAGCAACTACTATACAGTATGTGTGTGCATTCATGCAAATTTCTAGCAAAAGATTAAAGTCAGAAATTGTCTTGTGGTTTTTTAGAGACATCCTCAGGCTAATATGGCTCCGATTAGAATCGCATCACTCCAGTGGCAAAGCTCTCTTTGTAGGACCGTGAAAACTACCAAGGATATATGACTGAGAGGCCAGAACGGACTGCAGGCTGGAGCAAAGCACAGGAATACTTCAAATCTAGTGGACCGTTGTACACAACTGATTTGTACGCCTTCAAATTGGGGCACACACTTGAAGTGCTTTCCTTATATAGAATGCGATAAATATGCGTGTGTGTGTTTGGAGGACAGAGTAATTCAACCAGCATGTCGCTCGGTCATGTAGAACTCTCTAAGCAGCTCATACTGGATGTTGCTGAGTGTGTACCAGGTTTGGGGCTCAGCTGGTTACCGTGCTGCCCATTTACTTTCTCTCAACCACACACACAGACACACAGACACACAGACACAGACACACACAGAGTCAAGCAGAACGGAATATATCATGAGCATGAGTCTAAACTTCAAAAGAAGAAGACAGCCGTGAGCCAGGATGTACATTCAGCCTGTACTCTGCCCCGACTGATCTACGGGGACATAACAAAGCAGATAAGATAAGTCATGCTGTTAAGCTGCTACATGGTCTGTGTTTCTCATAGGCAGTACAGGAGAACAGGAAGTTGGTTAAGTGGTCTTTATAATGACTCAATGAGCGATATGTGGTGATACAGCCTTTTGGGTCAAAATAAGTTTGTCAATCATTCAAAAGAGTTTCTGAAAATTTGATAACCAAAACTAAAGGCTTGACATGGAGTTCCCCCGTAAAAATGTGGCAAAAAAGAGATGAGACATCAAAACATCTGTTAAAAAAAGGCTGAATGCATTGCTTTGTTCCCACACAACCAACAGCAACATCTGTTCCTTGATTTGATTTGCTAAAATAAAAAAATACACCACCAGCTTTCTCTAGATCAAAAAATGCTGTTCCCGCCCAGTTTCAAACTGAGGACCTTTCGCGTGTTAGGCGAACGTGATAACCACTACACTACGGGAACTGGCTAGCTCACATCCCCACCCCCCCACTCTTCAAACAGAATTCTGCCCTGCATGTGATGTGTGAGCCATGCTCCTACAGCCTGTATGAGACTGACAGCAACAGCAGACTGACGCAGCGGGACAGTCAGAGGTCTGCACCCCTCTGGACCTGTTTACATTTCCTACAAAACACACAGGAGGCTTTAAAAACATGGTTTAGCACGTTAAAACACGTTAATTTAGCATACTTTTTGGGATTTCTGTCTGTTACAACTGGGAATAATTTGCTAGACTATACATTTCCTATGCGAGCATAAATCCTGCATGTAAATCTCTTCATTTTGATCTACAGTGTAGATTTAACAGTCTTACCAGTAAGACATTTCAATATCATATGTTACTCAGATTTAATCTTCGGGTTGCAGACAGTTAAGTGTTTGATTTGGATGCTTGTTTGTCCTGCACGCGTATGAATATATATTTCTTTTAAAAACCAGCACTGTACATGTACGTAGATCTAAGACAAACAAACCTAAGTATTCGGAAACAGCAAACTGTGCAAACAAGTCAGTTACTGAAATGATGTTTAAAGCCTTTAATAATAAAATCCTGACACACTTAATTAGCCCATTGTGGCTGTGCTGTAGAGTTAATGCATGCATGGCGACAATATTCAAAACGCAACTTGATCTTTTGATATGCTAAATTAATGAATTTCTGTCTAATTTGTCCTTTGTGTTTCATCACAGTTTTCGATTGCTGCTCTCTGGCTGATTAAATATTCATTCAGCCGCAGAAAGCTTTTTATTAGTCCTTTAATTAGAACGTAGCTCAAGCTGCACGGCTCCTTGGTTGTTAGCAGGATTACAGAACTGTTTGTGCACTGATTGAGCCCCCCCCCCAAACTAACACATCAACGCTGCAGTATATTTGCTTCAGAGTACGAGCAGCGTGACTATTTTTATACAAATGAACCACATATTGTTAATATGTGCATCAGTGATAGCGAGTCTCTTTACTCAACAGCTGCTGATGTCACCATGACCATGTGAGGTCTTTGACTCGGTTGCCATGTTGCCTTCATACCCTCACTTCCTTGTTTGAGCCAATCGGCGAGGGTTTTCAGCCGGCATAGGGCTGTGATTTGCAGAGTATTCTTGCATCTCTGCAGGCAGTGTGTGATTCTATAACAGGGCTCGTAAACAGCAACACACAGATGCGTACTACACTTATGCAACACAACCCTGCCTGCAGCCTGCATACAGAATCATGAGTTATCCTACACGTACAAGCAGAGAAAGAGTGAAATATTCCTTTAATGCTCTGAATTTGAGTTAAACACAAGCGCTTTATTCATTCAATAGTGCTTTTATGTTTTTTTCCCCCTTTAAAAATACTATTCTCACATGATTTCCTCTTCATGTCGTTGCTATTTTGTGCGATGTTCCGCATCCCTGGACTAATACTAACTATTTACCGTCAGCTTCCTTTTCAGGCCTTCACAGTCACAGATGCAAACACTGCTTTGTTCCACTGTCATACAATATAATATACAATACAATATAACCACCAAATGTCTGATTTCATCTAGTGCAGCAGTGACAAAACTCACATATGCTATCAAGAGACTGGGATCTAAGTCACATTTTTGTCCTCTGATGAACCTTCTCATGTTTGTTTTAGACAGATCCATGTTTTTCACCCGTTGGCCTCATGAGGACATTACATACTGTAGTTGTGAGCTAGCTCATTACCTCAATATTCAGGTTATTTGTGATCTTTACCACTAACAGCATGTACCATTTGTAAGCCATTAGATCATCTCTTTAAATGTGTGCTGAGTGGAGTCGTCAACTGAGGGAGTATGATGTGTCAGTCTTGAAGCAGGTGCCAGTACGATGATCAGGGGGGGTCTTACTTCAGTTCTGATGTAACATTCAGAAACTTTTTCCAAAAGAGAGAGTTTTGTAGCGCTCCCATGACCTAAAAAATGCAACTTCGTCCTGGTTTGGTTAATTTTAGCTGAGAAGAAAACTTTTAGAAAACTGCTGAAAACCAACATCTTCTGAAACAAACCAGCAAAACTGGTTGCCTTTGATTATTTCAGATAAATGTATTAAATTCCCTGAATCCATGTGGTCATCCTCTTTGCAGAACTGTTTGCCCTAACAACTTTTCTGTCATTACCTAATCCCAGACCACTGTAAAGGCATGTGATGACCGTACCAGAAGCCCACATCTCCTAACTCTCACCACCTAATTCGATGATTAATGCCTTGTTGTCACCCTGCTGAGATTAAAGCCATCCTGCATACGGCCAGAAGCGATGAGGCTGGACTTATCCACGAGGGGGTCATTGTGGGTATCACCCTGAGAATGCTTTACTGACCTGCCGCTCCCCTCCTGGAGCTCATTAACCAATTGCAGATCCTGTGCACAGGAGATGGATTGGGGCCAATAAAGGGCTATGCCCCCCGGTGGGGACAGATGGAGATTTATGCGGCCTACATAAAAGGCCATTAGGGGACTGGCTGGCATTTTAGGCATGCAGGAGGGATGAAACCTTAATATCTCATCTGCACTAATCAACATACTCAAATGAAAGAGCATCATTTCGTAGGTGGACTAAAATGCAGCGGGGTCAAGAGGGTGGATGATAATGGCTGGATCTGATTCTATCCCATGGCTAAGCCGGCACGACAACTCCATTGTTCTTCCCACTATGCTGGCTGTGTAACTCCACAAAGAAAAGAAAACCACACCTGCCCGGTAAACAGGTCGTCAGCCAAAAGAACAGGAAGTTAATTACACAGCCAAAAACCCAGACTACAACCAAGTAACGGCTTAATCATCATTTGTTCTTTTGCTGGGACACGTATGATACATTATGTCTGGTTCTGGTCTAATTAGTGTTCCCAGCCAGCCCCCCATCTCATCACACCGTGTCTTAATTAGATGCCGCTTTAGGCTGAAGGAGTGAGGACAATTCCCCAGTGTGCTCCCATACTCTCTAACAGCCACATTCCTCTCAGCACACTGTAAATAACACCATGCATGCCACAGATGAACACAAACAGAAAAAGCAATATGCCCTAAAGTCGGCTGTCCCTGCCCCCTTCAATAATTATTTGAAAACACTGGAAGTTGCTTCTCCTCATAATGGGTATGTGCATGTTTTTAGAATTTTTAATTCAATATTGTTTTGACAATTTAAAGACAAATTTTGGGAGCATTTTTCGACAAATTAAAAAAGCTAAATAAAACCAGCAAAAACTCTCATTTTTTCTTGAAAATAGTTCAATAAAGATATTATTAAAATAATGAATTACAGAACAATATTAAAAGGAAATAATGCTAAACTGTTTTTATAAAAGTATATGTAATGAAAAACCTTATTATTAATATTAACCCTGTC
Source organism: Sander lucioperca (assembly GCF_008315115.2). Lineage (NCBI taxonomy): Eukaryota > Metazoa > Chordata > Actinopteri > Perciformes > Percidae > Sander > Sander lucioperca. The sequence continues at coordinate 7,606,278 of NC_050185.1, forward strand.
CTGTCTTTAAAAAAAAATACATTCTTTTTATACTTCAGATTTTTACATTTTCAGATTGCAGGCAGCCTGTCTTGTTACGGTTTCAGATAATGGTGGTAGATGATTTAGCCTTACTTTCGCCTCTCACCCTTCATCAAACAGAATGTAAAGGCAGAGATGCAGGACTGGGGGGATGGGAGAATTGTAGAAGAGCTGATAGGATCACAAGGCAAGCGAGCATAGAAAAAACTGCAACAGAAGTTAACTCCTAAAACCCGCCGTTCAAAGCCTCACTGAAAATGAATGAAAGGATGAATGGGACTTCACAGAGCAGTTTGGGGAACAGAGATTTCTGCGCAGGGTGAGAGCTGGGGGGCAGTATCACATTCCTCTAACTGCAAAGTTGACAAATCTGGACAGCAATGAAATGCAGAAACCTCCTGACATGGAGACATGGGACAGAGAGGAGAAGAGTGATCAATACAGGACGTGCAGATCGATGCAGTAAAGTCTGGGCTTATGTATGTAATCCCTGTTTGATCCCGCTCAGTACAACCAGTGGTCAGCCTTCCTCAGGCCTCTGTTAAATAATGGAAAGCACTGAAGCAAAGGTCAAGCCAACCCTCAACTTGGATTCTTTGTCCTGAATCGGTTTATCATGCACACAAATTACAGCTTAAAATACTGCCGATGCACTCATGATCTAGATGAGGAGGACTGCTGAATAAATGAGCAAACACAGTGAAATAAAAAAAAATAAAAAACGAGTTTTAGCTGCGTGTGCAGAGCTATGCACAGAACCAGAACACATGCTTCTTCTTTTATCTTTTGCATACAAAAAAGCATTCTGGAGCAACTAAAAAACCCTTTGTCTGCACCCACGCATAAGTCACAGTCTAGAACCTGCCATGCCATATCAGACCCATCTTTGGGTAACAGATCCCTTAACACAAGGGTCACTCAGTACAACCTGAATGCTTTGACCAAGTGACAATTGCCCTTTTTAAATGAAGCTCAAAAATTAAAAGTTCATATATAAACACAATGAAATGCCAATAGTTCATGAGTATCAAAACATTGTGGAGAAACTGATGATAATTGGCTACACACTTAATAATTGTCAAAGTTTAATCAAACCTTACCCTTGCAATGCTAATTGTATAAAAAAAAAAAAAACATGCAAATAAGCTAGAAGCATGTTTCTAAGGTTATTTTAGATAATGTGACAGTTAATTAGTGGAATCTGTGCTTGAAATGCCAAAGGGGCATCAGATCAGCTCAGCCAGAGGGAGATAATTCTTAAAATGAACAGCAGGGGGAGCTAAACGGATACTGAAACATCTCATAACCAATACAATTTAGTTGGAAATATCATGTAATCATCATTAGTAGCTTTATATGAGGAATAACAGAGATTTTCGGATGCAGAAAGGGTGAAATTCAAAGTGGCAGGAATGAGACAATAGTGAGGAAAATTGTGATTTCATGTTAAACAGACTCATCCATTTATAGCAGTGGTTTCTAAAGTGATGGTGATTTTCACCTCTTAGTAATTACATTGTACAGTCCAGTATCCAGGTATGTAATAAGCCTTCCTAGTAACTGTGCTATTCATCAAAACAATTTAGCCACCGTTAAATTCGGCACTACATCACCGCCTCTGCTGCAGTCAATAGAGCCATCAGTTAAGAACAATAGTCAACTCTGTGCTGAAAGAAAGACATCTGGGGAGAGAGCGCACGCACATGGAGAGGGATACACTGAGCATAAAAGAGAGCCAGAGCAAACAGATGGAAGTGACACAGTGATAAATAGGTGAGAGCAAAGGATAAAAGAGAGGAATCACAGCTTGTGTGTGTATGTGACTTGTGTGTGTATGTGTGTGTGTGTGTGTGTGTGTGTGTGCATATATCAGCGGGAGACCTTTTGTCTGAGCAGCTTGCTGCGGACTCTGCCCCATAGCTTGGCCCCGGTGTTGGTGTGCCTCTTGAGCACAGGGGTCTGTGGCTGGCTGGACAGATTGTGCAGGTTCTGGTCCACGCAGCAGTGCTGCTCCAAACGCTCGCACACTGAGTTCAAGTTTACATCCGACACTAGAATCTCCGTCATCCCAAAGCCTTTGAATGTCTCTTCCACCAAAACACAGGTGGAGGGAGAAGGGGAGGATGGATTCGTGTGTACCTCTCTGCCGATCACCGGACCAGATGCTGGAGAACCGCTCCGGGAACTCACCAGCACAAAAAGAAAAAGCTGATACTTAGATATTCACCTCAAAAAAGGAAAAAGTGTGATGACAGGGAGGAGAACAAGATGCTGCCATGTCTCCTTGATAAGCCTGATAATAATTCCTCTGCGAGCTCATTCCACAGTCAGCTGCCAACAACTCCTCGCTGTGCAATCTGACTTCCACAATGGCAAACACAGATACAGAGCGCTAGAGCGAGGCAGAGAGAGAGAGAGAGAGAGAGAGAGAGAGAGAGAGAGAGAGAGAGAGAGAGAGAGAGAGAGAGAGAGAGAGAGAGAGAAGAGGGAGGGAGATGGGGGAGTGAATGAGCTCCTGTTGTCACTGAGCGGCCTTGCTTCTCCAGATGTTGATGGACACACCTCCATAGACCGGGGGAGGGAGCAATAAACATTCAATGAGAAACGAGAAGGAGAGGAAAGAGAGGGAGAGTGAAGGAGAGAACGAGGGAGGGAGGGAGGGACTGCTAAATGCTGCACTGTGTTTAGTTCAGTGCTTTGACCCCTTGTCAACCTCTCCCAGAGCTGGTCAGCATACTCAGGAAGTTGAAGAGAGGAATGTAATGAAGAGAAAGAAGTGAAACTTTACAGTGACCAGGTAATGAATACTAAATATTTGTGGATAAAATGTCTGACAGTGGAGAACATCATCTCAATAGAAAGGCGTTAAAAGCTTGTACATTGTCAGAGCCCCATTTTTCCCTCCTCTTTCCATCAATTTCCTCCTCCTTCTCTCTGTCTGAGTGCTTGTTACTGTGCCTTTTTGTGCAGATGACTTCTCCTCACCACGCTCCTACAGTTTCTCTGATTTCCGCATGCACGCTCGCGCGCGCATCCTGGGAGACACGCAGAGCGAATCACCATCTTTATTCAACAGGACAGCTGAAGCTGGCTGCTCTTAAAAGGCATATTCCTCTGTATAATGGATCGATAGGGGCAGGGGAATTTGTGTATGCCTGTCAAACTCCATCTCCATCCGCTGTGTCCCATCCTATTTGAATTAAAGGGGAAAAAATACTCTGCTGGGGAAAGGTTACAGACACCAGGCTGCATTTTAAAACCCCCAGACCACTATGACAGACTGTCTGCTGGGCTGAATGGCGAGTCGGTGTCTACTGGTAGGTAGACTGACGCCTGCTGATTGTACAGTGATTCATAAAGGGATTCAGATAAGAAGCGAGGAGCATGTTACAGAATCCCCTTGATCTACCGAAATGGTGGGACACAGCTGTGTTTACTAGGACGGCATGAGGGATGCATAAACATCCAAAATAAACCGATTTTCTGCAAAATATCCTTCTCTGCTAGCAGTGTCAACCTCAACTATTGATTTAATCAAAAGTAGTAATGACCAAGGAAACATTTTCAATACTAACATGACTAAAGATATTGATTATTGATATTCTAGATGAGCATTTAATGATTTGTCTGTTCCCTCTAAAACAGCAGTTACTTGCAGAAAGAAATGTAAGAGAATATATTCAGTGGTAATGTTTAAGTCTGGACGCACCTCAACAAACCAAACAGTGTCAATAGCCATGTTTCCATCTGATTGTCAAAGGAATTATTAGCGAACTTTTAAAATGTCGCAAAAAAGAAATTAGAAGCGTTTCCATCAACTGGTTTAGAGCGAATAAACTAGACTACACAAAGCTAGTTTCATCACGAGTAACTCGTGATGAAACTAGCTTTGCGTAGTCAACTCGGAGTTGATGTTACGTATGGTTGTAGATTGCAAACCAGCGTGCTAAATCAAAGAGTTTAGAAGCTAAGTTCTTTGGCTAAATGGAGAGAGGTAGCATTGTACAAGTTGGCCACCTGCAGAATACAGGGTTGTGGCGGAGACATTTGGTGTCAGCGAGACAACTGTTCACCGCTGTGTATACGCGGTGTGCAAGGCCAGACGAACCAATGTTGAACCAATTCGTCAATTGACCCGACGTGGCTGAGGCACAGGCAATAGCGCACTGCAACTTCTCAAGTGTACGGCGCACTGGATGGGACCCGTATCCTGAACCTTCCCCCATCCGATGGATACCGGGACTATAGCCATGTCAGTTACATGTTCGCTAGGTCACAACTTATTCGGCAAAGCTGTTTCCATCTCCCATTTTGCGCAATAACTCTTTTGCGAAAAAGGCAAAAACCACCTCAAGCAAGCCTAAAAACCTTTTTGCGAATTTGAGGAAATGTTTTCGAATGTTGCCGTTTCCATCAACATTTTCTAATGCGATACTTCAAAATGCAAATAAAAATACGTTGATGGAAAAACGGTTATTGTGTCATCACGAGGCGCCTCAGATAGCCACAGACAGTATGACACCATGGTGTAAGAACATGTACGTAGGTTAGTGAGTGTTCTGTGGTGAAGATAAAACCAACAACAGATAGGAAGGGTGAGCAATGACAGCCTGTGTCTGACTTTGTGACCAACAACAACGTAGGAGAAGTTAATATGGAAGAGACCTCAGCCAACCCTCGCCACAGAGTTTTTTTTAACTTCCAGGGTTCGTAACTATGAGACATATACACACTCCATGCGTCACAACTTGGAAAGAATGTCTGGGAAAACCATGTTTTGGAAATGGGAGGGGAAAAGAACCCAAGGGGATATTTTTGGGTAAGATGAGAGAGAAGGGGAAAACAGAAATAGATGGGTATATTTTAACTGTGTATATGTCAACTGTTACATAGCCTATGTGTTTAAAACATTTTGTATAAAGACAGTTCTGCTACCACATGCATCAAAGAGACAACAATAAGCAGAACAAAAAAAAATCATAATCACTCTATTCTCAGTGATTCTCAAGCCACAATGCCTTACAAGGGTACTGCAGCAATTTAGTGTTGAACTTAAGTCACAAAAGACGCAGTGAAAAAAGAATGGGTCAAATTAAAGGCAGTATGAGTATGTATGTCCTAGTATGAGTGAGGTTCCAATAACGCTGGATCCTACAGTTCACATCATGCAATCATTTTCCCCAGCCATGTGTACCCCTGATTCTAACATTGCTCTGAACATGCATGCAGGTTTTCTGGTTGTCAACTGTCAAGAAAGAATGAAAGTCAAAAGATACTGACAGCAGTGCAACCCCCCCACTACAAAAGGTCATCAGCAAACCCTCTTTTCCTCACATTCCAGGAGAGTGTCATGTTACCGTCTCCACTTTCTCCATTGTTTTCCTTTATGCATACTCGTCTGATTTTTTTTTTTTGTATCCACAATCATGTGATTGATCATTTTGCGCAACCAGGTAAGATGTTTGATGCACAAACACCCACAGTCACACACAGAGCACAGTTACTCTTTAGAGTAGCAGCAGCAGCAACAGCAGCAGCAGCAGCGTTCAGGTGTCTATACTACCGGGTCAAACAGAGGTCCACCACTTCACAACACATCAAAATCATGGAGTGAACACGTATGCACTCCCGCAGCTGCAGGAACACAAACACATACTGTACATTCATATATCCCCGTGCTCCACTCTAGCATGGGATATAGTCTAGTGTTAGCTCATGAACTATTTATGGCGTTAAAAACATGCCTACATACTGTACATGCAGACATGTTAACCCAGAAGCAAACTGCAGCACACATTAAGTCCCAGCAGTTCTACACAGACTGCACACTGTTTGCCAAAACCCAAATTTACTCCATACGTGACATTTAAGTGCAAAATAATAACAGGATAGCGATGTGCCAGGATAATATTTGTCTGAATGTTGTTGGAGGCAAACTATTTCAGCTCTCTGGTTTAGTTAGTTGGATGGGTTTTGCATTGCGTAAGAAGATCGGAACAATGGGCCCTTCTTTATCAAGAAATCCCCCGCATAGATACGAATCTACTGCAGGATGAACTGTGTGGGGCCTTGAGCTTGGGAGACATAGGGATGATAAAAAAAAAAGGAAAGGAAAGATGTGGAGTCCAACAGGAAGATGAGATTAAAAAGAGTTCTTGTGGGAATGGGAGACTACATGAAAGAAAAGAAAAAAAGAGTAATTAGTAAAAGTGGTAATCCTTGAGATGTTTTTTTGGTGCCAGGTTTGGTGATAGGTTTGAACGCTATTACTATACTAGTTCTTCGACACTGTGGGTCATACCAATTATCCGATTCTTCTTGTATTTTTCTTCTATTTTAACAAACCGCGTTTATTGGCAATTGTAAAATGTTTCAGGGAATTCAATCACTATTGTGTTGTTGGTCAGAAGAATAGATTTGTAAAAAATGTAGTTGATTTTCACTTCAGATAAAATCATTTGATTATAACATTAAAAAAGGTGAGAGAGCAGATGGTTCAGCCCTGAGTGCCTATGATCTGACATCAGGACCAATCCTGGCTCTTAATTATATATGTGCTGGGTGACACAGCCCCTCGTAAAGCCGCTCCATATGACCAGACAAGAGGGGGAGAAGGGAGTGTTGAACTAGGGCTTGGTTTCCACTCTAAACTCCACCTGGGACTGCGGCTGCTAACTGACAAGCACCGTGATTCTGATGATTCTGCGATTCTCCGATTCTCCGGCCTTCACTCCTATAGGCTTCAGCACTGCTCTGCCAATCACAGAGACCTCCAAAAGCCAGAGATAAATGAATGATCAATCTAACGGCTACGGCGCTCTAACATGAATATGGAGCAGCTCTCAGAATCTATGCCTGGCTGATGAACATGGGAGGGTCCAGACACTGCAGTCAGTCTTGTTTTTTTAGTGTGTTTGTCATGTAACAAGCCCCAGTGACTGTACGGAACATTGTACAGCTGCTGAAACATCTGCCTGTAAATGTTTTGTAGTTAACCTTCATTTTTGTCTCCGTTTGTAGGAAACAAAGCTTGTGTGTGACGCTAAGCAGTCCACAATGGTTTTGTTTTAATATATTAACATAAGCAATTTAGCCAGAAATTCTATCCTGAGTTAAAGTTTGACATTAACAAGATCTTGTGAACTGCAACTCCAGATTTTCCAATAGAAAGCTGTGCAGTGGCCCCCCTCACAGCAAGAAGGTCCTGGGCTTAAATCCAGCTCCCAGCTGGGGTCTTTGTGTGTGTGTGCATGTTCTGTCCTGCCTGACCTGTAGAAATGTATGGATGGCTGGTATATTAGATTGTTAAATGAATATTTTGGGAATTGTTTTAATTTTTTTTAAACTCAATAATTGTAACTTAGTGGAGAGTCCAGGAACTCACTGCACCCAGAGAGGAACAGTTTCAACACGCAACTCCTCGTAAAAAAAAAAACTCGTCATTTGGTTTTACATTTCGTGTTCAGATTAAACGTGTTCATGAAATTCATGAGTTTTAGAGGCGGTTAGGTGGATTTTGGACAGATCAGACTAGCAGCTTCCTGTTGTTCTAGTCTTTATGCCTAGCTAAGCTAATTGACTCCTGGCTCTAGCTCCATACCCACATACATGAGAGTGGTATTGATCTTCTCATCTACACTGCAAAAAACATGAATAAATGTATTTCCTAAAATGTTCCTAAAACTATTCCTTTAATACAGAACATTGTTTACATAGCTGGCAGAAACTGCTTTAAACTCCAAAGAGCATTTCTGAGTGTATTGTTATAGATTTTAAGTTTTTGTAAGGTCCAGGCTATATCTTAAATCTATTGTATTTTTGCATTCAGCCCATCTTTTAGCATTTCTATCAAAGCCAGTATGGTTGCCACCAAACTACAGTTACTGTTAATGGCTACTCTGTATTTTTACTGTCATGGGGAACACACAGGGGGGTGTTGTTTTTTTTACAGCACCCTTCTGTTCATGTGGGCTTTGAACTGCAGCCCCAATACATGCTACACATCTCACTCTGAAAGTGTGTGTGTACATTCATATTGTAACATTCTTACTGTAAATACCTGTGAAGCAGCTACAGGAACAAAGGTGATCATTTGGAACTTGGGTATCAAAAAAATGCTGAAATCATAAAGAAAGGGGAAGCGACCTACAGCTTATTTGAGTTACTGATCAAAAATGACAAAGTGCTGTGTTTTTATCATGTTTGTCTCTCTGAGGCCTGTGTCTGGCTGACGTGACAGGCTGGGTGACATCGATAGCCACAAGCTATGGTGGTGAGAGCGGATAACTCAATCCGATTTGATTCGAATGGTCTCCATAAGTATGTTTACTGGATGACCCACTCCACCTCTTTGATCTTTCCTGCTGCCTTCACTGGAGTTTAGGCAAGAGGGTGAAAGAGGTGTGTGTGTGTGTGTGTGTGTGTGTGTGTGTGTGTGTGGGGGCTTTCAAGGGAGGGTCCTTCAGGGTACAGTGGGAGTGCTAAAATGGGAGTGCAGAGGCGGGAGGGGGTTTGGCAGGATGGGAAATCACAGCCTTAGGGTGCTCCACAGATTATTCCTGCTTCTCTTTCATGTGAGCCGTTGGGGGGCATCTTCCTCAGATTAACCGCTCCATCACTTATTAAGCACTTTGGAACAAAAGTGGTGATGGAGAGCGAGGGGGGGGAAAAGAAAAGGAGAAGGTTTCATTAGCGTGTAGCTCTTGTCTGTTGTTGGGTGTGGTCAGGATGAGAAGAGGAGTATGTGTGTGTGTCCTCTCAGAGACAGACAGTGGGCGGAAACACAAAGCATATTCAGGATATAAAAAGATACGAATAGACCCAGCTAATGTAAGCCTTCACATTTTCTTAGTGGTAGATCAAGCCCCAAATCAGCAGAAAATCGTTTTATAACTGGTGTTCCCTTACTTTATACATTTTTGAGTCTGATCAGGAAATCTGGATGCAGGTGAGGACTGAGAGAGAGCTGGAAAGATAAACGGAGCGAAAGGAAACAAAGCACAAGTAGAGGTGGAGGAGCAGAGTGATGCAAGAGCAAATGGTAAAGCAGTAACGCTGCAGGTTCTGCATGGCAAACAATAAGGTCACACTCTGTATACATGCTGTTCTTCACATTTGATTCCATATAGTGATTCCTGTTCTTCCACCTAATTGGTTGTAATAGCTAATTGTTATGTTTATCGGCCCCCTCTTAATTTATTCTAATTTCTATTGTCATTATTCTTCATTGTGATTTGATTGATTATCATTTAAGTAATTTCCCACAGAGAGGAACAACACAGCTGATGCCCTGTATGTGTACCTCCTTGGCTCCTTGGCTCAGTGTTTTCAGACAAACAGAACACACCGCAAACTATCTTAACAACTGATCCACCGATCCCTGGCAAACATTGTAGCAAAACTTGAGTTTGCTTTAAATAAACACTCATGACTCAAAATAAAATTGATGAGGCAGAAAGCAAATTTGCATATTTTGGGGAATTTTTCAAAAGTTTAGATTTCATTACTCAGAAAGCACGATTGCATTCAGAAACAGCATAATCCCGAGTGTCTGGGTCTACTTTTTTTCCCTTAGCTGCAAGGAGAAGAGGAGATTGCGATAACAAAATCTTTCCGTAGCAGGTTTAGCCATCGTTGCTGTGTCCAGGTTTTTCTGGCTAGAGCACGCGCTTGCTGTATTTTGCTTTAGGTTGGTTTATTCATGTGCACAGACAATATTTTCAGTTGCAGTCATACCTGCCATCCGCTTTAATAATTTATAATAATTATTGTAAATAGGTCAAAGGTAAGACGTAAGTATCAGGGGGGATGACACACTCTCCTCGGTTTCAGCAACAACTGTGTGGTGTAGACTGGAGTAGGGTGTGATTTCTTCACACAACCATCCTGTGGATGTGAACCCATTATGCTGAAGTTGTGATCTTGGTGTTGTGCCCTTTGCTTTACTGGGACAAGGCAGTGTTACATCTGAACAGTGTGACCCAGATCTAGTGGTGAAGAGACTGCAGCCTCACAGGACGACACTGCTGCAGATCTGCTTGAATAATTCACTATAAAAGTGTAAACCCATGGCTGACTGGACACAGTCACCTGGAAGATTACACGGACAGGGAAAAGGAAGAGGGGAGACGAGGTGATAGGATGATCTCGAATGACATGAGGTGAGATGAGAATGTGTTATGTAGGGGTTGATTTGGAGTAGGGAAGCACAATCTATATATTTTTTTATCATCATCGCGATATGAATTGGCGCAATAAACACACCGTGAAAGGCTGCGACATATCGCGAAAGACACAAGAGATCGTTTGTGTCAGTTGAAAGAGAATATCAGTAGAAACTGCACTTTTTTTTAGTGCTGCATTTTATATTCAATTCAAAGTACAATTTGTTCAATGAAATAATGTTGGAACTGAGTAACCTTTAATATATGTTTATTTATCGCAAGTTATATCGTTATCGCGATAGTCAACGTTATCACATATTCTTCGCATATCGCGCAACGCTAATTTGGAGTATGACTGTCTAAATGAGTATGTGTTTTTCACAATTTAAACTGACACAGTCTTCCAAGATGAAACCAACTCAATGCTTTCCACAGTTTGTAGAAGTGTGTTTATGATGTTGACATTGTTTCTAAGATCACGGTGAAGAGGAGGTAGGGTTTGACGCTAAACAAGCAGCAGACAGTGCAGCTCCTGCTGTCTTCACTTTGTCCTGACTCATTGGAAACTAACAACAGCTATGAATGCTGTGATGCTGTACATTGGAGATTTGTTGCACAAATATCTATGTCGTAGCATCTATCCCTATTCAAATAAACATGAAATGAAAAATGAAAAAAAATGAGCAAACAAAACACCCCAAACATTAACTGGAGTCTTGTCGTCAAAAAGTCCAGCACATAACCTCACTGTAAAACCACTTTAGAGGTGGCTAGTAGGCGGACTGTGTTACCTTAGGTCCGAGCCAGGCTAGATGTTTTCCCCTGCCTCCAGTCCTTATGCTAAGCTAAGCTAAGCTAACTGGCTGTAGCTTTATATTCAGTGTACAAACATGAAAATGGTATCGCTCAAACTCTCTGCAAGAAAATTCCTAAAATGTTGCATTATTCCTTTGAGCAGTTATAAAAACAAAATAACGCACTGCACGGCCTACAATTTCTTAAAATTATTATCAGCATATAAATGTGACCGAGATGGTGTATTCTCTCAACAGTGGGCAAACAACTGAGAACACGCCTTATGAGGGACATGAAATCCCAATCATCCAAAAAAATCTATTTTGTAAGCTCTGGCATTTTCTTTGCCATCAAAACGGCATCAGCTATTCCGTTAACTGATTCACAGCAGCATCTACATCCCTCGCAGCCCCCTTTTCTTTCACCAATAACGAGTACAAATTTAAATAAAATCAGTGTAGGGTCAAAACCTTATTAGCAGGCGAAGAAGCTATCAACTTGAAAGTGAAAAATCTATTAGTTCATCAATGGAGACACTACCTGCTTCAGCTCCTGACAAGTACAGTGCTGACTGGGTTGTTATGATGACCAATCTCTGTTTAACAGTGTTAGCAAGCAGCCCAGCAAACCACCCCAGGCTTGTAAGGACTATCTGTGGCTAAACGTTTTCTCTCTGACGTATCGCTCTCTGTCACTAAGTCACTTCTTTTCTTTTTTCTACTTCAATCCCCTATCTTTCTTCTTCCAATTCACAGATAAAGAAGACGGCTTAGAAACGAAACGAGTGTTTTTCCAACTAATGATCAATAGCACGCAGCCAATGGCAGGATCAGTGAGGCTGGATCACGGTGGCTTCTATCTAACCAGCGCTGACCTGCTTCCTTCACGCTGGCTGAGTGAAACGCCGTCACCGCGGCGAAGATACAAGCAGGCAGAGATGCAATCAACTCCTCTGCAGCTTCTGTAACACACACACACACACACACACACAGACAGACAGACAGACAGACAGACAGACAGACAGACAGACAGACAGACAGACAGACAGACAGACAGAGTACACATCCCTCTCTCGGCTATTATACAACACATTGCATAATTCAGACAATTTGTGACTCTGAAATAGACTTCTGAGGTGCCCTCCCTCATATCCACCCACTCAGCTCTTTGAAAGCAGCACCAGCAGAGGGAACAGGTACAACACTCGAGCTGGCACCCCCGCCGGATCAACACATTTCATGATTCTGCCAGAGACGTTAAAAAAAAAAAAAAAACATTGCTCGGATGAATTCAGCACGACACGCTGGTTATGCAACAGGCTGCTTCAAGCGAAGCAATGCACAGAGAGCACTCGTCATCTGAGAAACACTCAAAAAGAAAACACTGTTTTTTCTGCAAGGTTAAACTGGTACAGTTCACCGGTTAAAGGTATAATACTGACTAACGCATTAACAAGTCAAAAAACGACTAGACCTATGTTATATATTTTTATTGAGTTGTGTACTTCAGTATTGTGGTTGTCTGCTAGAAGCTGTCATAACTGACTTTAAATCCAGTTTTAAGCCACATTATCATCAGCTCGGCATGCAGCCCCTCACGGATGTCCTGAACAGCATCAGAGAAACACTGATTTTTAACGTTAAACTGCTTTATTTAGTGTTTTTACCAGTTTAAAATACCTGGTCCAGTTGTTTTGGAGAGGAGGATGACTCACCTACCCGTAAAACCGTCCTGAACGATAAACACTAATTTGAATCCTAACCGGGAGAAACTGACTGCAATGACGGTGAAGATAACCCTCCCTAATTACTACCTACTTCACAACGTCACTAAACTCCATCTTTTGTTATTGTTTTGATTGAGGCAGATATTTACATATTGTGCGTTTTAGTCATAGTGGATTATTTTAAAGTGCCTCATTTCAAAGTGTGCCTTATTCAAGTGTTGAATACCATAAGCAAACTTATGAGAGAGTGCATCCATTGCTGACATTAGAACAAACATTTTGATCAGTACGTGTCACTTGATTTTGTTTAAAAAGTCAAGTGCTGAGCTAGGATTAACATTCCTTAATGTGTGAGAAAGGTAGAAGATCAAGTTGACATGCTTTGATCCCTGACATGATCCGCAGCACCAGGGCTGGATTTAGTGAGACCATAAACACTATGATAAGCACACTGGCAATGACCTCATCTTTTACACAGCTGACAACTTTAAAACATCCCCGTAGGGAGTCTGGAGGGACTTTAGAAACAGTTCCTTCACATGAAAACAATGACATCATCATTAGCCTCAACTGTGGTGGCAAAAGAGGGCCAATACCGAGGTCCCAGGTAAAAATTCAAGAAGCTTATAGCAGTCCTTCCAGAAAAATGCGGAGTTTTTTTGTGATTGTTGCAGGCAAAAATCCTTGATTATGCGGCACGTTTTCTTAAAAAATGCGATGGAAAATGCGGGATATTTATGCAATTTTATACGATGAAATTGCGGGAACTTGCAAAAATTGCGGTTTCATCATGGCGTCATCGCGGGGTTTGCAGCTTTTCGATGATGTTCATGTCGCGTAATTACGTCACTTCATAACGTTCCCATAGCAACAGGGGAAAATGGCTGCTCTTGTGTGAAGCAAACGCAACATTTTTCAACTTTCTGCTAAGATATATGTGACTTTTTTGCAACAAAAATGCAGGGATTATGAAATCATGCAAGCCCCGCATATTTTGCGCGGAAATCGGCAATTTATG